>NW_004444076.1:3487465-3509300 GCF_000243295.1 Trichechus manatus latirostris
TCAAATACCTGGCTCTGTGCACCATCTCTGCTTCTTCCTGAAAGGCTGTGAAACTCCACGTCAAGGTGAAACTGCTTCCTGGTCCGTGCTGCCATGCTGGTGGGATCCTGGGTTTTTTTTTGTGTGTGTGTGTTTGTTTGTTTTGAATTGTTTGTTTGGTTTCTTTTTCTTTTCTCAAATTGGGAGCCCGTTCTAGCCAGGCAGTACTGCGTGGCTTGGGACCTACCCTCTCAGTTTGCGCAGAGAAGCAGAGGGATCCCTGAGAGCATTTTTGTGTGTGTGTGTGTGTGTGTGTGTGTGTTTTATCTGTTTTTTTGGGGGGTTTCTTGTTCTTTTTTTTTTCTAATTTGTTTTTTTTTCTTTTCCCCTTTTTGTCTTTCTTCATTACTCAGTTTCTTGTCTCTCTATACCTTCCTTCTCTTCCTGTCCCCTGAATACCTGGTGCTGAGTGACACCTCTACGCCATCTAGCCAGGCTGTACTTCAACGCCTGGAGGCAACTTCCCCAGACCTCAGAGCCACACTGGTGGGATCCCTGGGAGCTTTGCTTTTCTTTTTTCTTTCTAATATTTATTCTTTTCTTTTTTTTCTTCTTCCTCTCCTTTTTGTTCTTCTCCATTTCATAGTTTCTCATCTCTCCACTCCAATGGCAAGCTCCCCTAGCACTCTTTTTTGTTTGTTTGTATGTTTTTGGCTCCTGTTCCTCTCTCCTCTCTCCCATACCCATCTTAGCTCCACACGTAACGATCTCCCCCCTCTAACCTGCCTACCTGCACTGTGTGCTTAACATCACACCACCAAGTAGCACAGGCATGGCCTACCGGAACCTGCCCTGCACTGATTACTGGCCTGCCCTGGTGGCCATAGTAAGTGCCACAAACAACCCATCCCAGCAACTCCTCTTCAGTTAGACCTGCCCTGCTGTACCATATCTGAATGACTGACCCTACCAATTGGAGAAGGAGGTGAAAAGTATCGTGCCCACGGATCAGCAAACAACAAAGAACACACAGCCTACCTGCTCAGACATAGCCAAATAAAACAAAAACAAACAGAATGAAACAAACAAATCTACAATCAATAAATGAGAAAAATAACTACTGAATGCCACGAAGACAGCAGACAATATCAAAACATTTACAAAAACAGAACAGGACGGTTCCAGTAGGCATCTAAAATAAAACACCCGATGACCTTCCAGTAGAAGAAAAGGCACTAGAACTACCTGACAGGGAATTCAAATCTCTAATACTCAAAATGATCCAAGAGTTGAAGCAAAAAGCAGACAAAAATGAGGAAAAAATAGACAAATTCATGGAAAAGGCAGACAAATTCATGGAAAATACAGACCAAAAAATGGAAGAATTCAGGAAAATAATGCAGGAACAAAATGCCAAAATAAATTCACAACTAGAAATCACACAAAAACAATTATAAATCCAAAAGATAAACAACAAGATCTCAGGAATGGACAGTTGCATAGAAGGGCTGAGGAGCAAATTTGAAACGGTGGAAGACAGGATCTGCGAAATTGAAGACAAACACTTGGATACAACTCTGAGGAAAACTCAGAAAAAAGAACAAAGAAACATTAAGAGAGCAAAAATTTGTGAGTGATCTGAGTTTCAGAACAGGGAGAGAAAACAGAAAACACAGAGAAGATCATTGAAGAACTGCTAACAGAAAACTTCCCCAATATCATGAAATATGAAAAGCTGGCCATCTAAGAAGTTCAAGGAACCCGAAATAGGATAGACCCCAAAAGAAAATCACCAAGGCATATCATAATGACACTCACCAAAATTAAAGACAAACAAAGAATACTGAGAGCAGCTCGTGAAAAACAAGAAGTCACATACAGAGCAGAAACAATAAGACTAAGCTTGGATTATTCGGCAGAAACCATACAGGCAAGAAGGCAATGGGATGACATATATAAAACCTTGAAAGAAAAAAAATGCCAGCCAAGAATAATATATCCTGCAAAACTGTCATTCAAATATGATGGTGAAATTAGGACATTTCTAGATAAATGGAAATTAAGGGAATATGTAAAAACCAAACCAAACTTACAAGAATTATTAAAGGGAGTCCTTCGATCTGAGAGCAAACAACATCAGCTCACAGGCTGAATCTAGGATGCAAGATCATACCAGCCAGATACCAATCTAGGAAATGAACTCTCAAGGACTATCCAAAACCAAAAGAAATACAACAGGGAATCAGAGCAGTTAATCTGTAAATGGCAACAACATCAGAACAGTAAAAGACAGAATAAACAGTGTAGGTATAGAACCTTCTCATGGAGAGGAAGGCAAGGCAATATCAAGTAATAATAGACTGCTTCAAACTTAGAAAGATAAGGGTAAATTTCACGGTAACCACAAAGACAGTTAACAAACCTACTCATAAAAATAAAGAGGAAAAACATAGTCTCAGCAACAACAAAACCTACAAAAACAAAAGAAATGAAAAAAAAATCCACAAACAAAAGGAATCCAGCACAGGAGAGTAAGAAGAACAAAGAAAACATCAGCACCACAAAAAACAGCACTACAAAATGACAGCAATAAACTCACATCTATCACTAATTACACTGAATGTAAATGGCCTCAATGCACCCATAAAGAGACAGAGAGTGACAGAATGGATTAAAAAAAAAACAGGATCCATCAATATGCTGTCTACAAGAGACACACCTTAGAAATAAAGACGTAAATTTATTAAAAATCAAAGGTTGGAAAAAAATATATCAAGCAAACAACTACCAAAAAAGATGAGGAGTGGCAATACTAATCTCAGATAAAATAGACTTTAAAACAAAATCCACCATAAAAGACAAAGAAGGACACTATATAATGATTAAGGGGAGGATCCATCATGAACACATAACCATAATAAACATCTACGCACCCAGTGACAGGTCTCCAAAATAATAAACTCTAACAGCACTGAAAAGAGAAATTGACTGTTCCACAATAATAGTAGGAGACTTCAACACACCACTCTCAGTAAAGAACAGAACATCTTAAAAAAAAAAGAAATGCCACAGACTGGGAAAATGTTTGCAAATTACATACCCAGCAAAGGACTTATATCCAAAACAAAGAACTCACCAAACTCAACAAGAAAACAACCCAATTAAAAATGCACAAAGGACTTGAACAGATACTTCACCAAAGAAGATATAAGGATAGCAAGTAAGCACATGAAAATATACACAATATCATTGTCCATTAGAGAAATGCAAATTAAAACCTTGATGAGATACCACCACATACCTATTTAAATGGCTAAAATGATAATAGTAATTAAAAAATACTGACAGTACCAAGTACTGGCAATGATAAAGAGCAATTGGATCTATCATACATTGCTGGCAGAATGCAAAATGGTACCACTATTCTGGGAAAGAGTTTGGCAGTTTCTTATTGAAGTTAAACATACACTGCCCAAATGACTTAGAAATCCCACTCCCTGGTATTCACTCTAAAGAAATGAAGACTGATATTTACACAAAAATCTGTATATGAATTTTTATAAAAGCTCTATTCATAATAACTCAAATAGAAACAACACAAATAGAAGCTAAATCTGTATCTCTGTTTTAACCAAGACCATGCCATCAGTTTCATTCCCCACTGCCTCATAACACACACACATACTCACACACTCAGCCTCTTCAAGCTCCACTGGCCATACAGCTCGATCTCTATGGTATGCAAGAAAGAAAAAAGTCCCCACTAGGCTTAGAAATTTACTGACATGCTCCCAGATGAATTCATTCCAAGGAACGCCTTATCCCATCACTAAAATGGCTTTCTCAGGGGTATTGTAGGAGAGCTTGGGAGTGTGACAGCAAATTGCTTCAACAAGGTTCCCTAGCCTTTCTCCCTCCAGAAATATATTTCATATACCAAGTTGCAAGACCCAGGAAGATTTATATGGATTTGTTTCTCAGGGCGTTTTCTTCTACGCAAAGATATGGCAGAAGTAGGCGGTGCAGTGGTTAAGCATTAGGCTGCTAACCAAGAGGGTGGCAGTTCAAATCCACCAGCTGCTCCTCGGAAACTCTATGGGACAGTTCTACTCTGTCCTGTTGGGTTGCTATGAGTTGGAATAGACTTGAAGGCAACGGGTTTGGTTTGTTTTGTTTTGTTTTCACTGATGGAGATAATACAGCATGCAGTTCAACTAACACATATTGAAAGCCTCCTATGTGCCTACTAAATTCTTTACACAGATTATCTCATTTAATACAATTTTGAGAGGTGGTCATTATTATTCCCATATTATCCTGAGTTTTGTGAGGCTCAGAAAAGTTAAATAATTTACCCAAGGTAATGTGTTGTTCCACATATGCATGCAAAAGCTGGATAGTGAATAAGGAAGACCAAAGAAGAACTGATTCCTTTGAATTACGGTGTTGGTGAATAATATTGAATATACCATGGACCGCCAAAAGGAAAAACAAGTCTCTTTTGGAAGAAGTACAGCCAGAAGGCTCCTTGGAAGCAAGGATGGTGAGACTTAGTCTCACATACTTTGGACACGTTATCAGAAGGGACCAGTCCCTGGAGAAGGACATCATACTTGGTAAAGGAGAGCGTCAGTGAAAGAAGAGAAAGAACCCCAATGAGATAGATTGACACAGTGGCTGCAACAATAACAATGATTGTGAGGACTCAAGCATAACAATGATTGTGAGGACCACACAGTGTTTCGTTCTGTTGTACATAGGGTCGCCATGAGTTGGAACCAACCTGACTGCACTTAACAACAACAAAAAACCCTTTATTATATTGAGGAATTTCCCTTCTATTTCTATTTTTTTGAGATTTTTTATCAAGAATGGGTGTTGGATTTTATCAAATGCCTTTTCTGTGTCGATTGACAGGATCATGTGATTCCTTTTTTTTTAATGTGTATTACTTTGATTGACTTTCTAATGTTGAACCATCTTTGCATACCTGGTATGAATCCCACTTGGTCATAGTGTGTTATTTGTTTCATATGATGCCAAATTCTATTGCCTAGAATTTGGTTGAGAATTTTTGCATCTATATTCATGAAAGATATTGGTCTGTAATTTTCTTTTATTTTTGTGATGCATTTGCCTGATTTTGAGATCGGGGTTATGTTGGCTTCATAGAATGAATTTGGAAGTATTCCTTTTCTATGTTCTGAAATAGTTTGAGTAGTACTGGTGTGAGCTCTTCTCTGAATGTTTGGTAGAATTCTCCAGTGAAGCCATCTGGGCCAGAACTTTTCTTTGTTGGTAGTTTTTTTTTATTATCTTTCAATCTATTCTTTTGATATGGATCTGTTCAGATTTTCTAACTCAGTTTGTATTAGTTTAGTACAGTATTCCTATAAGTTTGTCCATTTCCTCTAGGTTCTCAAAGTTGTTGGTGTATAGTTTTTCATAGTACCTGTTATGATCCTTTTTATTTCAGTTGAGTCTGTTGTAATGTCTCCCTTCTCATTTCTTATTTGGGTTATTTGCTTCCTCTTCTGTTTTTATTTGGTCAGTTTCGCCAATGGTTTGTCAATTTTGTTGATTCAAAGAATCAACTTTTGGTTTTGTTGATTCTTTTTATTGTTTTTCTATTCTCTATATCATTTGTTTCTGCTCTGATCTTTATTATTTCCATTCTTTTGGTGGCTGTGGGCTTCTTTTGCTGTTCTCTTTCTATTTGTTCAAGTTGTATAGCTAATGTTTTGATTTTGTCCCTTTCTTCTTTTTTGATATGTGCATCTATTGCTATAAATTGACCTCTGAGCACTGCCTTTGCTGTATCCTAAAGGTTTTCATTCTCGTTTGATTCTAGAAAATTTTTATTCCATGTTTGATTTTTTCTATTACCCAGTGTTTTTTTAAGCAAAGTGTTATTCAGCTTCCCTGTCTTTGATTTTTTTTTCTTGCTCTTCTTGTTATTAATGTCTATTTTTATGGCATTGTGATCACAGAAGATGCTTTGTATTATCTCAGTGTTTTGGATTTTGTTGAGGGTTGCTTTGTGGCCTAAGATATGGTCTTTTCTGGAGAATGTTTCATGTGCATTGGAAAAGAATAACTTTACTGCTGTTGGGTAGAGTGTTCTATATATGTCTATGAGGTAAAGTTGGTTGATTGTGGCCTTTAGATCTTCTGTCTCTTTGTTGAGTTTCTTTCTAGATGTTCTGTCCTTTACCAAGAGTGGTGTGTTGAAGTCTCCTACTATTATTGTGGAACTGTCAATTTCTCTTTTCAGTGCTGTTAGAGTTTGTTGTATGTATTTTGGAGCCTGTCATTGGGTGTGTAGATATTTGTTATGGTTATGCCCCCATGGTGGATTGTCCCTTTAATCATATATAACGTCCTTCCTTGTCTTTTATGGTGGATTTTGCTCCTAGAATCTTCTATTGCATTGTCCATTTCTGAAATCTTGTTTATCCTTTGGATATATAATTGCCACTTTTGTATGATTTCTAATTGTTCATTTATTTTGAGATTTGTCTCTGTATTATTTTCCTGAACTCTTCTATTGCCTTATCTGTATTTTCCCTGATTTTGTCTTTTTTCCTTAGTTTTGTCTGTGTTTTCCTTCATCTATTTCCTAATCACTTGGAGAGCCATGAATATTAAACTTTTGAATTCCCTATCAGGTAGTGCCAGTGCCTTTTCTTCTACCAGAAGGTCATCTGCTGTTTTATTTTGGTTAGCAGTTGAGTGCATTAAGCATTTGCACCACCAAGGGACTCCAAGGGGACTGGCAGGAACAAACAAATCCTCACAAATTCTTTCCTAATATCCAGTCACCCAAAAACCCTATTTACCCTACATGTAGAAGAGTAACCCAAGCAGTTCTTTACCATGGTGTTCTAACAACTCACTGAAGAAATGCCCCATTTTAACATCCTTTACACACACATTATCCTTGAACTTGTTTTCTTATCTGTACAATGATGACAATAAAACCTCTTTGTAGAATTTTTGTAATACATAAATGAAATGGAGATTATCTGGCCCAACCTCCTGCACTCAAACAGGTCCAAGCTTTATTCATTATTTTGCATTTGTAATGGAGGCCCAGTTACTTGCTTTCTTAGTAGTTGTTTCAGTACGTCTGTCATTCTTACACTCAAAAAGTTCTTTATGTTAAACTAGTAGACAAGGATTTTAAAACTGAATTACATAGAGGGGGCTGGATGAGTTGTGCAAATATTTGAACAGAATATCATAGATACGTAGGGTGATGTGAAGTACAGAAACTAACATTCCTAACCTTCCATTTCAAATTCTGGCATTCATCAAAGTAATCTCATTGTGTCTACTGACTGGTTTTATAAGAAGTAATTCAAGTTGCATTTATAGAGTAAATTTATAGCAATAAAAATACTGTTTTTTAATGTTTAATTTTTGTTTCATGTAAGATTTTTTTCAAGAAAAAAGGGTTTGTTGCTGCTCCAAAGAAAATTTTTTTAAGAGTTTAAAAACCAGTGAGTTATGACTCCACTGGTACCTCAAGAAAAATAGGGGGTTAGATCAAACTACTGGGCTGAGGGCTGTGGGGACCTGGTCTCAGGGAACATCTAGCTCAATTAGCATAACATATTTTATAAAGAAAATGTTCTACATTCTACTTTGGTGAGTAGCATCTGGTGTCTTAAAATCTTCTGAGCGGGCATCTAAGATATTCCACTCGTCCCACCCCACCTGAATAAGGGAGAATGAAGAAAATCAAAGACACAAGGGAAAGATTAGTCCAAAGGACTAACGGACCACAACGACCACAGCCTCCACCAGATTGAATCCAGCACAACTAGATGGTGCCCGGCTACCACCATTGACTGCTCTGACAGGGAACACAGTACAGGGTCCCAGACACAGCTGGAGAAAAATGTAGAACAAAATTCTAACTCAAAAAAAGACCAGACTTACTGGGCTGACAGAGACTGGAGAAACCCGAAGGGTATGGCCTCCAGACACTGTTTTAACTCAGTACTGAAGTCACTCCTAAGGTTCATCCTTCAGCCAAAGATTAGACAGGCCAATAAAATAAATAATAATATACTTAGTTCAATCATGTATATGAGACTAAATGGGCACACCAGCCCAGGGGCAAGGACAAGAAGGCAGGAGGGGAAAGGAAAGCTGGATGAATGGAAATAGGAGCCCAAGTTTAAGAAGGGAAGAGTGTTGACATGTCGCGGGGTTGGTAACCAATTTCTCAAAACAATATATGTATTAATTGTTTAATGAGAAACTAATTCGCTCTGTAAACCTTCATCTAAAGCACAATAATAATTATACATATATATATATATATAAATTTTTTTAAAAATGGGGTTGAAGTTAGTATATCATTAGGGGATAATAATATCAACATAAATTAAAAATCCCCACTATTCTCTGACACTTTTGTTCTAACACCAGTTGCACATGCAGCACTTCTTCCTCTGACCCTAACCACCCAGAGGTAGGTCAGGCCTCAGAGTCCTCCAGATGGCCAAATTATCCCAAGATCTCAGATGCCAGCCACAAACTTGGAAGCCCATACGGCACACTAATTTCTTTTTCTTATTACTATTGTACTTTAGATGAAGGTTTACCAAACAAACTAGCTTCTCATTAAACTGTTAGTACATGTACTGTTTTATGACATTGCTTAACAACTCCATGGCATGTCAACACTCTCCCTTCTTGACCTTGGGTTCCCTGTTACCAGCTTTCCTGTCCCCTCCTGACTCCTACTCCTTGCCCCTGGGCTGGTGCGCTCCTTTAGTCTTGTTTTGTTTTATGGGCCTATCTAATCTTTGGCTGAAGGGTGAACCTCAGGAATGACTTCATTACTGAGCTAAAAGAGTGTCCAAGGGCCATACTCTCAGGGTTTCTCCAGTCTCTGTCAGGCCAGTAAATCTGGTCTTTTTTTGTTAGTATTTTGTTCTACACTTTTCTCCAGCTCTGTCCAGGACTCTGTATTGTGAACCCTGTCAGAGCAGTCAGTGGTGGTAGTCGGGCACCATCTAGTTGTACTGGACCCAGTCTGGTGGAGGGCATGGTAGTTGTGGTCTATTAGTCCTTGGACTAATCTTTCCTTTATGTCATTAGTTTTCTTCATTCTCCCTTGCTCCTGACAGGGTGAGACCAGTGGAGTATCTTAGATGGCCGCTCACAGGCTTTAAGGCCCCAGGCACTACTTACCAAAATAGAATGTAGAACATTTTCTTTATAAACTATGTTATGCCAGTTGAGCTAGATGTTCCCTGAGACCATGATCTCCACAGCCCTCAGCCCAGTAATGTGGTCCCTCTGGGAGTTTGGATATGTCTATGGAGCTTCCATGACCTTGCCTTGGACAAGTTGTGCTGGCTTCCCTAGTACTGTGTACTGTCTTACCCTTCACCAAAGTTACCACTTATCTATTGTCTATTTAGCCTTTTTCCATCCCCACCCCTCCCCTCCCTTGTAACCATCAAAGATGGTTTCTTTTTGTGCATAAACCTTTTCAAGAGTATTTACAGTAGCAGTCTCATACAATATTTGTGCTTTTGTGATTGACTTATTTCACTCTCCAGTTTCATCCGTGTTCTGAGATGGTTCACAGATTCATCATTGTTCTTTATCGTTGCATAGTACTCCATTGTGTGTATGTACCATAGTTTGTTTATCCATTCATCTATTGATGGGCATTTAGGTTGTTTCTATCTTTTTGCTACTGTGAGCAATGCTGCAATGAACACGGGTGTGCATATATCTATTCATGAGACAGCTCTTATTTCTCTAGGATATATTCCTAGGAGTGGGATTGCTGGATCATATGGTATTTCTATCTCTAGTTTTCTAAGGAAGCGCCATATCATTTTCCAAAATGGTTGTATGATTTTGCATTTCCACCAGCAGTGCATAAGAGTTCCAGTCTCCCCTCAGCCTCTCCAATATTTGTTATTTTCTATTTTTTGATTCATGCCTGTAATGCCAGGGTGAGATGGTATCTCACTGTGGTTTTGACTTGCATTTCTCTAATGGCTAGTGATCATGAGCATTTCCTCATGTGTCTGTTAGCCACTTGAATATCTTCTTTGGTGAAGATGACACCCTAATTTCTGACCTGCTGACAACAAATTTGAGGGTTCCCTTCACCCCCTAGGATACCAGCCAGTAAAGTTCAGGGATTCTCAGGCCCCTTCACTTCCGATGTGCTGGCTCTCACTACTCCCTCGGGTTCAAGAATTCCCTGGGACAACACGCAGAACTCACAGAAAGTACTATACTTACAATAAGTTTTATTATAGCAAAAAAGGATACAAATGAAGAGATGCATAGGGTAAGATCTGAATGGGCTCCCAATGTGGAGTTCCAACATGCATCAATGTCTTTCACTAACCAGGAAGCCCATGGAGCTTCTGGGTCCAGAGCTTTTATTGGAGCATCTTATGTAGTCGTGATTTATTGAATCAGTCCACCTTTCCTGAGATTATGAGGTGGTCTTTCTGACCTGGCTAGCACGCACCTGACTCACCTCATTAGTATACCTCAGGTGTGTCCTGGAGGTCTCACCAAAGACATTCCAATCACTGGGGAAATTCCAAGGCTTTAAAGATTCTCTCTCAAGAACCAAAGACAAAGACCAAATCTGGGGGGTAAAATTAATCTTAAACTCCACAATTATAAAAGCTTAAAAAAACATAAATACAGGTAAAAATAGCATATTTATCTGTTTCAGTGAATTTAACCAGCTTTGTCTCAATATTTGTTGAATTTATCTTACACAAAACTAGGGATACCCCATGAAACTTTAGAAAAATAAATTGTCAGTAAATAAAATTTTTAAAGGCCTATCATAGTTAATAAATATGGAATTCATGACCTCAAGCCAATACATTAATAACTGAAAATATTAAGTTAATTCATAGAAGATAGGTACATAAAGAGTTATTAAGAGAAATAAGAAAATGAATAGAAAACTAGATTTGGTCCTATCTTTGCCCCTTAACTATGTGAGCTTGGATAAGCCTACTTCTCTGCAACTGTTCTTTTAAATGGGAATGTATACCTTACAGATTATAGATTTGCTAGAAGGCTCCAGTCTTTAAATGAGATAATGGATATTAAATGTTGTCTGTATACAGGTAGGCAATAATATTAATAATAGAGTTGAAGTCAAAGAAATAAGCTGTGTCCTTCCTTAAAGCATCAATTGGGGCACCTGGCAGAGACAGAATATGTGGTTTGCTGTGGGCAAACCCCAAATCCATGAGGGTATTTTTTTTATAATTCTATTGCGTTGGCTGTCTCTGAAAACAGAACAAGTCTAACTATTCAGAACTTAGAATTAAAAGACCTATTTGGTTGTGTGTCTTTAGATAAGGGTGCAATGTCTCCGAACCTCAATTCCTTAATCTATAAATTGGGGACAGTAAATGCCTTCCTACCTCACAGGAAGGTTCTCATAGAGTTGTTATTGAAAAATCAAATGCGATAATGTTGATGTTAAGTACCTGCACTCCCTTCCCTTTCCCTCCCAAAGAACTAGCCCTAGGCAGGATATTAGGAGCCTCAACTGGCTCTAATAACTGACCCATGGAATGATGGGCAGCAAGCCAAAGGAAAACCAAATGACAATATCCAGGAATCAACCAAAAACCAAGATACACCCTGTCATGGATTGAATTATGTCCCCCAAAAAATGTGTGTATCAATTTGGCTGGGCCATGATTCCTAGTCTTGTGTGGTTGTCCTCCATTTTGTGATTGTAACTTGATGTTACAGAGGATTAGGGTGGGATTGTAACACCCTTACCCAGGTCACATCCCTGATCTAATGTAAAGGGAGTTTCTCTGGGGTGTGGCCTGTAACTAGGATGACTCTTGAATCTGAAACCAGACAAAAAGGGAAGCAAGCAGAGAGTTGGGGACCTCATACCATCAAGAAAGCAGTGCCTGGAGCAGAGTGCATCCTTTGGACCTGAGGTTCCTACACTGAGATGCTCCCAGACCAAGAGAAGATTAAGGCATCATAAGGACCTTCCTCCAGAGCCAACAGAGAGAGAAAGCCTTCCCCTGGAGCTGATGCCTTGAATTTGGACTTGTAGACCACTAGACTGTGAGAGAATAAATTTCTCTTTGTTAAAAAGCCATCCACTTGTGGTATTTCTGTTATAGCAG
Source organism: Trichechus manatus latirostris (assembly GCF_000243295.1). Lineage (NCBI taxonomy): Eukaryota > Metazoa > Chordata > Mammalia > Sirenia > Trichechidae > Trichechus > Trichechus manatus. The sequence continues at coordinate 3,499,615 of NW_004444076.1, forward strand.
CACTAGATAACTAAGACACACCCTAAACCAAACCCTTATTTTAAAGGGTGCACAGAGTGGCAGAAATGAGGCAGATATAAGATATATCAGCACAGAGCAAGTAGATTAGAACAGAGATAAGAAACAACCTGCAGAGATTCCCTGAGGGGTGGGAGTCCAGAAATAGGTTTTCTTTTGGCATCTGTGGCTTCTCTTGATTGGTGACAAATCTGTGCAGATAATAAGTACTTATGTGAAAAACTTCAGGCAAATGGTAGGTATAACTATTATAATTATTTCTACTATATGTCCTTTACTTAGGGATAGTAACTAGGATGACTCTTGAATCTGAAACCAGACAATTAAAGAAAAAGTGTATTTAACCAGTAGAAGAAGAAATAAGTAGCATATGGTCAATATGTTCAGCTTCCTGGATGATCCTCAGGTGAAAAATGATAGGTATGTGTTATGCTTTACACAGACAGCAGAATCAAGATAAATGAGATGATACTATTCAAAGGAAAATTTTGTTTTAACATAAATAACATAGTGATTAAAAGAGAAAAAAAGAAAACCCATTGCCATTGAGTCGACTCCTACTCATAGCAACCCTATAGGACAGGGTAGAACTGCCCCATAGGGTTGCCAAGAAGCAGCTGGTGAATTTGAACTGCTGACCTCTTGGTTAGCAGCTGTAACTCTTAACCACAGTGCCACCAGGGCTCCAAATAGTGATTAAAGTTGTCCAAAAATGAAATGGACTTCCCTGGAAGATAGTGAGTTCTCTTTCATATAATGCAAAGTTTAGACAACAACTACCCAGTGTTGTGAGTGGAGTAAAAATATAAGATGAGGCAGTTCTAAAAATTCTCTAAGATCTCCTTCAGTCCTGTTCTCAGATTGTGTCAGGTTATATACATCAGCCTTCCTTTTACAAGTTATCCAATCCTCTCACCCTTAAAGTTCCCAAATTCTTATACCCTAATCATTATGAAGGAAGCCCTGGTGGCACAGTGGTTAAGTGGTTAAGCTCTCAGCCACTAACCGAAAGATCAGTGGTTCAAACCCACCAACTGCTCTTTGGGAGAAAGATGTGCCAGTCAGCTTCCATAAAGATTATAGCCTTGGAAATTCTATGGGGCAATTCTACTCTGTCCTATAGGGTCACTATGAGTTGGAATTGACTCAACAGCAACAGATTTTTTTTTTTTTTTTTTTTAATCATTTCAAGTGTCCTAGACTAGCTCCTCTCAGTTATTTTCTTTTGGTCAGAACAAGTCAGGTCATAAGCAGTACCAACAAATATCCAGATAGGATATTTCATTTCACAGTAACATAGATAGGCATGATGGGCATCCTTCTTTGCTTTCAATCATACCTTAGAAGAAGTTCAACTATCAGAACAGTATTCATTAGCACTTGCTCCCCATTCCTTCGAGAATGGGAGAACTATGGATTTTCTCCCCAGAAAATTATTACACGAGCACATACACACAAAATGCCATATGAAATATCAGAGTAAGAATTTCAGACTCCATGAAAACCACAGAGAGATCTACAAACACTTAGATTCTTAAATAGGGATATGCCTCACAAATACCTGGAGAAATTTTATATAAGAATCTATAAACAAATAACATGCCTGAAACCCACCCAGAAAACTCCAAATCAGCAGGTGTATAATGAGACATAAGCAGGTATAAATTTAAGTAGATCTATAGGTGATTCTAATTTGCATCACAAGTTAAGAAGTACCACCCAAGGTGCCCCTGGGCTCCTGATTAAAAACCAGTGTACTAAGGGTGATGGTCGAAAAATATAATTAGCATAATTATTGTTCCTTAATTGTACGTGTGGAGACTGTTGAAATGGCAAATGTTTTGTTACAGAGTTATTTGCCACAATAAAAAAACCAGTTGAATATCCTTGTCTAGTAATATTTCTATGTATATCTGTATAGTATTTGAAGTATTAACTGAGCTGGCCATACACACACACATGTACTCAACACACAGACATACTTGTTGTACCCATTTCCTTTTCACCACCATTCAGGAGTCAGTGATAGATAGATATCTAGAGATACATGGCCATCAGGTAGAATGAAGAGTCAAATTCTTGGCTTTGACTTCTAAAAAGGGATTTTGAAGTCTTCAGCAGAAGTAACATATTATCTTGAAAACAAGTATTTTCAATTGCAAGAGCAGGTCTTTTTGAGAGATAATGATTTGTTGTTTGTTTTTCAACCCTAAACTCTGCAGTTTGAATACCAAGAAACAAAGGGACCAGAAATCTCAGAGAGCAGAATTTAATGTAAAACAGAGAGTAAATAAAAAAGGAATTTTCTAGCCTCCAAATAGAAAAAAGTTTAGCCAGAGTAGAAATAGCATAGAATTGTGGCATGAGGTTGGACGCAGGAGGATGTTTCATAGGGGCTTATTAACTTTAACCCTTCTTCTGGCCAACCCATTAGTGGGGATGGAGATGAGAGAAAAATCCATAGAGATTTGAGGGGGGAAAGGTGGTGTGGTGGTTAAGATTGTGTGTCAACTTGGCTGGGCCATGATTCTCAGTGGTTTCGCAGTTATATGAAGTTGTGATCACCGCCATGATGGGATCTGCTGTGAGCAGTCAATCACTTGAAAACGAGTTTCCTTGGGAGTGTGGCCTACATCAAATGTAAGTGAACACTGTGGCAAGGCTGGTGGCTTTTTCTCACATGCTGGATCCTGCAGCTGGCTTCTGCTCATCTGACCTCCAGTTCTTGGGGCTTGAGCTTGCAGCTTACTTGCCATCTTGCCTGCCGCTCCTGAGATTCATTGATCTTTGCAGCCTGTGAGGAAAAGCTCTGCTCTCTGACCTGCCGATCTTGGGTTCACCAGCCCCTGTGGCTACATGAATCAGGAGAAACCTTTATTCTAACCTTGGGAAGTTCCGGCCTCTACAACCACATGAAGCATTTCCTGGATATAAATCTCTCTATATATATGTATTTATATGCTTTACTGGTTTTGCTTCTCTAGAGAACCCAGCCTAAGACAGGTGGTGGCAGCATGAAACAGAAGCATTTTCATTTATTAATTCAGTTTATTTCATTCATTTATTTAATCAGCAAATATTTATTTAGAACCTGCTATATGTCAGGCTCTAGCTAGTTGTTGGAGATGCAGCTGAGTCTCACTTCATGATGAAACTGGAAAATGCAGAAAGTTTGATAGAGAAGTTCTCTACAACAGCCTCACTCTACTACAGTAGATATAACAGCAGCTAAATCTACAAGAAGGTCAGAGATATTCCCCTTGCCTACTCTCAATCTCCTGAAGTCCAAGAGGATCAAGGGACAAGCATCTGGAAATTTCCTCTATCCCTGAGAAGAGCTATGACAGTGGCAGAGAGTGGGAGGTAGCACTTGGAGAGGCCTTGTGCTAGTAGACTCAAAAAAATAAGTTAATTAAAAATAAGAGGCATTCAGGCCAGCTTCACAGTAGTGGCTTAATCTGCACTGGCTCTAAAGAAGATAGGAAAGCAAAGAGGGGGAAAACTGTAGCTGTTCTCAAAAAGTATGTGGTTAAGATTATAATCAAAATGTTCTGGGAAAGAATACTTTCACAGACAACTCCCTGCTGCCCCCTGCTCTCTGTAAAATGCTTACACAGGAAGGCTTCAGGAGATCTGTAGATTAACAAATATGGCTAATGGTCACTACTTCCTCAAACTTCTCATACAAAAGCTCTTCTCATTTTCTGTACTTTGGAACACTTTGCAACCTTCGCTCAGTTCTTCCTCAACTTGAGTTGCTATTCTTCAGTAAAACTCATTTTCTTTTGCTACTAACAGAGTGTAGGATTTTGTTTATGACAGCCTTAATCAGGATGGAGAGGACAAACAGTGATCTGCATGGACCTGGTAAGCAGAATGCCAAGGGTGGGGGGCAGTAATTTCAGTAATCAATGTAGTGGGAATTAGTTCAGTGACCAAAGAAACATGGGGACTGTATGTTAGAAGGAAGACAGTATGCATGGATGCTGTAGACCACAGACACGTCACCTCTTTCCTGATACCAGAATGAGACAAAAGCTCCTACAGACCCCCACCCCTGAATTTAGATCAAAGTTCTGAGGAGAAGAAAAATTGTGAAAAGGGAGAACGCTGAACTGAGTAGAAATCTAGAATTGGTCAAATTTAAATATAAAGTGAATGAGTTTCCCTGAAAGTAACTGAGCTTTAGAGATTCTTCCATCACTGGACATGAGAACTTAACTAAATATTTTTGAAATACGAAAAAATAGAAAAATGTGATTTTGTACACGTGGGTTTTGTAGCTGTAAGATGTATACATCATTAATTATTTTAGCTGAAATGTTAACCCTTTGTCCCTTTGTGGTATGACTATCTTTAAATACACATTTTTCCTTTGGAATGAGAATTTTTACGCTAGGTAGCTTCATTGAGACTAACAAATTCCACTCATCTTTGCCTCCATTTATATTTAGGGAGTGGTTAAAGCACTCGGCTGCTAACAAAAAGTCGGCAGTTCAATCACCAGCTGCTCTGCGGGAGAAAGATGTGGCAATCAGCTTCTGTAAAGATTTACAGCCTTGGAAACTCTATGGGGCAGTTATACTCTGTTCTATAGGATCGCTATGAGTCAGAATTGACAGCATGAGTTTTTTGTTTTTTTGTTTTTTTTTCTTATACTTAGGGAAACTGAAGCACAGAAGTTGAAGTAACTGCTCAAGGTCACAATATTTGTGACAAAGAGGGATTTTGATTCCAAGTTCCTTGACCTCCATTCCAGTGCTATTTCTATTATCATTTATTGGAAACCAAATGAGAGGTACCACACACAGGTACTTTGAAGACTAGAGGTTAATTCTATGTGATACATACACACACACACACACACACACACATATATACATAAATATGTATTCAGTTGAAAACAGTAAAAGTATGTTTATAGAGGTAGAATTTTAAGAAAATTCATTCAAAGTTTGCCTTATTTGAATTTTCTCAAGGGATTTCTAATGATAGTTAATATGCAAAGTATGCAATGCTAACTGAGAGAAATATATAGGCCAGGCAGTGGTGGGCTGGTAAATGTCTAACAGTCAAGTTCCTAGGAGGTGGGAATCCTGATTACTGGAGGTTGCAGATTTCCATGGTGTAAATACTCCCATCATGATTTCAGCTATCAATGTGACGTCAATGAGGTCACAAAACTCCTTGAAAATTTAAAAACTGATTATTATGAGCTGATTATCTCCAGCACACCACTGGACCCAGGGTTGTTTCTCCAGGGTAGAGGCAGACTTAAGCATTTACTTGTTAAAATTCAGGGGATTTCATGGGGACAATCATACACTAAAATGCTTTAAGAACAAGATATCCAGTTACAGTGGATAATAATCACAAAATTAATGTACTCTATAGAGTCACTATGAGTCGGAATCAACTCGACAGCAATGGGTTTGGTTTTTTGGTTTGGTTATCTAAATTATATGTACAGAGTAGCTTTTTCTTGCAATTTATTCCAGCCTAATAAAAAAGAACATGTGAAGTCTTCACACACACAGTTCACTGCATAGAAATAATATTCAAGGGAACAGAAACCAAGTATAAGCCCCCTTTTGTGGTCTGCATTAAAGCAATCAACTGTAGCTATTTGTTTTGGTATCTTATATGCCGCTCATAAGACATGACAGAAAAGCTACATCTATACAAAGTCTGATTTTTTCTCTTTCCCTCTACCTTGTCAAGATCAAAGAAAACTGAGGGTAGATTAAAAGCAGCTTGTGAAATGTAGTTATAGCAAAGGGGTTAAGGCACTAAATTGCTAGATCTCTAGGTAATAAGGGAACCATATAATTTGGTGAGCCTTTTTCAGGTATAATTGAACCTTGCTTTTTACAGCTGACACATTACTAAAATGATATGTGTGTTACCTTGTGAAAAGTCAAGTCACATTTTAGATCCACGGTTGTTTTTTCTTCTTTTTGACCCTGGATATCTTTGGAAATCTAATGAAAACTATGAACCCTTTTGCAGAAAATGCAAATATTTGCATACACAGAAAAGTCTGCATAAAATGTAAAAGGATTGACAGACATTCTGTACCTCAACCATGGGCTTCTGGACTCACATCAAGAACTCATATTTTAAATGTATTAGGAAATCTCAAAATTCAAAGAAAATCCATGATGATTGCTTGAGAAAACCAATACAAATCCTCATAAGGAGAAACAACCACCTTAATTATATTATCTTTATATTAGTCTTTTAACATACTGAATTTCATTATGGTATGTTCAGATTTATAGACATAGTTATAAAGCATTTAGTCACATACATGAGGAGCTAAAGTGATCCTTAGAGATCAAATACCATACAGCTCTTATTTTACAAATGAGGAGACAAAAGCCCTAGCACTGAACCAATTAGGACAAAGTCTCCATGACCAGGAGGCTTCATGCCATTGTGTAATAATAGATACAGCCCTAGACAACATCAGGAGCTCTGAATTCCAGTGAAGTTTGCCACTCACAATCCACATGTTAATGGGCTAGTAGGGGTAGTAGAACTGTCCAGAATGGTCCCAGGGTATAGTTCTTGCCTACTTTCTTCTTTAACTTGTTCTCTGTTGCAGTCCACCATTTTAATGTGGACTTTATTAAAATGATCATTATCATCTCTCAAGTAAGGTGGAAACCTGCTTTTAAATTTTTGCTTTGAAAAAGTGATACATGTTTAAAACTCACACACACACACGAAGTTGCCATTGAGTTTATTACAACTCATGGCTAACATGTGTGTCAGAATATAAGTGTACTCCATAAGGTTTTCAATGGCTGATTTTTCAGAAGTATATCTCCAGGCCTTTCTTCCAAGGTGCCTCTGGGTGGACTCAAACCGCCAACCTTTCAGCTAGCAGACAAGCATGTTAACCTCCAAATCCTGTAGAATGGCTAAAGTAATAAATACTGACAATACCAAATATTAGTGAAGATGTGGAGCAACCGGAACTCTCACACATTGCTGGTGGGAGTATAAAATAGTACAACCATTTTGGAAAATTGTTTAGCAGTTTCTTATAAAGCTAAATATACATTTATCCTAGGACCCAGTAATTCTATTCCTGGTATTTGCCCAAGAGAAATGAAAACATATGTCCACAAAAAAGACTTGTACAAAAACATTCATAGTAGGATTAATCATAATAGCCAAAATCCACAATGATTCATCAATAGATAAAGAGACAAACAAGTTGTGATATATTCATACAATTGAATACTATTCCGCAAAAAAGAGAAACGAATCACCAATGCGTACAACATAATGAATCTCAAAAGCATTATGTTGAGCAAAAGAAGCCAGACAAAAAATGCATTCATACTGTATAAATTTATTTATATGAAGTTCTTGAAGAGGCACAACTAACCTATAGTGACAAAAATTAAAAAGTGAGTTGCCTGAGGGTGTGTGTTTGTGAACTGATTGGAAAGAAGCATCAGAGAGCTTTCTGAAGTGATCGAAGTTTTGGATGATGGTTACATGAGTGTATTCAAGTATCAAAGTTCATTGAACCAAGCATTTAAGATTTATGCATTTTACTGTATGTGAATTATGCCTTAACTAGTGTTTGACACAATAGCCGAAATAATGGACTCAGCAAACATTCATATAGATTGAGCAGGACCAGGCAATATTCCATTCCTAAGGCTGCTATGAGTCGGAGACGAATAGACAGCAACTAACTACAGAGTGTTTGGCTTGGTACTCTAAACATCAGTACTAAAATTCTAACTCTACTGTAACAGATCTGCTTTTTAACAAGCACCCAAGTTGATTCTTATGTAGATGATTCATTGGCCTCTCTTCAAAAAACACTCTGTGAGGGATTAAAACTTATTCTTTTCCTAATATTATAACATTCTACTAAATAATGAAAAAGAAATAAAAAAATAAAATCAAAGTTTTAAGCATGACTCTAAAAAACCAAACCAAGTCCACTGTCATAGAGTTGATTCCAACTCATGGCGACCCTGTAAGACGGAGCACAACTGCTCCATAGGGTTTCCAAGGAGCAGCTGGTGGATTCGACCTGACGATCTTCTGGTTAGCAGACAAAAGCTTAACCACTGCACCATCAGAGCTCCAGCACGACTCTAGTCAGTTGCAAATGAATGAAAGTGCAATTCAGAATAAACATACGAAACATTATAAAATACTCATCTCTTGGTCCCACCCCAGTACCAAGAAAGCAGAGTATCTTTGGGATGAGGACCAGAAATCGTATTATTTTTTTTTTTTTTTGTAAGTTCCCCAGGAGATCCAAATGAGCAACCCAATTTCAGAAAGACTGATCCAGACAGAAAGTGTTAACAAAGGTAAAAATCAAAGTGTGATGTAGTTATCTGTTCAACTGTGTCTTCTCTTTATATAAAAAAGACTTCCAAGACCCAATCAAGGCCCAATCTTCTCATTCACTCTTCAATTGTTCCAAATGTAATGCAAAACATTTGCATTACTTCATTCAAGGACCAACATGGACAGTGTGTTGTAGTAGAAATACCTTAGAATTTGAAGCCAGGTAGTCCTGGGTTGGAACTCTGTCTCTGCCTCTTATAAGCCATGTGACATAAGAAAGCCATTTATCCAATTTGAGGCTCAGGTTCCTTTTTGGCAAAACTGGAGTTATCTGCATTTCCTTGAGGTGATGAATGTGAGAACCCCAAGAACAGAGTATGTAAACAGTAGTTTGCTTTATTTCCTCCCAATAAATGTTAAACAGATAATTCCAGATTTCCATAAAACAAAATAGAATGGGAAACCTCCTAAAATGGGACAGTTTATGCTCTATTCCTTCTTAAAAGTCAGAAAGTTTTTGAAGTCTTTTTTTTTTAATTAACCCAATGGCATCACATGTATTCTTTGCCATCAAAAAAGAATCTTCAGGAATTAACTTATGTAATTTCAATTTCTTCAGGGCAGTTATTTTTCAAAGCTATAGTTATCATAGTTCTAGTGCGATAATTCATTATCTCATCATTGACTGGACATTTCATCAAACACATTTCACTGTTGAGACAACTTGTCAGTGATATTCAATTTGCTGTCTCATCAGCAATATAGTGTACAGTAATTAAACTTTTATCATGACAACATCTCATCCTTCTTGCTCATGCATAATTCATATTTTATATGTCAAATATCAACCACACATATATTGTGCTAATGAGGATGGAAAATAGTTTCCTCTCTCTGATATCCTCTCAGAGTATACAGTTACATTCTTTTTCCAAAGGTAGAGTTAGCCAAAGGCACGATTGTGAAGCAAAAGCCTCATTCCTCCAACCCACCTCCCAAGGATTTCCCTAGCTAACCAAATCATGTTGAACAAATCATCTCTAAAGTACTAATGATTGCTTAAAACAACTGGAAATCCTATTCACATTTTAAGATCTAACTCAAGCAATATATATAGATACATATATATATACACACACACATATATCCCATTGCCATCAAGTTGATTCTGATTCATAGCGACACTACAGGACAGAGTAGCAGAGTAAAACTGCCCTGTAGGGTTTCCAAGGAGTGGCTGGTGGATTCGAACTGCTGACCTTTTGGTTAGCAGCCAAGCTCTTAACCCTTGCACAACCAGGGCTCCATATACATACACACATACATATATATATACATAC
>NW_004444076.1:3509400-3586208 GCF_000243295.1 Trichechus manatus latirostris
ATTTTTACTCCTTGACATATTGAATTTATTAGTTAAATTGAAATGGATCAATTTTATATTCTGAAAGAACATTTGCATTTTGAAAGAAACTTACAAAGAGAGCAAGTGTATACCTCCCCAAGTACATACCTTTGCACCCAGATGAAGGAGATATTTATAAATAGGGTAGGAACTAGAACTTTCCTATCACCACTCAAATCACATCAAATTCTAAATGGACTTCTTTATCTACCCACCTATCTCTCTGGCCTCATCGCCAACCAAATCAGAATTTTCATGGTTCCCCAAAGTAAGCCATTTCCTTATAAGATTCTTTGTCTTTATTCCCTCTATTTAATTGTTGTTCCATGCCCTCTGCATCTGGTAAACTGCTTCTTATCCTTCAAAACCCATCCCAACTTGTCGCCTCCTCCAAGAAGTCCTCTGATTCTCTCAAGCATTCATTCTCTCATCTGAGTTTCCACAGAACTCTGTTTACACCACCAGTAATGGTATATCGTTGCTGTTGTTAGGTGCCGTCGAGTCGGTTCCAACTCATAGTGACTCCATATACAACAGAACGAAACATTGCCCAGTCCTGCATCATCTTCACAATCATTGCTCAGCTTGAACCCATCGTTGTAGCTACTGTGTCAATCTATCTCATTAAGGGTCTTCCTCTCTTTTGCTGACCCTCCACTTTACCAAGCATAATGTCCTTCTCCAGGGACTGGTCCCTCCTGATAACATGTCCAAAGTACATAAGACGAAGTCTCACCATCCTCGCTTCTAAGGAACATTCTGGCTGTACTTCTTCCAAAAAAGATTTGTTTACTCTTCTGGCAGTCCATGGTATATTCAATATTTTTCACCAACATCATAATTCAAAGGCATCAATTCTTCTTCCATCTTCTTTATTCATTGTCCAGCTTTCACATGCATATGAGGCCACTGAAAATACCATGGCTTGGGTCAGGCACACCTTAGTCCTCAAAGTGACATCTTTGCTTTTCAACACTTTAAAGAGGTCTTTTGCAGAAGATTTGCCCAATGCAATACGTCATTTGATTCTTTGACTGCTGCTTCCATGGGCATTGATTGTGGATCCAAGTAAAATGAAATCCTTGACTTTAATCTTTTCTCCCTTTATCAGGGTGTTGCTTATTGGTCCAGTTGTAAGGATTTTTGTTTTTTTTATGTTAAGGTGTAATCCATACTGAAGGCTGTAGTCTTTGATCTTCATCAGTAAGTGCTTTGACTCCTCTTTGCTTTCAGCAAGCAAGTTTGTGTTATCTGCATATCACAGGTTGTTACTGAGTCTTCCTCCAATCCTGATGTCACATTCTTCTTCATACAGTCCAGGTTCCTGGATTATTTGTTCAGCATACAGACTGAACAAGAATGGTGAAAGGATACAACCCTGATGCACTCCTTTCCTGATTTTAAACCATTCAATATCCCCTGCCTCTTGGTCTATGTACAGGTTCTTTATGAGCACAATTAAGTATTCAAGAATTCCCATTCTTTGCAATGCTATCCATAATTTTTTATGATTCACACAGTCGAATGCCTTTGCATAGTCAATAAAACATAGATAAACATCTTTCTTTAGTCTCTGCTTTCAGCCAGGATCCATCTGACATCAGCAATAATATCCCTCATTCCATGTCTTCTTCTGAATCCAGCTTGAATTTATGGCACTTCCCTGTTAATGTACTGCTTAAATCATTTTCAAATTATCTTCAGCAAAATTTTACTTCTGTGTGATATTAATGAAGCTGCTCGATAATTTCCACATTCTGTTGGATCGCCTTTCTTTGGAATGGGCACAAATATGGTATATAACCACTATTAACACTGTGTGCAGGCATTGCACTAGACATTTTAAAGAATTTACCTAATTTTATTTTTGTGACAACCACAACAGTTAGATGTTTATTTCACTCTTGAGAAAATGGAAACTCAGAGAAGTTAAGTATCTACTGAAGGTCACACAGCTAATAATCCACAAAACAGGAATTCTAACTAGATACTCTGACTCCAAAGTTCTGTATCATATAGCTTCTGAATTAATTAATAATTGACTGAATGACCTTGGCAAGGGATAACATATGCTAATGAGCACTCATGTGGCCAAGATAAATTTCAAATTTCACCTTCCTCTTTCACATTTTATAGTTGATATATTGCCTTAGTGAGGAGAGTGTTAAGATAGCTAAGGCATGAGGCAAAGAACACACCACAGCTTGAATGTAATCCCCTTGGAATCATGTTAAAGATCTGTTGTAACTGAACATTTTAGATCATAGTTTTCCAATTGAAAACCCCAGTGTCAAGCCAGTCTCATTATATGTTCCTTCCATTTATGCCCATTCTGATCACCTTTTCCTTGGTTATCAGCCCCAGTGGTCCCAACAGGGAGCTATAACATGCATAAAATGTCTGCTGAGCCAGGTTAAATGAATTTCAGTTAAGGGACTAATATTATTAACATTAAATGATGATTTGCAATTATCAGTAAAATAAGATCAGTTACCAGAGGACCAGGGAGGTCTCAGTAAGAGGTGAACCACAAAATCTGCACACTCCTTGCTCAATGGGTTTATTAACCTAAATGAGCATTTGCAAACAAGGGAAGAATAGAAGGGCTCTCCAGGGAGAGGTGAGAAGGAAGAGTCCTTCAGTTGTTCTTGTCCTTAATGGCAAAGGCTTACGTGAAAAACATGTTCAACTGCACTCCCTAATCTATCTTCCCACAATATGCACTTAACCCCTCTGTAAGCACACTAGGTTAATGCACTGATATTGACAGGCAGCTGTGGTTCAGGAGGAAGCATTTATCTGAGGTTTAGAACCCTTAGATTTTAGTCCTGGATCTGTTACTAACTAGCTCTGTGACCTTGTTCTCTAAATGTTCTTCTCCTAGAACCCCTGTTCCTTTACCAGTAAAATTAAAGGATCAGACTAGTTCAATCTGAAATCCTTTCAATTCTGAATGCAGGCACCTACTCAGTTCAGTTCAATTTTCCACACTGTTTTCAAACTGACATCAGTGTTAATTTGCTTAGATTTTTGGCAACCTGCCCCAGCACTGATCCTTCTTGTACCAGACAAAGGAGTGGGTGCAAAAAGGCACTGAAGACGAGGGAGCAGAATTGTTTTTACAATTCTGACTTAATGCCTCCAGCTCTTCTCTTGGCCTATGGGCAAAACGAAACCAGCCCCTTAACTAATATTTATTTATACAACCTAAAAGGCTCTACAGAATCTTGCCTTCTGATACCTGTCTAATTTCATCTCCTACTAACCTCCCCATCTCTGACCCCTCTTATGCCACTCTTGCCTCTTTGTTGTTGCTCTATCACGTCATGTCAACTCCTACCTCAGAGCTTTTGTAGTTGTTGTTCTCCCTATCCGGAATACGCTCCCCTGCAATAGTTGCCTGGTTTCCTCTCTCACTTCCTTCAGGTCTTTATTCAAATTCACTTTCTCAATAAGAGCTGCCCTTGTCACCCTCTCCAACCGTTCAATACTTCACATCCTCCATCCTTACTTTAGTCTTTCTCTTTAGCATTTATTACTAACATATATTTTCATTATTAATCTAACTTCCCCACTAGAATGTAAATGTAATAAGGGCAGAGGTTATTTTTTTATGTTTAGTTCTTCCATATTCCCAGTGTGTACAGTGACCAGGACATACTATACACCCAATAAATATTTGTTGAATAAATGAACTCTGGCTATGTTTGCACCTCCATGTACCATCACTCTCTCCCTAACTCACTCTGCTCCAGATACACAGGTTTCCTTGTTCCTTCTCAGTCACACCAAGCATACTCTCTAGTCAGGAGCTTTGTACTTGCACTTCCTTCTGCCTGGAACCTCTTTCAAAGACATCCCCATGGCTCCCTTCATCAGTTTATTCATATGTATATTCAAATGTTATCTCATCAGGCTTTCTCTAGTCAAATTATCTAAAATGACAACCTCACTCTTCATATATTTTTATATCCTTCATTCCTTCCTAACTCTGGCAGTAGTGGAAATGAGCCACTCAGATCTCCTTAAAGATAACTTGCTGGTGGAGCAAACTGACTGACAGCTTTAGCTATCTGGATCCATCTCTACAATCTCTGTGGTCATGCTTCCCCAGGACTGCTCCCAGCCAATGACTGAGTACAGCAGGAGTACTACAATAGACAGGCCCATTCTTGCAGGACTCTTCTAATGAGCAAATTTGGCTCAGGAGCACACCATTGACCCTGCCAAAACTTAACTTAGAACTGTACTGTAGTCTGAGACTCTTCCTACACAAACCCTTTTCTTCCCCCATTCCTTTCAGAAGTTTCAGACGTGAAGGCTCTCCCTGCCTACCCTATTTCCTCCCTTTATCCTTCACAGGTATATATCATATATCATCTAATCCTATATTGGTATTTGCTTCTTGGAGCACCTGAACTAACACAATAAAACCTATAACGTTTTCAGTATTTATTTGTTTATTTTTAATTATCCATCTTCTTCACTTTATGAAGCCAGAGATTTTGTCTGTTTTAGTTACTGCTAGATCCTCTCGGCAGCTAATGACAGCAACTAGATCCTCAGCATGTAGAATGATGCTTGGTACATAGTTGGCCCACAATAATTATTTGTTCAATGAATGATGAAAAAAATATTAAATGTCTACTATGTTCTAGGAACTGAGCTAAGTGCTCGGTAGATCAAAGGTCTAGTAGAGGAGATAGACATCTAAACAAATAATTATCATATACTATGTCAAGGCTGGAAACCCTGGTGGCATAGTGGTTAAGAGTACAGCTGCTAACCAAAAAGTTGGCAGTTTGAATCCACCAGGAGCTCCTTGGAAACCATATGGGGCAGTTCTATTCTGTCCTATAGTGTCGCTATGAGTTGGAATCGACTCAATGGCAATGGGTTTTGTTTTGTTTTTTCAGTATGTCAAGGCTTTATTAAAAGTATGTACAATGTATGGAGCACAAATAACTTTGAATAAACAACAACAATAAATCACTGTCATCAAGTTGATTCCGACTCAGAGTGACCCTATAAGACAGAGTATAACTGCCCCATATGGTTTCCTAGGCTATAATCTTTACGGGGTCATATCACCAGGTCTTTTGTCCCACAGAGTGTTTGGTAGGTTCAAACTGCAGACCTTTAGGTTAGCAGCTGAGTGCTTAACCATTGCACCAACAGGGCTCTTCAAGAACCGATTCACAATCAGCCATTTCTTGTGAAGGTTTTCTTCAGGTATGCAAAGCAAAGTGAAGGTCATTCTTACTGTGTGACAGTGCACTTCCCAATGATACAGTGATTGACCAGTTAAAAGGGGGAATCAAAATGTTTTTTGAAAGGCTGTGGTTTGAAGCCCTGTGAAAACAATCCATGAATCAGTGATATTATTGAAACTCTGTAGCTCAAATCTTCAAAATGGTCCAGCTCAAACGCCACTTACTCTATGAACCCTTTTATGACTCGCTCCAGACTAGGCCAAGTCCCTCCTTTTATATGCCATCAAAGCACCCTGTATTTTCCTTTTTAGAATTTATCAAGATTAATTCATTAGTCATTTGTGAGCTGTCTCCCTTAGCATATAATATGTTTCATGAGAGGATCACATCTATTATATTGACTGCCGTATCTCCAGTACCTGGCATAGAAGAAGGTCTCAATTAATATTATTTGAATGATGGTATGATAGAATAGATGAACAAATTAAAAATGAATAAGTAAATGAAAGGATGAAGTGAAAAGTTTTCCTTCATCTACCCAAGTATAAGAATGCTCTCCCTCATTTAAATTCCCATTGCATTTTGTCTATACCTTTTTACTCCCTCTATCCATACGTTCAATCGTGATGTAGATGAAAGCTTGTAAAATAAAGAAGGGTGGTACATCTACACCCCTCTTGTCACAGATAGGCATGAAAATCTTTGGATTCAGTTGCTTCTGAGATCAGTGACACAGCTTTCCCAGATGTTGACTATCTGAGCTGAGAATTGTAAGAGAACAGGAATGGCCCTCTGAGCTCCATCCTGACAGAATGGTCACCTCTCCTACTTCTAATCTCTCTGACTGGGCTTCTTTACTTTCTAGCTTTGGGGATGCTCAGACTGCAGCATTCATTCCTTAAGCAGTCTGTTATCTCCTCAAGGGACAGGTGAATTTAACTCTTTTTTGCTGGAAGTTGTCATCTCTCTTTTCTTCTCTTTCTTTCTTGCTCTTTCTCTCTCTCTCTTTTTGACTCTTTCTAGCTACAGAAGAGCTTCCTGTTTCCACAGAGTCCTTTATAATCCTTTGCATCCATTCAGTCATCCAATTTCTATTCCTTTTATGCTATATTTTTCTGTATTATCACATGTGATATACATTCTATCTTGCATTACAGTTATTAAAAAACATGCCTTATCTCCTTTGCTGAATCCTAAATATTCCAGTGTAAAATTCTTGTCTGTATCCCCCACAGCAACTAAAAGAGTGCCTTGTGCAAAGCAGGTAACTATATGCTTTTATTGATTAGTTGAAGTATCTTATTCAATCAAGTTCCAGATAATTCACTACTTGTTTTAGTATAACCAAACCCATTACAAAAAGATGACGCTGGCCTAATTCTGTTTGTGCTTCTGTCTGAAGGCTCTCCTTTAATTATGTATCTTGAAGAAACCATGTTTGTAAGGAACCCCAGTTTCACACCTTGGGTTACTCTTTTAGAAATGCCAAGTTGTTCCTCCAAATGTGGACTTGCTCTACACATGCCCCAACCAAAAGATCGCAGAAGCAGATTGTCTAAACTATGGTATGGTGAAGCAGAGTATCTGTTTATAATAAGTACAGACAAAAAGCACTCATAGAGTAAGCCCATACAGAAGAAAGTATTCTTACGATTATGATCAAGGAATCTCAATGGAGATGTGAAATAGCTCCTTAAAATTGAGGCACCTGGCTTGGCTAAATGACTAACATAGGTCTGAAAAAAACTCACTCATTTGCCCTAGATCCTGGCTTCTGCTTTCAGAATATGTGCACCCCCTCCCCTTGGATGAACAAGTATATGGTTATACTTACTTAAAACTGTGAGAAAAATGTTCTGTTCTC
Source organism: Trichechus manatus latirostris (assembly GCF_000243295.1). Taxonomy (NCBI): domain Eukaryota; kingdom Metazoa; phylum Chordata; class Mammalia; order Sirenia; family Trichechidae; genus Trichechus; species Trichechus manatus. The sequence continues at coordinate 3,516,499 of NW_004444076.1, forward strand.
AGAAAGAATACTCGTAACTAATGTATGACAAAGTTATAGTTTATGGTTAAGCAAGTGATAAGAATGTTTCAGAAATAAAAATAATAAAAAATGTCCCCTGAAAAAATGTGTATAAAAGATTGTTCCCAGAAAATTGCTTATATAGTTTGCCCCCAAAAAACTCTGTAATGGAAAATAGATTAACTGATATTGTGAAAAGTTTGCTAGTGATATTGTGAAAAGTTTGTGATTCATGTGTAACCCCCAGCCCTCCCTATATAAATCTCTCTCCCCTTTCGGAATGTGCAGCATTTGGTATTTTACCAAGTGTCTGCCCAACTTCAGCTGCAACAAATCCACAATAAAACTCTATCATTTCTCTCCTTACAGAGTTCTTGTTATTTTTACACTTTGACAGCTCTGACAGCCCAGAAATACAACTTTCAAAAGTAACACCAGTTGCTGGGGAAACAGTCCTGGCAGATAGGTCAGCTGGGCCTGGGACCATGAGGGGGTTTCTGGAAGCACAGCAGGAGAGAATGGTTTCAAGGAAAAGAGCAAAAGCCCTTCTTAAGAAGAGACAACAACAACAAAAAAAAAGAATCCTAATAATTTCTACCACATCAACCTTTGCAGTTAGTAATCCCATCCATCAATGTGATATAACTTATATAAAACATAAAAATGAATAGAAAAAAGATGGGAAAGAGGAACATGGGTGAGGATTGAAGAATGAAATGGAGAAGGGCTAGAGAAAGGAAAGGTGAGATGACTAATTAGAATTCTAAATCTATAGATTACAGTTTATAAAGCCCTGAGTGTGCATTTGCATTTGTCCACACACACACATTCTCTCTCTCTCTCTCTCTCTCACTCACACACACACACACACACACACACACTTTGTTAGAGGCCTTGAGAGTAGAAGCATAGTGAGTGGAAAGAGAATGGGTTTTGATCTGAGACCCATTTCTATTATTTCCATCACAACTGATTTGCTGATCATTGAGGACAGGACAGAACATACGGACTCACAGGAAAATAATCACTAATGTTAGGAGAAGTGTGATGGCAGGAAGACAAGTGACTTCTTGTAGAATAAATAAATCTAACCTGAAAATTTGTATCTCCTCTTAGAAAAAACAATCTCAAAGCACTCTTGCATCTATTATCTCCTTATTTTCCTTTACTTCAAATCAGATGTTTATTCTTTGCTGTAATTATGTAGAATAAACATCTGATTTAACTTCTTTATTTCTTTGCTGCCTGGATGTTGACTAATGTTTGATATGAGCTCATAGGCAAAGATAGAAAAAAAATGGGGGAAGAAAAAATCTTGTAGATAAATGTAGAAATATTAGGACTGAGAACAATGATTCCAAAGGGTTCCTAAGAGTAAAAGTTATTTATACATCTTCAGATATTCTAGGAGTTTGGTCACACCCACAGGAAACCCAGAGTAGAAAGTAATGAGTGAAAGGAAAGAGTAGGGAGGAAAGGAGAAGACAATCCACATTGATTTAGGCCTCATTCCATCATTTTATATTTCCTCTTAAGTGCCCAAGTCAAGACCTGCCCCCAAAGCCAAGGAGAAAATGAATTTTACATCCCATCTGCTCCTGCTGATGTCCATCTTCTCATCTTAGCTGTTTCAGGACTCTGTTAAATCCCACAGCAGAACCAGAAAAGTATCTCATCCTATGCTGCTCACTCCAGTATCGTATCTCCCAGGAGGAGTTCAATTCACTGTTGTATCCTCAGGATCTAGGACAGTGTCTAGTACATAGTAAGAGCTTGATAAATATTTATTGAGTGGCTAACTAGTAAAGCAATAAATATGATAAGGCCACCAGAAAGAGCTTGTGAAGTTTGCTTTATACCTCAGTTGTCCCCTGAAGGAGAAACAAGAACAATGCCATATAGCAAAGGAGTTTCAAGGGTGAGAAACAGCATTTCACATGAAGAGAACTACATGAGAAGAATCAGGGAAGTAAATATGAGAGAATATTTTTTTAATGGTTAAAGCCAATGGATTGGAGAAATATATACACCCTCTCCTCACTTATAGACACGGTTAGTTTACAAAGACCAGGTTGTTATGCAAAATTGGTGTTATGCAAAAATGGAGGATGACTACATCAGATACAAAAGGGAGAATGACTATATCATTACATAACTGCCAAACCACTGAGAATCATGGCCCAGGCAAGTTGACACATAATCTTAACCATCACAGCCAGTGTTACTCTTGTCTCGCATCTCAGCGTTCTTTACTGACAGATGTACGTCATTAATACACAAAATAGTCAGTATATTTTTTGCTATTGTTGTAAATACAAAATGTTGGATAAAGAGATAGTCAATAAGTGAGGACAGAAGGTATTTTAAAATGCTTTCCACTTAAGCTCAGGTTTTAATTTTTTTTAATGACTTATTCACTATGGGTTCAAGATACCTGAGGTATTTTAGTTTCCCTTCATCATTATTAAATGCACCCTCTACGTATGATAATATTTCTTGTATTAAATTATATTGTATCTGATATTAGTATAGCTGCTCAGCTTTTTTTAATGAATGTTTGCATCATTTACCTTTTTCATCTTCACACCTATTGGTGTATTTATATTTAAATTTGTCCCTCTTGTAAACAGCATACAGGTGGATCTTATCTTGTTTGTTTATACAATCTGACAATCTCTCCCTTTTAATTGGAGTTTGTAGTTTATTTATATTTAATGTAATTATTGATAAGGTTGGATTTAAGTCTACCAACTTGTTATTTGTTTCCTGTTTGTCCCATTTATGTATCTTTTTTTTACCTTCTTATTTTTGATTTAAGAAATATTTATAATATTTTATTTTATCTCCTCTGTTGGCTTCATTACTACTGTATTTTTACACAAATAATGTGCACCTTCTATGTTTAGTTGCCAGTTGCTCCCTCCCCCAGCAAGGTATTTTTGTAAGTGCCACTATGCCAATTTTTTGTCACTTACGAAAATACCTTACAGGGGGAGGGAGGAGTTGGCAAACACACACAGGAGGCACACATTATTTATGTAAAAATATGGTATAGCTTTCTGTTCTTTAATGGTTATTGTAGGAATTAAAATATTCATCCTTAGATTATCACAGTCCACATTTAATTAATATTATACTACTTCACATACAAATGTAAGAACCTTACAATATTATAGTTCTATTTACTCCTTTTATGCTCTTTTTGCTATTGTTTCCATAAATTTTTCTAATATTTTATAAATCAATAAAACATTGTTATTATTTTTGCTTTAAAAAGTCAACTGTCTTTAAAGAAACTAAGAAATGAAGGGTAAAAGTATTTTATATTTACTCACATTATTTATCATTTTTTATACTCTTCATCCTTTATAGAGATCTGAGTTTCTATCTGGTATCATTTCCCTGCATGCTAAAGAACTTCCTTTAACATTTATTAAACTACAGACTTGCTAGTGTTAAATTATCTCATCCTTTGTTTTTAATATGCCTTCATTTACCTTCACTTTTGAAAGACATATTCACTGGGTATAGTATTCTAACTTTAATTTTTCTTTCAGCCTTTAAAGATGTAATTCCATTTTCTTCACACTTGCATCATTTTGCATAAGTCAGCAGTCATAATTGTTTTCCTAAGTGGAATGAAACATTTTCTCTGACTGTTTCTAAGATTTCTCTTTATCTTTGGTTTACAGCAATTTGACTATGATGTGTTTACCATGATCGGGGTTTATTAAGCTTGTTGTATCTGTGGTTTGATACTTTTATTAAATTCGGGGACTACTGGCCATTATTTCATCTAAAATTGTTTTGTCCCATTCTTTCTCAACTCTCCCTTTGGGTCTGCAAGTATACTTGTTACAGACACCTTGATATTGTCTCACAAGTAATTAAGGCTGTTTTTTTCTTTCTTTCTTTTTTTTAATTTTTCTTCTTTTTTCTCTCTATGCTTCAGGTTGGATAGTTTATATTGCACTAATTTCAAGTTCACTGATATCTTCTTCTGCAGCATCTATTCTGCTATTAAATTCATACAGTTAATTTTTCATATTGGATTATTATATTTTCAGATCTAGAATTTCTACTTGGTTATTTTTTATAGTTTCCATTTATATGTGGGATTTCCCCCATCTGTTCACTCATTATGTCCATCCTTTCTTTGACATAATTAAACATATTTATAATAACAATTTTCAAAATCTTATTTGCAAATTCTAATATCTCTGTCATCTATTTCTATTGACTATTTTTTTCTCTTGATTTTAACATATATTAAGCATTTCTTAAGGACAGTGTAGATGCTACATTGTTGACAGAATTTTTATTGTCTTCCTTTAAAGAGTGATGGATTTCTTTCTGGTAAATCAGCTTTATCCAGTCAAGGATTTTTAAAGGCTTTGTTGTGGGTGTCTAGAGTAGTCTTAACCTAAGACTAGAATATCCTTCCTCCTAAGGCATGACCTTTTGGGAATGTCAACTCAATGATCAAGGTGTTCAGCAAGGTCCCTCTGCTCCAGTTAATCAAAACTCCAATGTCACTTAGCACTGTGAAAACTCCAGAAAATCTGTTTTGCTCACAGATACTTAGTAGATGCTCTCTGCCAGGCCTCAAAGAATCTCATCCTGGACTTGTGTATGTTAGTGTCCAGCAAGACTCAGTGGTATTTCCTATGCAGATTATCGAAGTTCTTCTGTGTAGTTTTCTCCTTTCAAGGAACCTGCCCTGCAAATCCCAGCTACCTCAGTAACAGTAAGCTCTAGAATCTCTCCTCCACCCATTAAGATTTTTGCTCTTTGCCAGGTAGAAAGCTAGGATACATATAAAACTCACACTGTATATTTTCCTTCACTCAAGGATCATAGTCCCGTGTTGTCATCTAATGCCCAAAAACAGTTGCTTTATCTCTTTTTTCTAGGTTTGGTGTTATTTATGGCAAGAGAAATAAGTCTGATACCCATTATTCTATCACAGTGTACAATATACTATTTTGTGACAGTATGTATTTTCATCAAAATCTTGTGGAATTATCCCACTGGAATTTATGGGAAATGTTCGCAATATAACCTAACTGGCAAAGTCAGACATTATCAAACCTTCAGCAAATCATGTTTACTTTCTCCCAGAAAAAGCCTGATTTTTTTTTAATTCAAATGCATGTATTAATGCCTCCTTCCATGAAACAGTCTCAATTCTTCATTCTGAGTAAATGGTTACATAATAGAAAATGATAGATAGATAGAGACAGAGAGAAGGTGGGGAGAGAGATGAATGGATGGGTGGATGGATGAATGGATGGATGTTGGGATGGATGGATGGATGGATGGATGGATGGTGGACGGATGGATGATGGATGGATGGATGGATGGATGGATGGATGGATGGATGGATGGATAGGGCAAACATGGAGCATTTTCATGAGTGTGTCAACTGGATAAACTAAGTACCACTGCCTTCAGTACTTCTTATGGATCCTTTCTTTGCTTTTCTTTCATAGTAGCAATACATCTTTTTAATATTCAAGAAATAGAAGTAGTGAGGCCATTAAACAAAAACTGACATCATTCTCACTGTGTTACTCCAAAATGTATCTGAATTCAAAATATGGCAATATGAGATAAAATAATATATTTTAATTACCTTGATTTTCCCATAATAAATACATGTTTAAGAAATGGAAAGACAGGAAGCCCTATCATAGGTTTATGGGATCTCAATTAATTGCATTTGGTAGATATCAATATTTTCAAATGTACTTTTATATAGTACCCCTGAGGGTTTTACACCTGGGCAATACATCATAATAAGTCTCTAGACAGGAGGAAGGTAAAACAGAGATTCCAGTTTGAAGACCTTGATTCAATATAGCATACATCTCTTTCTGTCCATGACTTATGCTTAATCTATGTTGGAGTTCTGTCTTTTGTACCTTTCTTTAATTTATTTTTGCTATAGTAGTTTGAAGGATTGCCATGATTTTCATTTTATTTTATTTGTATTGTATTTTAAGTAAAAGTTTACAGTTAAAGTTAGTTTCTCATACAAAAGTTTATAGACACATTTCTATGTGACCCTAGTTGCTATCTCTATAATGTGACAGCACACTCCTCCTTTCCACCCCCGATTTCCAGTGTCCATTCAACCAGCTCCTGTCCCTTTCTGCCTTCTCATCTTGCCTCCGGACAGGAGCTGCCCATTTAGTCTCATGTATCTACTTGAACTAAGAAGCACACTCTTCACAAGTATCATTTTATGTCTTATAGTCCAGTCTATTCTTTATCTGAAGAGTTGGCTTCAGGAATGGTTTTAGTTCTGGGTTAACACAGAGACTGGGGACCATATCTTCTGGGGTTCCTCCAGTCTCAGTCTGATCATTTAGTTCGGTCTTTTTACTAGAATTTGAGTTCTGCACCCCACTTTTCTCCTGCTCCATCAGGGACTCTGTTGTGTTCCCTGTCAGGGTGGTCATTGGTGGTAGCCAGGCACCATAGAGTTCTTCTGGTCTCAGGCTGATGGAATTTATGTGGCCCTTTCTGTCTCTGGGGCTAATATTTTCCTAGTGTCTTTGGTGTTCTTCAATCTCCTTTGCTCCAGGTGAATTGGGACCAACTGCTGCATCTTAGATACCTGCTCACTAGCTTTTAAGACCCCAGACGTCACTCACCAAAGTGGGATGCACAACCTTTTCTTAATAAAATTTGCTATGCCAATTGACCTAGATGTCCCCTGAAACCATGGTCCCCAGACCCCTGCACCTGCTACTCTGTCCCTTGAAGTGTTTGGTTGTATTCAGGAAACTTCTTAGCTTTTGGTTTACTCCAGTTGTGCTGACTTACCCTGTATTGTGTGTTGTACTTCCTTTCACCTAAAATAATTCTTGTCTACTATCTAGTTAGTAAATACACTTCTCCCTCCCTCCCGACCTTTGTAACCATCAAAGAATGTCCTCTTCTGTGTTTAAACCTTTTCTTGAGTTCTTATGATAGTAGTCTCATACAATATTTGTCCTTTTGTGACTAATTTCACTCATCATAATGCCTTCCAGATTCCTCCATGTTATGAGATGTTTTACGGATTCATCATTGTTCTTTATCGCTGCATAGTATTCTATTGTTTGAATATACCATAATTTCTTTATCCATTCATTCGTTGATGGGCACCTAGGTTGTTTCCATCTTTTTTCTATCGTGAACAGTGCTGCATTGAACATGGGTGTGCATATATTTATTTGTGTGACGGCTCTTATTTCTCTAGGATATATTTCAAGAAGGGGAATTGCTGGATCGTATAGTACTATTTCTAACTTTTTAAGTAAGCACCGAATTGATTTCCAAACAGGTTGTACCATTTTACATTTTCACCAACAGTATATAAGTGTTCCAGTCTCTCCACATCTTCTCCAACATATATTATTTCATGTTTTTTGGACGAATGCTAGCCCTGTTGGGGTGAGATTGTATCTCATTGTAGTTTTGATTTGCATTTCTCTAATGGCGAATCATCATGAGTATTTCCTCATATATCTGTTAGCTGCCTGAATGTCTTCTTTGGCGAAGTGCCTGTTCATATCTTTTGCCCATTTTTTAATTGAGTTATTTGTCTTTTTGTCGTTGAGGTTTTACAGTATGTTGTAGATTTTAGAGACGAGACCCTGATCAGATATGTTGTAACCAAAAATTTTTTCCCAGCCTGTAGGCTGTCTTTTTACTCTTTTGGTGAAGTCTTTTGATGAGCATAAGTGTTTGATTTTTAGGAGCTCCCAAGTATCTACTTTCTCTTCTGGTGTTTGTGCATTGTTAGTAATGTTTTGTATTCTGTTTATGCCGTGTATTAGGGCTCCTAGCATTGTTCCTTTTTTTTTTTCCATGATCTTTATCGTTTTAGATTTTATATTTAGGTCTTTGATCCATTTTGAGTTAGTTTTTGTGCATGGTGTGAAGTATGGGTCTTGTGTCATTTTTCTGAAGATGGATATCCAGTTATGCCAGCACCATTTGTTAAAGAGTCTGTCTTTTCCCCATTTAATGAACTGTGGGCCTTTGTTAAATATTAGCTGCTCGTAGGTGGATAATTTATGTCTGGATTCTCAATTCTGTTCCATTGGTCTATGTATCTGTTGTTGTACCAGTACCAGGCTGTTCTGACTACCTTCACAGTATAATAGGTCCTAAAATCAGGTAGTGTGAGGCCCACTTTGTTCTTCTTTCTCAGTAATGCTTTACTTATCCAGGGCCTCTTCCCTTTCCATATGAAGTTGGTGATTTGTTCTGCTTCTCATTAAAAAATGCCATTGGAATTTGGATAGGGATTGCATTGTATCTGTAGATCGCTTTGGGTAAAATTGACATTTTCACAATGTTGAGTCTTCCTATCCATGAGCAAGGTATGTTTTTCCAGTTATGCAGGTCTCTTTTGGTTTCTTGCAGTAGTATCTCATAGTTTTCTTTGAATAGGTCTTTTACGTCTCAGGTTAGATTTAGTCCCAAGTATTTTATCTTCTTGGGGGCTATTGTAAATGGTATTGATTTGGTGAATTCCTCTTTGAAGTTCTCTTTGTTGGTGTAGAGCAATACAACTGATTTTTGTAGGTTTATCTTGTATCCTGATACTTTGCTGAAATCTTCTATTAGTTCCAGTAGTTTTCTTGTCGATTCTTTGGGGTTTTCTGTGTATAAGATCATACCATCTGCAAATAGAGATACTTTTACTTCTTACTTGCCAATTTGGATGCCCCTTATTTCTTTTTCTAGCCTAACTGCTCTAGCTAGGACCTCCAGCACAATGTTGAATAAGAGTGGTGATAAACGGCACCCTTGTCTGGTTCCCGTTCTCAAGGGGATTGCTTTCAAACTCACTCCATTTAGGATGATGTTGACTGTTGGCTTTGTACAAATGCCCTTTATTATGTTGAGGAATTTCCCTTCTATTCCTGTTTTGTTGAGAGTTTTTATCATGAATGAGCGTTGGACTTTGTAAAATGCCTTTTCTGCATCAATTGATAAGATCATGTGGTTCTTATCATTTGTTTAATTTATGTGACATTGATTGTTTTTCTAATGTTGAACCATCACTGCATACTGGTATGAATCCCACTTGGTCATGGTGAATTATTTTTTTGACATGTTGTTTAATTCTATTAGCTAGAATTTTATTGAGGATTTTTCATCTATGTCCATGAGAGATATTTGTCTGTAATTTGTTTTGTTTTGTCTTTATTTGGTTTTGGTATCAGGGTAATGCTGGCTTCATAGAATGAGTGTGGGAGTATTCTATCCTTTTCTCTGCTCTGAAATGCCTTTAGCAGTAGGGGTGTTAACTCTTCTCTGAAAGTTTGGTAGAATTCTCCAGAGCTATCACGGCCAGGGCTTTTTGGGGTGTGAGTTTTTTAATTACCTTTTCTATCTCTTCTTTTGTTATAGGTTTATTTAGTTGTTCTACTTCTGTTTGTGTTAGTTTAGGTAGGTAGTGAGTTTCCACTCATTTGTCCATTTCCTCTAGGTTTTCAAATTTGTTAAGAGTACAATTTTTCATGTATTCTGTTACGATTCTTTTCATGTCAGTTTGGTCTGTTGTGATATTGCCCATCTCATTTCTTATTCAGGTTATTTGCTTCCTCTCCCGTTTTTCTTTTGTCAGTTTGGCCAATGGTTTATCAGTTTTGTTGATCTTTTCGGAAAACTAGGTTTTGGTCTTTTTAACTCTTTCAACTGTTTTTCTATTCTCTACTTCATTTAATTCTGCTCTAATTTTTAATATTTGCTTTCTTCTGGTGCCCAAGGACTTCTTTTGCTGCTCTCTTTCTATTTGTTCAAGTTGCAGGGTTAATGTTTAGATTTTGGCCCTTTCTTCTTTTTAGATGTGTGCATTTATTGCTATAAAATGAGCTCTGAGCACTGCTTTTGCTGTGTCCCAAGGGTCTGGTAGAATGTGTTTTCATTTTCATTTTTTTCCTGTTTGTTAATTTGTTCCCTCTCCAAAACCAGGAGGATGGCTCAGGGCACGTGACACAGGTCCTGCTTCTGGCCCAGGGGACATGGCAATCACTAATGCAGGTCCAGGACCAGGTGCAGAGCGGGGAGGGGGCAGGTAAATGGGAGAGAGGTTCTTCTCAAAGGAGGTATTTTTTGATCCGCATGGTAGGTTAGACGCATGTACTCATCTTTTGCCGAATGAGCACCACTTTTCACTGGTTCTGGAGGCTTGAGTAGACTCTCTGCTACTCAGTCTCTCCTGATGTGGAAACATGTCCCAAGTACCTCTGCCTGCTCACTGTTCATGCCAGCCAATCCAGCTTGCATGGTGTTGGTTCCCACCAGGTCAGGTCTGGCAACTGCTCACTGCTTCTGAACCATCTCCTCCTCCCACTGCTGCTCAGTCTGATTCCTCAACTTGTCTTTGATGTTCAGGGCTCCAAGATTGTCATATATAATCGATTCACTTTGTTTTTTCAGGTCTTTGTTGTAAAAGGGACCACAGGAAGCATCTGACTACTCTGCCATCTTGGTCCCACCTCCCCTACCATGATTTTTTTCTCCCTCTTCCTGGTAAGATAAAAAGGCATTCTGTCTGGGCATCTCTTTGCTCTGATATAATATGTATACTTCTTGGTGCTATTTCCCACTCATATCTGCCTGCAGCTATACTTTGAAGTCTAGATATTTCTTGTTCTTACAGGAATAAAAGGAGAAGGAGGAAAACTAGGCTAAACAGAGGTAGAGTCTTTGGAGAAAACCACTATCTGTTCTGAGATTTTGTTAAACATCCTGTACCAGGATTAAATCTTCCTAACTGAAATATTAGATTTCAGATGGTTTCCCTGGGATCCTTCACTTTCCACAAACAAAGTCAGCCTCACTATTTATTTTACCATATAATCTGTTTCTCCCCAGAAGCTATTTTGAGTAGCCTTCAGTAACAAGAAGAAAAAGATTAGGCTATCTACTCATTTTGGGGTTGCTCCAGATTTGGTAGTATTAGTGAGAAATCTAAAGGTTTTGTCAACTCACTAATGAGATTTTATCAGTGGTATAGGGTAGACTGCAGGCAGGACCTTGGCGAGGGGATTAGGTGCCACTGGAAGCCAAATTGTGTTGTGCCTCTCTATACCACTTTAGCACCTTTCTTTTCCTTCCTTGACCACTAGTTTTGCAAGGTTCTTGCATTAGATTATGCCCCTTTCCTTATTTGGTTGTTGTTGGTGTGTGTGTTAGCATGTTTGTGTGTGTGTGTGTTTGCTAGTGTTAACTATTTTTTTACTCATGTAATTATATATTGGAAGAGGGAAAATCTGTGCAGCAATTTCAATATGCCACCTTAACCTGGAGATATCTTTAATTTGATTTTCACAACAAAATCCTTATGGCTATTAACTTTGACATTTTAAAGTGTAGAAAGGTTACAAACGCTAATGAGAAGATTAAATAGGATTATTACTATTTCATTCTTTAACAATATTGAGTCCCTATTGTGTGCCAAACACTATGCTGGGTAATGAGGATGCATAAATGAACAAGACAGACATGGTCCCTGCCCTCACAGAACTTACCATCTAGTATAGGAAACAGACACTTAAACCACTGATTGTTGTTGTTAGGTGCTGTCAAGTCAGTTCCAACTCATAGAGACCTTATAGGACAGAGTAGAACTGCCCCATTGGGTTTCCAAGGAGTGACTGGTGGATTCAAACTGCCCTTTTGGTTAGCAGCCAAGCTCTTAACCACTGCACCACCAGGGCTCCATGATAGAGGAAAGTACACCTCAAAGCAGAGTTGCCTAATATAATGTCAGTGAGAGCTTTTCAAATTAATAAACTACAACGTTCAGTGCTCAAATGTAGGAGATGCTCAGAAAATGTTAATTCTCATCCCTTCCTGAACCTCCAAACACCAGCAAAACAACGGAATTCTATGTTGTCTACTTCTAGCTTTGTTAGAAAGAGACCATTAGAAATGGTGCACAGCAAGAGTATTTATTATTTCCAGGTGTAAGTTGATAAGGACAAAATTCTGAGAGCCAGATTCACATCTGCAGGCTGGATAAGATCAAAAGGCTAAGGATAGGATCTGTTGCGTCAAATACTTTAATCAGGCGGCTTTACACTGATATCAGTATAAAGCACCTAGTGATCAGTTTTGAGTAAAATATTAATTGTGGGTATTGGAGAAGATAGATACTTTTTTCCTCCATACTTTCTGTCTGTCCATTGGAGAGAAATCCATAATTCTACTAGATGATAGTCTCATCCAAATGAAAACATGTTCATGACATTACCTTGGATTAAGATGTTTGGCCTGGGGAACATGCCTCAAGGTTAGAAGCAATGTTTTAGGTTCTCTGGAACAAATTTTCTAATCTATCTACAACCCCTGAAAAAATAACTTGTGTGATTTTAATGAATTCTTTACTAACTCTGCACTCTTTGTGCAGTGTATTTCATCAAGTGTGACAAAAATCATCACAGACATTAATTAACATTCCCAATGTCCCTGTTAGACAAGAAAATTATGTTATTATACATGCATGTATATATCTATATACTCATTCAATCTCACAAATATTAGGGAATAATAACAACATGTTCATCTCAGTAGTTTAATGAAGATAATCTTTTAAATAAATTCTCAATTGTAACCCAGGCAATGGATCATGTAAAACTGCAGATACACTAATTTAATACCAATTTTGAACAGTATATTTAACTACAGAACAGGGACAAAAGAAAATTTTCTAAAAACTATTAAGTCATTTGCTGCAATTAATAATTACTTCATTTCAAAAGTGTGCATTTCAATTTTTAGTAGCAAACAATCAGAATTTTAAGTGCTTCTCAAATGTAACTTATATTGCATGTCTGCATATCCATTCATCCATCATGCATTTATCTGTTTGATACCTCTTTCAAGTAAAAAAATTATAGTAATTGAAGTTAGTAAGTACAAGGAAAACTAATTTTTGTTAAATTATTAAGAAAAATTTCGCAAGACCAACTGAGCCCTAGTGAATCAGAAGGATCTTAATAGGGGTAGATAACCATAGAAAAAATTACAGGTAGAAGGAAGAGTCTGAGCCAAAGCACAGTAGTGGTAGAGGGTATGTTCAGGAAATGATGATTCAATATAAGTAAGTTAATACAAGTATTTATGTTTACTTATAAACTTTTATAAGTAAAAGGATTTAGCGTAGGGAGCAGAGTAGTAGGAGATAAGGCTAGAAAGGTGGCTAGGATCTAGAGTTTTGAAGTCTTTGAATGCCAGAATAGATACTACAGAAATTATTTCATTGTCCGGAGTGACTGAAAGTTGTTGAGCAATAAAATAATCAAAGAAGCACTTCTGGAAGTCTTCACTAGTGCAATGTGCAGAGAACATTTTATGAGACATAGACTAAAACTAGGGATACAAATCAGGAGCCTTCTTTAGTAGATGAAAATACCAATTACTTGCACTTTAACCGTGTGTAGTTGGAACAGCGGAAGGATCAGGCATATGTGACGTAGCTACTAAAAAACATTTAAGTCCCTACTCTAAGCTCTCTACATGTATTAACTCATTTAATACCCACAACAAACTATAAGTAGATATTATTATTAATCCCACTTTAAAAGTGAAGAAACTGAAGCACAGAGAATTCAAACCCAGTTTAACTGGCTCCAAATCTAGCACCATTAAAAAAAAAAAAAAAATAGCTGCCATTGGTTAACTGTCAACTGTGTCAGCAATTTTATGTATGTTTTTAATTAAGCCTCAGCTAAGTGTACAAGATTCTTACTACCATGCCCATTTAACAAATGAGATAATTGAGATTCCAAAATTCTGAATAACTTTCCAAGTTCATATAAAAAGGAAAAAAATAAAGTGGACTGGGATCTGAACACAAATCCATTTGATGTTTCCACTTCATGAATCTAAGAATTTCATCTATAAGAAATCATCTTGGCAAGGACAATATAAGTTAAAGTTAAGGTCAATTCACCCTTTATCACCAAAGTTGCCAAAATGATCAGAAACTCATGTTTAAAAAAAAAAAAAAAAAAAGCAGCAGCAGCCTCCTACAAGCTACTTGACTGTATGTGGAGACACACAGCCCACAGAAGCCAAGCTTCATTACCGCCATCACAATCTGGACACATTAACCCTTCTGGTGAAATAGCACTGCCCAGCACCTGAAAATATGCCACTGATTAAGCAAAATGTCACCTCCAGAATGCCAGAGTTAGCTCCCACCATGAAATAACTATTGCTTTCAAAGCAGAAAAGAAATCTAGACTGAGTTTTCATAAACTTACATGGAATGTTCTTACAGTTAAATGGCAAAAAAAGGAATTAAGTTTTCTGATATTACTTAGTAGACAAATGAATGAGATGCTTTAGCATGCTGTTTTGTACAACACATAAAGAGTCTGACCTGAAGAGAAAGGAAACAAAATATAACAGGTGGGTGCATAGATGGTTACCATTACAGAGGCAGACTGAAATAACAGGGAGCTTTTCTTTTTCATTTTTAAATTATTCTCTTTAGTAGGATAATATGATTACTATTAACAACAGAAGAAACACTTAATCGGAAACATATTGAGAGGGAATCTCTGATATCACCCAAAAGTATATCATCATCTCACTGGATTTAAGTAAATTTATGAAGTCATGGAATTACTTCTGATTAATTATGAGCTCTTGTACTACACTGTAAGATACTTGAGGTCAAAGACTATGCCTTATATTCATCAGTGTGTTGGCCAAAGTGCCCAGCATATAATAGGCTCAAAAATCTTTGTTGAATGAATTAAAACCCAATTAGTGAATTAAAACTCAATGTAACAAATTTTAGATCATGTATTATGTATCTTGGAGACATCATAAAACTAAAATGAGACATTCATCCTCCTGTTCTCTGCCTGACGCTTCCTCAAAGACTCAGAACACCTGCTGCCTCCTTTAAGAAGACTTCCCTGAGACTCCTTATGAGAGTTATTCTTTCTCACATGTACTATCACTGTGCTTATCAGATTCTATTTCATCAAATTTTAAGGTCCTTGGCAGTGTGATCTATCTCATATTCATTTTTTATTCCTGCAACATAAAAAAGTGTCTAGATCACATTATGTGCTTTTGTTGTTGTTAGTTGTCGTAAAGTCAGCTCCAACTCATGACATCTCATGTATAACAGACAAAATATTTCCCATTCCTGCACCATTCTCACAATTGTTGATATGTTTGAGCGCATTGTTGCAGCTATTGTATCAATGCATCTCATGGAGGGTTTCCCTTGTTTTCACTGACCATTTACTTTACCAAGCATGGTGTCCTTTTCTAGCGATTGGTCTTTCCTGATGACGTGTCATAAGTACTCATATAATGACAGAATTAATCAGTGAATAAATGAACATGGTCACTGCAGATAAGGATTTTATAAACTTTTTCTCAGGGGCTGGGGGAACTATATGTAAGCAACATACTGTAATACAAGCTATTTGCCTTCAGAGAAATAGACACAAAGATCACAACCTGTTGTGGAAAATTACGTAAAGTTTCTTAGAAGAAGTGGTATTTGAAGGAGCCATAATTCATGTTCAGTCAGGAAAAATCTTTTGCTACTGACAAAGAGTGAATGCCTGAGAATGGTTCCAAGTAGGTTAACAACTCTCAATTAACTAGACAAGGCTAGTAATTTGTTAAACATGGGATGTGAGACAGATTACAACAAAAAGGTTCAAAGTAGAAAAATATAATGCCGTAAACTCTTCAATTTAATAAATAATAAAGCAACATATTAACAGGTTAACTGCAGGAGGATGAGGTTGAGAGGGAAGGACTAAATCAACTTCAGAGAGTACAGTGGTAGAAAGAAATCCCACACAAACGTGGTATATAATAGTGGGTATTAAGCTTCTAGCCATAAAGAATGCATGAGGTTCACAGTACTGTGAAGATCTAGTTAAATTAAGAGACTGTGGCAGCCGTCTTATCTACATACAAGATAATGAGTAATTGTCTACATAGCTTAAATTTCCAAAATCTATACTGGTTCACGAAAAAAAAAAAAATTAACGTCAGCAGTATAGCACAGAGATTAAGAATGTGGACTCTAGAGTCTCAACTCTAATTTTAAAGGGAATACTTCTAACATTTCTCCATTAGGGTAATGCTGAGAGAGAGAAAATGACTGTGTGTGTTTAAGATGCACTTTATCGGGTTAAGGATATTTCTTTCTGTGCTTTAGGATGATTTGGCTGGATATAAAATTCTGAGTTCTGTGCTAACACAAAGAATCATATTCACGTGAATCCAAGATCTTATCCAATATCAAGCTTTGTTAATAATTTCAAGGATGCAAGCAATCAAGAGGCACAAGCAAAGCATAGAGAGATCTGAGACATCCCACATAGTTCTTCAAGCCCTTCCTTCATGCATTAGACATGCTTTCTGGCCAAATTAATAGATGAGGTCTCTAACTAAGGTTTATGAGTCACCTCACATAGATTTAGATTACAAAACATCTGTATTTTATATTCCAGTCAGTTGTATAGTTTACATGACATTTTCTGGGAAGCCATGTCTCATAAATCCATAGATTATAGATTTGTTTACCATAAGCAACTCTAACCTAGAGACATCCTTAGATGAACACTACATATATAAGAACTCTCCTCCAGCAAATATCATTTATTTGTCTATTTGTCAGAGGGTCAGTTATCAGTATAGTTATATAAGTATTAGACTGGGTCACCTGCCTCTGTCCCCAAGAACATGCCACCTACCCATACCCTGTAGTAGGAAGAGAAATGGATTAAAGACAGTTCTTTAATTTCTTCATCCCCAGCTCAAAGTCTTTCTCTTTCAAAACTTTAAAAATGTTAAATCATCATCTTCTTGCTTCCAATGTTGCTATTGACAAGTCTAATATCATTTTGATTCTTATTCCTATGAATGTTTCTCTTTGCAAGTTTTTATAAACTTCTTTTTGTCTTTTATATTCTTGCCTTTTTTCTATTATGTGTCTTTGTCTGCGTCTTTATCTTTTCATTCTGGTATTTTGGACTCAATACTCTTAAGTTAGTCATTCTTCTTAATTATTACTTCTGTAGAACATATCTCCATTTTTCTCAAAAATTACCTTTCCATCTTTAATATTCTCTTTTCTGCAATTTCTGTTCTCCAGATATTGGCATATCAATTTCTATCCTCCATTTCAGTTAACTTTTCATTTTTATATTCTCTGCATTCAGCCTTTCTTGCTTCCTTGTGGAAGAATTCCTCTTTGTTTTCAACTTTCTAAACCTTTTTCAGTTGCATTCATTTTATTCCATCTGCTATGTTATTTATTTCAAAGATTATATTTCTTATCCAAAATATTTGGCTGTCTTAAAATTATTTCCTTTTCTTATAATTCCAATATCTTTATTCTTTTAGCTGCTTCTCTGAAATTCTTGTCCTCCTGTTCTAACATCTCTGATTTGCATGGTATCTAATCCATTTGCATGTTTTGTAAACTATATTTGTTGTCTTTTTTTCTTTTTGAAGCAGTTGTGCTCCTCAGATGTCTCATTATTTTGGCTATGAGCTTATATTCCTTATGTGGGTATATAAGCACTACCCAAGACTAAACAAGTTCCACCCCAAGGATGGGGGAACTAGCAGACTGAGGTGTAGCTGCCAATCCTTATGGTAAAGAATCAGGCACTGGATGTCCCAATATAAAGGCAGAGGAGAAGGAAGGGCAGAATCAAATTGCTTTCTTTCCCTGATTTATCCTCCCACAGCCTCACTAGATAATCCCTGGCCCAGAATACAACCATCCCCCATCACCAAAAGTTCAAACAGCCCTCTGTCTATCCATAGGATTCTTATAATTATTATAATTTATCACCTTTTGCGTTTCCATCCAGAGTTAACTTTAAGGGAGTATTCTAGTAGCCTATCCTAATTTTGTATTTTGTCAGGAACTGGATTCAGAATTATAATAACCTATTTATTTGTCTATGTTTTCCACTGTGACTAGATATTGAGCTTCTCAAATGCAGGGATTCTATTTCATCCAATTTTATATCCCTAGACTTTAGTAGGTAGTATCTGGCATTGTGGCTGACATTTAATAGATAATTCTGGATTAAATGAATGAATAATACCCCTACCTAAAGTTGGAAATATTTCACCAGAAAGTTTCTGCTGCTATTACAAGTTACCATTAATTTCTTCTTTTTAGGGGAGCTCATCACTAATTAAGCAGCTGTGTTACCTTGGAGAAGTCACTTATGCCCTCAAGCCCTCAGTTTCCTGTCTAAAGGGCTCAAGGCAGCAGGAAATCTTATAAAGCATGAGATAGGCCTTACTTCCCAGTCAAAGATAAAAGAGTCACATGGCTGAAGCAGCGGAAGATTATTTTAACAAAGTTAGTTGTACAATAATTTCTCTTATTCTTTGAAAGTTAAGAGCATTTCTTTCCAGGAAAGAATTGTGAAACTTTCTGTAATTTCAACATAAGTCAAATTCTAAAGATTGTGAATTCTGAAGCTTTTCAGGGAGAGAGAATAAAGTAGAGACAGTGGAAGAGCCTGGAGAAATTTGGAGTTCTAATCCCAGCTCCACCATAAACTAAGCTCCCTGATCTTGGTAACTCAGTAAATTTCTCTGAATCATTTCCTCAATTCTAAAATGAGAGAATTGAGAGGCAGAATGACATAGAATATAAACTGGAGTTTGAATCCCAGGTCTCCCACCTTTTTACTATGCTAATTTAGATAATTGCTTAACCATTTGAGCCTTGGTGTCCTTATCTTGAAAATAAAATTAATATTACCTCCTTCCTGAACTTTCAATGAAATAATATATGTAAAGTACCTTGCACAGCACCAATTACATACTAATTGTTCCTCAAATGTTAGTTTCTTTCCCCTCCACATTTTCTCAGGGGTCTTTCAGCTTTATATGGTTACAAATCTTCATGATTTGTTGAAAACTGAGCCTATTTGTCTAATCCAAGATAGATGCCTACCAAAGTTTCTACACTGTATTATTTATCCTGAGAGCTAAAATCTTTTAGATGTCAACTGTTAGTCATAAATGATTTAGAAGTTAAGTAGGTGTACTTCATTGCTTCTGAGTGTTAAATATTCAAAAAAGTTACACAAGGAGAGAAAAAGCAAATTGATGTACATATATCATTTATATTTTAAGCATCAGCAACTACTCCAGTAAATATTTATCCACCAATGATATACTAGGCAAATGTGTATGCATCAGAGCAACAATATGAAAATCAACATCTGTAGTTAAAAAAAAAAAAATTGTATGTGTCACTGCTCGTAGCTATGAAATGAATGGGCAACCATAATGGTATGGTATAATGAATTTGTGTCAAGGGCCAGAGGAAAGAAATGATAATCACAGTCAGATTGCTATCGGTGCTTTTATTTTGGCAGCAAAAATAAATATCTATTAATTATAATAAATGAAATGTGTTTGGATATAGCACTAAGGAAACAGATAAATTATTACATATGCCAGTGATTAAAGATAAATGAGTATGTACCAGGAAGTCTCTGCTGAACTACTTATATAACAAAACCATCAAATAATTGACATGGTTCAATGGTTTCTGTGGAATTAAATTGTACCATGGTAGTTGTATTATATTAGAATAACAGTAATCAGAACTCTTGCCAGTGATACAAATGTTGATCATAGAACAATTTCTCATCTATAACAAGGGACTTTTAGTAAAAGGTACCCTACAGAATCCAATTCATTCACTCCAGCTGTTCATTCTGAAAAACATGGTGGCATATACCTTGGGGTTTGAGACAGGTGAGATTATGTTTCAAAAATTTACTTTTGCTAATTACCCACAAAGGTAAATTAATAATTTCACTTATTCATCATTGTGAAATTATGCAAATGGATAAGCAGTCGACTACTAGCCAAAAGGTTGGTGGTTCAAACCCATGCAGAAGCACTTCAGAAAACAAGCCTGGCCATCTGCTTCCAAAAGGTCATAGCCTTGAAAACCCCACAGAACAGTTCTACTCTACACACATTGGGTCACTATGCATCTGAATCAACTTGCCAGCAACTAACAACAACAACAACAACAAAACGGAGATGATTCAAGATTCCAGAGATGAAAACAGGGCATCAAGAAAGGAATAAAAATTGGTTTCAGACATCTCATATTGTTCTTGAATAATAATTTGGCTGAGTATATCCAACTACATACTTAACATCTCTACTT
The DNA here is from genome assembly GCF_000243295.1 of Trichechus manatus latirostris. NCBI lineage: Eukaryota > Metazoa > Chordata > Mammalia > Sirenia > Trichechidae > Trichechus > Trichechus manatus. The sequence continues at coordinate 3,536,720 of NW_004444076.1, forward strand.
GGACATATAATAGGAATTTTAAACTCTGCATAAAAACTTGAATGCCAGATCTTCTTTACCTCCAAACTTGCTCCTCTTACAGCCTCCTTCATTTCAACCACTCCTTGCCATTGCTCGTAACAAAAACCTTGAAGACATTCATGACTTTTTGCATTCTTTCACATGCCAGGACAAAGCTATCAGAAAATACTGTTGGTTCTACTTTCAAAACATTCAGAATCCTAGTACTTCTCACTACCTCCATTATTACCACTCTAGTCTGACCCACCATCATTTCTTACCTGGAGTATGCCATGGCCTTCTGCCTGGTCTCCTTGTTTTTACTCTTAGTCTCTATGAAGTATTCCACACAGCAGCTGATTGTTTTACATTATGGCAGACCATGTCACTTCCCTGCTTAACACCCTACAATGACTCCCCATTTCGCTCAAAATAAAAGCCAAAGCTATTACAATGACCAATAAGAACCCGGGAGATTTGGCTTTCCATTTCCACTCTGACTTCATCTTCTGCACTCTATTGCTCTCCCGCTCATCACTCCACTCATCACTCCACTCCAGCCTCACTGTCCTCTCTGCTTTTTCTACAACACATTAGGACTTTTTGACTGATCACTCCCTCTGCCTGAAATGCTCTTCACCTTATCTTTGTACCAACTTTGAGATTTTGCTCAATTTTCGTATTCTCTATGATGCGTACCCTGAATATCATATTTAAAGTTGCAAAACACCCTTAATCTAATATTGATCACCCTAACCTTCTCTACCTTTTTCCCATAACATTTATCATCTTCTAACATACCATATAATTTATTTATTTATTGTTTTTATTGTCAGCCCCTCCCAACCCTGCTAAAATGTGAACTCCGAAATGGCAGGTATCTTCATCTGTTTTGTCAAGGATGCACTTCAAATGCCTACAACAGCATCAAAATATATTGACGAACTCAACAAGTAAGTAGAAAATAAGTACAAATTAAATCATGAAATGGATGTAGAATTCAGGGTTTACTCACAAAGGAACAGACATCAGACTAGCCTCAATAAACCCTAGGAGACAGCACAGTAAAGCCACTTATTTCTGAGGAAAATAAATCTTGAATTTCATGCCAAAACTATACATCTATTCATAAAAGGTAAGAGTAAAATAAAGTCATTTTTAAACTTTTTATTTTGACTATAATATCATACTTACAGACTCATTGTAATAGTACAAAAAATTCCCATATACCCTTCGATCTGATATCCCAAATGTTAACATTTTACCATGTTTATCAGTCTCTCTCTCTCACATACACACATATAATTTATATTTATAAGTGCTTTTTATTATTAAAAAGTCTTCTATACATGCATAGACTCCTATGCACTCTTCCTAAGAAAAGGATTTTCAGGATGCACGCTAGCAAAATGAGGATAAAAACCAAGAAAGAGAAAGATGTATGCTATGAGAAAAAATAATGGAAAAACGCAGGACTCCAATGAAACAAAAATCTCAGAATGACAGATGTGTAACAGATCTACAAAGAATTTGGTTCAAATTTGAACCCAAAGTTGGACATCTCTAAGAACGTCTTAAAGAAGAAGAAGGAAATGGATTCCAAGCAGATAGGAGCAAAAAATTAGATACAGATACACAATTAAGGGGGTACAATTTCCTTTCAATACGGAAAAAGAAAAAAGAAAAGCAATCAGAAAACTCGGAAGGAGAGGGGAGAAGAAAAAAATCTGTAGAAGAAAGTCATTACCTGAATATAAAACAAACAATAATGTGACATAATTACTGTGGACCATATAAAGAAAAATCCACATGAATCTGACCCCAGGAACATCTCCTTTAAGTTGCACAGAGGTCATACACTGGAAATGTAGAGAAGGAAATGTAATTATACTTGACTCTGCAGTGAATGATATTTGCATATTTAGGAACATTTAAATACTGTTGGTTGGTTTTCAACTTTTAGAATCAACATATAGACAAGCATCGGATATTTAATTATTATTACAAAACCGAATGTGTTATCAACCTTGACATCATATAAGTAAAGTTAAAACTGATAGAAGTTGGGAAGTGGAAGTGTGAGAAGTAAAATAAAATGAGAAGCTCTGATATTCTTATGTTACAAATTGAAGAGTTGAGTGATAACTGTTAGAAGTTGATGGAAGGTGAATTTAGAGGTTAAAGTGTAGTATTCAAAGGTAGAAAGGTAAACAACAGAAGAATTTAAAACAGTGATATAGCTATCAAAAAAGGGGAAAGGCTACTGGTATCAGTGCATTACACCTGAATCTGTCATAGCAGGAAATGAATAGATAATGTCTAATGTTGATAAATCATGACACAGCAGTATAAGAATATTATTCTCAATATGGAGATTACTACCATAAAAAAATAAAATTTGTTAAAAGCAGTTGGCCCTGAGGAGTGGGACTAGGGATGGGATGGAGCGGGGTATGAACTGCTCATTTTAACATGAGCCCATCAAAAAAAATTTGATTTTTTAACCATGCAAATTTAAGTTTGCTGGAAATAAAAATAAATTAGGTTCTTTTATATTTTTAATTGATCTGTTAAATGATAAAACAGTAAAATTATTCTTCGTATTTCTTAGAAATTATTGTCTTTCATTTTAAATATTTAACCAGTTAATGAAAAAGTCAATGTCCATGACTCCTTAGATAATTGCATCCTTTTCTGAGTATACTCAGAAAAGATTAAAATTATATTATAAAAAATTCAAGAAAAAGAAACCATCAGCCTTCCTTTAATGTCAGCTAATGTAAATTTCTCATTTTCATACTATAACTGTCTAAATCTGCAAGGTACATGTCTTGGATTTGAGATTCTCAAAAAAAAAAAAAAAAAAGGAGAAGGAAGGAAGGAAAATGCTATTGAGCCTACCTGGTATATGGTATCATGGTAGGTACATTCACATTTGTTTTCTCTTCTTCATCTTATAACTCCCCAATGAGGACAAATTAATATCTCCATAGACTGAAGCTTAGTGAGGCTAGCCTACTCACATATACAAATGCAGTGACCACTGACAACAAACTTGCAAGGGAGAATGAGAAAAGAAATTTTAAGAGGTTAAGTAACCACCCAAGGTCATTTAGTTAGTAAAGAGCAGAGAAGGAATGAGCCCAAGTCTAACTGCCCCTTACATTCTCCTAAAGACATAAAAAAAAGGAAATTTGTCAACAGAGATTTGCTAAAATTTTTAGAATAATTAGAATGATAAGGTTGAAAAACAACTTTGAGATCACTGTGAATACTGAGGCCTCCTGAGTATGCACATTAAATATTATACTTCAGTTTGAGCTCATATCATCTTAAGCAATGAAAAGAATAAGGCACTGAAATAAAACAACCTACATTTCAACCCTGACTATGAGTTCCTAGTTGTATATCCTTGGGAAAGTTGCTTGACCTCTTTGACACTCAATTTTTTTCTTATTTAAGGTGGTAATACTACTACCAACTTCTCAAAATCATAATGAAGGTTTAACGAGACAATATTTATGAAATTCCCTGGCATATAGTAAGGAAGCCCTCAATAAATGTCAGTTGTCACTTCTACTTCCAGTGTTCTCTATCCCTATGTTTCTGGTTCATTTCAGTGGGGGGCTTTCTGCTCCAGGATCCTTCTCTCTGTCTCTATCATTTGTGTCATAAGCCATCAAATAAACACTCCAACTCACCAAGCATCAACCACAGAGCCTCTAGATACTCTTGCTAGAAACTCTAACACTTATATCTATAAACCTACCTGGACCAAAAAAAAAGGCTTTTTTTTAAAAAAAAAAAACCAGTTGCACAGAAGTCAAATTACCAGGGTTTGAAAAATGCTGTGATGAAAGGAAAGACCAGTATTACAGCTCCATAGAGGAGAAAGAATAAGAGGAAAAAGAGGAATAAAAATGGGTCCATGAAAGTATAAAGGAAAAAAATAACTGCCATAAGAAGTTAAACCTACACATCATATATATTAAACCTATACGAATTCATATCAAACTTAAGTGAGAGTTATTCCACATACCAGGGGCAGAGAGACTCATACAGTAAGCCCTGGGTTACAAACATTTGATTTATGGACAACTAGCACTTGCCCTTTAATGTTACATAAATTTGCCCTAATTTTGAAATGATTGAACTGACCCCTACTGCAACAAGTTCTTCATCACAATCACCTTCACTTGCTGCACATATAGTTTTTACATCACTGAAAAGGCTTCAAGCCTTTTCTTGCACTAAACCCGTTACCCATTGCCATCAAGTCGATTCCAACTCATAGTGATCCTATAGGACAGAGTAGAACGGCCCTATAGGGTTTCCAAGGAGGAGCTGGTGGATTTGAGTTGTCGACTTTATGGTTCGCAGCCGTAGTTCTTAACCACTGCGCCACCAGGGCTCCCCTGCACTAAAGTAAGGCTAAAATAAGAACTGGTATGCACCTGTTCCAACTTAACCACAAATTCGACTTTAAGACACAGTTAGGAACGGATCTCATTTGCAACCCAGGGACCGCATGTACATGAAAGAAAAATATAAATAATATTATTTTAGCCAATAATGTCAAAGCAATTCTGGTGGAAAGAAGAATTAGGAGGGAGGCTAGAAGCAAACCTCCAAGGTAAATACATAGATAAATAATCCAACTACTGGATAAAATAAGGCAAACACGGAGATTTGAGTGAGTACAATGAAGAATCAGTCTCAGTAATCAAAATTTACGACGTGTCATCATGAGAATAGTCGTTGATATTTGATAGTAGTCGTGTAATTGCATAATATTTGTATAATTGTATAGTAGTTGTAGTTGTGTAATTGTATATTTTTATACTTGCATAAGATGAATATGAGTCTATATACAATCTGAAGACAGAAGTGAAGCAAGATAACAAGCATTAACACATGTATTCAATCAGTAGCATACAATAACCAGGCTTTTGTATAATTTATGAGCATTGCTGCTTTTGTTGGGGAATCCACTGGAACAGCATTCCAGAACCTCCTCTAAACATTATATAAACTGGAACGGCATTCTGGAACTTCATTGTTAACATGTGTCAGCCACTGAACTAGCAAAGCACACATTATATGCCAATGAAATTTAATGTTTAAATCAAATAATGTTTATTATTATGCTTCCTTCTCAATTTATAATAATAGGAATTACAGTTTTATCACACACTTAAATCTTGTGTGCAAGTTTCTCCCATTTATCCTGATATAACATAAGGGTAGCCATTTTGCTATCAGCACCTTTGGGAAATTACTAAAAGAGGAGATAATAAAGGAAAAGACATTAAATTATTTTTATTTGCTTATAATACTATGTGGCTAAAAGGTAACTCTACTGCTACTGCATCCCATCCACCTCCTCCTGGGTCTTGGGCCAATGGAATTCGCAAAGGAAGGAATTAAACATGAATTATTCGTGTACCATAAGAACATCCTTCAGGTTTTTACTCAAATGTCAACTTTTCAGTGAGTCCTTCCTGGCCACTCTATCCAAAATTATAACTCCCAAACTCAGTCACTTCCTACAGCGTTTTCCTGCCTCATTATTTTTCTCTCAGCACTCATCACTAACAAACTATGCATTATATTTATTCAAATTTCATATTGTTATTAATTCCTAACACCCAGACTGTAGGTGACAGAGCAGCTTTCCAAACTTTCCAGGGAATCGCAATCTTTCCCTACTCATAACCTGAGGCTGCCCTTATTTCAGAGACAAGGGATAGCCAAGGAACTTACAGGGGAATCTTTTCTGTTTCCCTAGAAGTCTGATTCTGAGAATTCAACAGACATTGAAGACTTCACTTGATGTCCTAAGCATGAACATTAATATATAGAACAGCTCATCATCTTCCTAAGTCACAGGACTATGTATTATGTTGGATATTTCTGTTGGGCCTTCTATTTCAATGTCTCAGCAACTCAGAACCACATTTTCCAATGGTTGCTTTGGTCCCCTTCCAAATTCAATTGTCTTGAAAACATTCATTATTTTCTGCAACTTGCCACCCTGAAGAAGGATAGTACCTTATTTATTTGAGCTCTCTGATCTCAGATACCAACCTTCAATATATTATTGCCAATATACTCCCTGTCCAATGTAGACCAGATGCATAATCATCATTCCTCATATCTGTGCAGCACATTTTGCTTTTCAAAGCACTTTCATTCTCAAAAGCTCACTGGATCATATGAGATAGCTAAGTGCCACAAGATCATTTTACAACCAAGAAAATGAGGACTATTTTGTTCAGTGACATACCAAGGTAAATGGCAAAGCATCTATTAGTTGTCTTACTGCTTCATCATTTAGTCCTGATGCCAGCACGTTACACTTCTCTGTTGTGACCACCCATGCAAATAGTGTTAAGACGATTATTATTTTATATTTGCAATGTTCTTATATTTTTTACTTCATTCAGTTTAAAGTTCTCAACATGATAGATTTTTTAAAGTTAAAGCTTTTTAACAGTTTTAAAACTTAGAAGATTTAAGGACATGCTTCAAAGGCAGGAGAAAATTTCTGACATTCCTGCCTGACCAGCCATGTCTTATGGATATGAGTTAGGGTATAGTTGCTTGTAATTGTCCCAGGTTGTACAAAGGTTAAGCACTTGACTACCAGTCAAAAGGCTGGCAGTTCAAACCCACCCAGAGGCACCTCAGAAGACAGGCCTGGCGATCTGCTTCAAAAAAGTCACAGCCTTGAAAACCCAATGGAGCAGTTCCTGTCTGCACACATGAGGTCGCCATGAGTCTGATGATCAACTTAATGGCAACTAACAACAATAGGAGCTTGTAATCATAGCTGCAGAGTATAGAAGGTGGAGTATGGGGCTGGGGTAAAAGTGAGAGTGGAGGTTGCAGTGACATTAGAAAGGAAGAGACAAAAATTCCTAATAAAATTGTTCAATGGAGATGAACATTCCATTAAAAACAGGCAGTTTGGAGCAAGGTTACTAAGTCCAAATAGGGAAAAATACAATGATGTACTAAAATGTGAGAATGTCAGAAAATCAAGCACAGAAGAATCACGAAATTCAAGAATATGCAGCTAGCACCTCATTTTACACCATTTCTGTAGCTCAACTAGAGGGCTTAAGGATAAAGCCTGGTCACCCAGAGAGAGATGAGGCACCAGACTCAGACAAGAACTGGCTAGGAAACAAATTCTGCACTTAATTTCTAGGTGCATAGGTTTACTAATAACAGTAGAGCATATCAAAATTGCAAATGTATTCAGTGAAATAAGTAATTTGTTTTGAGAGGCAATATAAATCTAGGGATTTTTCTAAAAGAACATGACCACTATAAGTCTTAAAAAATAGTTCCTTTATTAAATGTTGGAAATAAACTATGTTTTATAAATGTCTTAGGTCTGACAAATTATGCTAGGTATTTTTATTTTTATGTCTTTATTTCTGGATACTTTATTATGTTTGATTGGGACCATTTGTAACTTTTTCAAATATATCATAGGTGAGGATCATGTGCCAAGAAATTGAAAACTAATTACAACTGCATATTAATAAGCTACTATTTTGATGTTGAGAAATATTTACCTGTAATAGTAGATGCAGCTCAAGGAATAGAGTGGATAATCATATTTTAACCCATTAAAGTGTTTTTATGTATATGTATGTAAAATGTTATATATGCATATGTAAATATGGGTATATGTACATATACGTATATGTATATATATGGGAATTCCAGAACACTTAATTGTGCTCATGAGGAACCTGTACATAGACCAAGGGGCAGTTGTTCGAACAGAACAAAGAGATACTGCATGGTTTAAAACCAGGAAAGGTGTGTGTCAGGGTTGTATCCTTTCACCATACTTATTCAATCTGTATGCTGAGCAAATAATCTGAGAAGCTGAACTATGTGAAGAAGAACTCGGGATCAGGATTGGAGGAAGACTCATTAACAATCTGTGATATGCAGATAACATAACCTTGCTTGCTGAAAGAGAAGAGGAACCGAAGTACTAACTGATGAAGCTCAAAGACTACAGCCTTCAGCATGGATTACACTTCAACACTAACGAAAAAATCCTCACAACTGGACCAATAAATGACATCATAATAAATGGAGAAAAGATTGAAGTTGTCAAGGATTTCATTTTACTTGGATCCACAATTAACACCCATGGAAACAGCAGTCAAGAAACCAAATGACGATTGCATTGGGCAAATCTGCTGGAAAAGTCACTTTGAAGACAGGTTTGCCTGACCCAAGCCATGTATTTTCAATCACCGCATATGCATGAGGGAGCTGGACAATGAATAAGGAAGACTGCAGAAGAACTGAAGCCTTTGAATTATGATGATGGCAAAGAATATTGAATATAGCCTGGACTGCCAGAAGAACAAACAAATCTGTCTTGGAAGAAGTACAGCCAGAATGCTCCTTAGAAGCAAGGATGCCGAGACTTCGTCTCATGTACTTTGGACATGTTATCAGGAGGGATCAGTCCCTGGAGAAGGATAGTATGCTTGGTAAAGTACAGGGTCGGCAAAAAAGAGGACCTTCAACGAGATGCACTGACACAGTGGCTGCAACAATGGGCTCAAACATAGCAACGACTGTGAGGATGGCCTAGGACTGGGCAGTGCTTCATTCTGCTGTACATAGGGTCGCTATGAGTTGGAACTGACCTAACAGCACCTTATAACAACAATATAAATATCTCTATATAGATATATAAATATGTATATATAATAACGTCTTGTAAGAAGAACGCCTTCTTCTAGCTTAAAATCTAAAATCTAACTACAGTCATGCACCATATAACGTCGATTTGAGCAAAGTCCAATTGCATATAACATCCGCGGTCCCATAAGGTTATTCTCTTTACTTTATTCCCTATAGAGCAATGAATAATAAGAGATCTAGGATTCTAATCTTTTTCTGTCATGAGTGTGTTGCGTGACAAAGTACCTCCCTGGGTCTCTTTTGTCTCACAAGGAAGGTGTTGGGCTCCACGATGACCGACATTCTTTAAGGCTCCAAAATCAGCACTGAAGCTCATGCATGAGTGAAGGCCCACTCATCCCAGGTTGGCGGGCTCCTTGGTGTGGGTTTGGTTCATAAGGAGGTGAGAGCAGTGATGCCACAGAAGGACTAACTCCCAGTCCAGGTCTCCCGGGATCGCCGCCCCCAAGACTGCATGCACCCTTCCCACCCGCCCCAAAGCACACAGACAAGGGGGCTTTCTGGAGTGAAGGGGTGGCCACCATTACTCATAGGTGCCTGTGGGCACAGCTTGAGGCACAGGGATCCAGGGATTCAGAGACAAGAGAAGGAGCCAAAGCTACAGGAGCACCGTTGATTGCACAACATCCAAATCATATAATGTCCTATTTCACAGAATGTATCCTGTATGTTAAGCTATGCATGACTGTACTCTATGAATATTCTATGTTGACTAAGTAACAGGGTAGAGTCCTTATGATCTGACAGTACTGAGACAGAACTATATTTTTGTTCGGTGCCATCAAGTTGATTTTGACTCATAGCAACCCCATGTGACAGAGTACAACTGCCCCACAGGAATTTCTAGGCTGTAATCTTTACAGGAGCAGACCACCAGGTCCTTCTCCCACAGAGCTGCTGGGTGGGTTCCAACCACCAACCTTTTGGTTAACGGCTTAGAGCTTAATCGCTGCACCCCCAGGTCTCCTTCAAGATAGAAGTAGTGAAACTGAAGAGAAGAAATGGGCAGGGTTCAGAGGCCTGAAAGAACGCAATGAGGATGCCAAAAGCAGAATAAATGGTGGACTGAGGTCAGTTGTCTATCAAATATCCAGAAACACCACATCTAGGTCACAGTGAGAATGCAAGTTGGAGTCCAGGGAAAAATCTAAGATCAAATCTGGGGAGAGTGGGCCAGGAATCAAGGCAAGGGACTAAAATACTTTTGCAGTAAACCAGACGAATTTGTACATTTCATTGTAGCAGAACCTCATTCCTTAAGCAACTGAGAGAACCTCTTTTATTTCAGGCAGAATGGTAAACTACATGAAAGATGTAAATTCAGATTCTGAAAGAGCTCAAAATCTAGTTTAGGGCAGGAATTTTGTGTTAACCAATAGGTTATAATGAAGTGCCAAAGAGCTAGGATAGAAGTTTGTACAGGGTCCCAGGGTGAGAAGGAATAAGAAAATTATCATACCACAAGGAATATGGTTTCAGCATTCCTTTAAAATTAGGTTTAGATGGTTTTAAAAGTAGGGAACTCTGAACTCAGGTATTATAAATGAATTTATTTTTAAAGTCCAAAATTATAACCCTACATATCCGGATATATAAAGTACACCAAATAGTCAACTATATATCAGTTTTACTCACTCATTCTTCAACCATTTATTGTCTATCTGTTACACACCAGTCACTGGACTAGTTTAATGCACAATTAATTTCGTATATGTTTTTATTCTATTTAGCAAATTATCATAGTAGTATATCGGCCTCAAAATTTACACTCAAATACACACTTGTTTTTAAATAAAATGATGAAGAAATTAGCCCTTTAAAAAGTTATGCATGCACTTATCTTGGTATAACATGGTTTAAGTTGACCGGCCAGTTTTTTGGAGGCCTCATGTTAGCTGGATTCTTTTCTTGCAAGAAGACCATTATTCATCCAGCAGTTACCACATAATTATTGAGTAGCTGCTCTGTTCTCAATTCTCTTTAATGTGCTTGAAGATACAAAGATGAATATATCACAGCACTCATAATTTGTAGGAAAGAAATATAAACAGCTAGCTGCAATTTAATTTTATAAGAGCTATCTATAATCAAAAGCATAATTAGTGAAGCTAATAAATTTTAAGCTTTAGGACCCCTCTCTTATATTTGGCCCCTCTAATCCCCAGGAGGAACCCTAAAAATGTCTTCATATGGTCATATATTTTTGTAAAATTTGAAAAAATAAGATATTTTAAACGTATCTTAATGGTTTAAGACTATTGTATCTTTCCATTCCAACTTCTCCTTCTTTCTATTTCTCTTGCACAGGATGTCATTAGAATGACCAAAGGCAATTTGGAGATCTAGCAAAGAGGTTATTGTGTTGGGAATACATTTAGTTTGAGTTCCATTGGGTTGATTTACGAAGTTCACAGCCACTTCTATGAATAGTTAGGATGTTAGCCTTCTCAGTGTAAAATTGTTTCTAGGTACATTCCCACCATCCACTGTAACAAGGATAGAGGTTGTATTGTGATGTGGAGTATCCAGATAGAGGAGAAGAAAGAAGGTCTGAATAATATGGAGGGAGAAGCTAGTCTGTGGAAAATTCTTCCAGTCATCGGAAATATAATATCAAAGCAGAAGATTCAATTTTCATTAACACATAGTCACAATGGAAATACACAATTATAAATGTCTATATGAATTTTTCCTTTATTTATGGGAATTGAATGAAATAGAATCTATCAGAATTCCTGTGTCTGCATAGCATAAATCTGTAGCAATTAAAATAAATTGTAAGTATGTTTCTAATACCTCATAGGTTAAAAACTTGATACAGGTTTTCTCAAATTTGATAACAATTTTATTTGAAAACAATAAATGTTACTAATATCAGATCACAAATAACAACTTGTGGAGCTACAAGAAACTTTTGAAAGCTATCGATAATAAAAAACAAATTTTGATCAACTACGTCAGAGGAAAGATTGAGATACCCTTCTACTCTCTCTATAGAAAATGATAACAAATTTTGGAAGTCATTAATGATTTCATAACCATAAAATATAGAAGGAAAATGTTTAAAAAGTGTGTTCAGCCATAATTAATTAAAACATCTTGTAATGTCTTTTGATTCTGTGATGTTTGCAGTTATTTTCCACTTTTTAAAAAATTGGTAATTTGTTATAATTTATTTATTATCCTAAATAAATATTCTTACCTAATTGTGTATTCATAACTTTATATCTTTACATTAGACAGAGGTCCCCAGATTATAAAAGCTTCAGGCCACATAAAACCTGATCTTCTGTAATAGTTGTTTCTTTGGTCCAAATTGTTCTTTCATTTAAGATAACAAGGGCCAGTGCCACTGATGAAGGAGTTCCCTCAGGCTGAGGCTGGTGGAGGGAAGGAACACCAAATAGAGACAATGAATAAGAGACATGAACTGAGATCTGTGTCTATAACTGAGTTGGAGAACGGAGCCCAAATGTGCAGTCAACCCAAGGAAGCATTTACAAAGAGATATAGAAATTAAAGATTTAGAGTCAGGAACATCAGAATAAGGAGCACTGAGTTCATTGAGTAAGACAAAGGGTGGTCTTTGGTGAATGCCCAGAGAAGCTGTTGTGGCCCATTCTGACCTGGTAAAAGAGAGGGATGGCTGTATTTAAAGTGTTAGAAATGATGCTGAAAATATCAATCTAATGTATGTTCATATAAGTGAATTTGCACGAGAAAAGGTGGCCAATACTTACAGGAGCAGATTTGTAAGGAACTGAAAGCATCAGGAAAGACTGAGGGAAAAGGAAAAAATGCAGAAAGCGTAAAAATAAAAAACAAAAATTTTGAGGTATCAGTAAATGCCAAAGTTTTTATTTATTGAATCTATCCCTCTAGCAAATAACACTATTTCATCTAAACCAGTGTTTCTAAGATTCAGACTCCTGGATGCAATTTCAGGACTCCATAGGCTTTTGAATTTGAGGAAAACTGGTCTAAACCTCTTGTGAAAAATCTCTGAGAAATAGTCCACAGCTTGTCTTATGGACATAAGTCTTATAATACATAAGTATTATTGTATGTATACAATTACTTCCTATCTTTGTGAATATATTTAAACTAGTTTATCTTTTTCTGAATAAACTTCTATTTTCTCCATGTTATTGCCTATCATATTCTTGTTTTCAGACATAAAACCTGAGTTTTCTATAGTCTATTATGAAACACACATAAATAAAATATTGTTAGATGTTTGTTCATGTTTTCTCTGGTGTATTTTTCACCACTGGAATTATAAAGTTATGAAGAACTGAAGTTCCTAACCAATGATCTCAACAGCATTGTTGAGAGCAGATTAGTAGATATCTGCAGCTTTACCCAACAATAAAACTGGACACAGAACATGGGTGTTGTCTGTGAGCCAGAGGTCACTGATTAAGAACTGTTTCAGGAAAGTGCAAATATGGAAACTAGACTAACTTGTTTCCTACTCAGAAATTTGAGAGAAGTGGTATAATCTGCATAATTATATAAGTAAAAAGTAAAGGGGTAGTTGACCCAACAAATCCACTCCCAGGAATTTATCCTAAAGAAATAATCTCATACATGGCAAAACAGATTTTATGTATAAGATAATTCATAGCAGTATTACTTATAAAGTGAAATACTGTAAATAAATTAAATGTAAAAAATAGAAAATTGTTAAGTAAACTAAGGTACTTATTCTCATGATTATCATTAATTCACTGAAAATCATGTGAGAAAGAATATTTATCAAATGGGAAATATCTATAGTATATTATTAAGTTAAAAATAGGCAACAAAACAGTATGTATGGTATACAATTTTATGAGCAAAAATATCCATATGTTTACCTGGAAAAATATTGGAAAGACATTCTCTAAAAAGTTCTGTACTTACCTTTGTGTGATGGCATTATGAATGATTTGTCTTTTCATTCTGTTTTTAATTTAGACACGTTTATATTTTCTAAGTTTTCTATATTAAGCATAAATTACTTGGTTATTAGAAAAAAGGTTATAAAATAAAACTAAAAAAAAAGTCATGAAATAGTAGTTGAATAGTTAGAAAATATTTAACTCTAGCTCTTGACTACATGATTTCACAGGAATCCTGGTACAGTTTATTATTTCTTCCTTGAAACATCAGTTATCATTTGTATTTCTAATAATTATAATTGTTTACGTGCTACTCGGTTACGGATTCAAATAATTTTATAAAATTGAATCAAAATAAAACTAAAATTATATTAAGTAACTCTAATTTTGAGGTCTATAAGTCTTCTACTCATTAAATATATCAAATGTATTTCCTATAACATAGTGTTGTTGCTAGTGAGTCGATTTCCGACACATAGCAACCCCTGACACATACTGGCCCCTGACTCATAGCAACCCCATGCAAAACAGAACAAAACACTGCCCAGTCCTGCACCATCCTCATGACTGGCTGAGGATTGGACTGTCGTGATCCATAGAGTTTTCATTGGCTGATTTTTGGAAGTAGATCTCCAGGCCTTTCTTCCTATATAAAATAGTACTTAAAGTAAAATTGGCAACATAACCTTTTGTGGGCTTATAATTAAAAGGATTCTTATTTAACTCCAAAGATATCACACTATTAATAATCACTTTAGTTTTTAATATTTTGCAGTGTTTTAATTCTACTTTACTATTTGCTACAATTAACCCTTAAAAAGAAAAAAAATTACACACACGCACAAACACACCGATACTCATACGTGCACATTCATGTATACATAATTATGTATATAAACTGCATTAGAAAATGACATATATTCTTTAAAATGCCTAAAGATTTAAATTAATTTCACTTAAAGTTTCAAATGTTTAATTTTCCGAGAACTCAGTGGAAAATTAAAGAGTTATTATTCATTTAGAGGCACTTCAAATCAGCTACCCAATTATTTAGTGACATCTTTCACTACCTGATGCCACTGATAATGCAAGGCAGTCTAAATTAATAGAACTTAAGTACTTCTGAAGAGCAATATCAAATACTTAGGAATCAGACATATCTCTTATACATCTAAATTTTAAAATAACTTCTAATTACTATTCATAATATCTTCACACTAGAGGGCAGAAAGAAAAGCAGACAGAAATACAAAGAGAGAGAATAAAATAAATGAACGAGGAGAGTAAGCAGAAAAAGAAGAAATAAAACAGGCTGCAGAATGTTCTGAAGCAAAAGCACATAACAGATCAAAAGACCTGGGACTCTGACCAGGTTCTATCCTACAACTGACAAGGCAAATCAACACTTGGGGCAAAGAAGTTTCAATAACACTATCAGCATCTTTAGCTAAAGGGAATGGGTAAGGAAGTACTTTATATTCTTTGATCATTAAATAATAATAATAAAGCCTTTACCAAAAAATCTGGTACATTATTGATATCAATATTCCCAACACTATTATTTGCAACAGGTTCTCTAGCAGATGAAGGGGCAATTAATCAAAAAATCTGTATTCAAATAAGCCACCTAATATGGAATGACTTCTAATTATCTGAATGATTATACCAATCTAATTCAAAATTCTTCAGGTGATTAAATAGACTAAAAAATGCATACCAATGAATTACTCGAGCTGAAAGAAAGGAAATAATGTATATGTGAAGTAAATTTAGAAAATGAAAGAGGAAAAACAAGAGAGAAAAGGATGGAATAAAAAATATTTCATCTGTTATTGATGCAAGATAAAGATTGAGGCATTTTGATTTTGAATGAGTAATTTTATGACTAATAACACTAAAAAGTGCGTTCTGGGTCACCTAGGCACATTTATTTAGTTCTGGGAACCTAGAAATCATCATTGCCATGAAATAGCCATGAGGCAAAATCACATTCTTTTTCTTGGCTTGTAAATATGTCCATCGAGCCGAAGAGGGTAATACTTCTTGGTTACATAAAATTTGTTTAAAGCTGGATGCAGGGATGTGAACTTAAAAGTGTATTCTCCTAAACAGACGTGTATGAAGAAGGAAAACATGGCATAGCTATTGATAAGAATTAAAATATTGGACATTTGAGAATCGATATTAGATGTTTACGTTTGGAGGATTTCTGAAACTAGATAAACTATGCACAATGAAGATATGTCTGTGAGAAATATTACAACAATTCATTGGACTTTCCCATTGAAAACAATGTGATTAAAATTCTTAAATAATGATGCAGTAAAATCTTTTTGAAAGAGCCCTAATGGTGCAAAGGTTAAGCACTTGGCTGCTAATCGAAAGGTTCTGGGATCGAACCCACGAGCCGCTCTTTGAGAGAAAAGACCTGGCGATCTATTTCTGTAAAGATTACAGCCTAGGAAACCTTATGGGGCCATTCTACTCTGTCCCATAGGGCTACTATGAGTTAAAATCGACTCAAGGGCACACAATACAAACAACAAAACTGTTTTATTAAGATGAAGAGGATGGAAGACCTTGCTATTTTGTGCATCTAATTCTGAGAAGTGATCATGAAAATATTTAGGCAATATTCATCTAAACACATTTGTACAACAATGAGGTGGCAGGTGAACTCATGTCATTTTATGTTGTACAATGACTATTTCAAAGCTTTGGTTGAGATTATCTTCCCAGGAAAAGAACCCTACAGAGGAGTAAAACAATACTGTAGCAGATTTAAGTTTATAAACTTTGTGTGTGTGTGTGTGTGTGTGTGTGTGTGTGTGTGTGTGTGTGTGTGAAATCATTTGGTCTGTTTTTAAGAGTTTTGCAAATGAAGACATTAGTTTCAGAGAGGTTAAAAAATTTATCAAAGGTTACAAGTTAATATACTATGAAGCCAGAATCCAAATAAGGTTTTGAATAGCTGAAACCTGACTCCATAAAAGGGCTCTTACATGCCCTTTTACTCTGAGGATCCAGGAACTGATACTGTGGTGATCTTGCAAACAATTTAAAAGATGGTTTCATGTGCCACTGTCATATTAGCTAAGGGCCTTCTTACTCCTTTTGAAAAAATATTCCTCAAGTCAAAGGACCAAATTTAGAATAATATGTAATTTGGAACTTCCATCACTTTCTTCTATAGCAACAGCATTTTTTTTAAATACCAGAATCATTTCATACTATAGAAATGCTGGTGACAGACTATTTTGACTCACCTATTCTATATGCTCCATCATTCCTCATCCCTTTAGAACTGAAATTGAAAAGCATAATCTTATGGGTATTTCCCATTACTTGTATAAGAAATATTTAAGTGGCAGGGATCATGAAATGGCTGATGCACTATCTCAAATAGGTTTTTAGGAAAATATTCAACTCAAGGTATCAGATCTAGTGTTCTACTTAAAGAACAAAATTCAAAAACTGAAATGTTATTTCTTGGGATATGTGACTTTGCTGTGAGGATGCAAACCCCTGAGGATCTTGATTCAGCACAACGCATCTCAATACACATTTGCTGAACTGACTTTTAAGATAAGTGGATATCCAGCTTTATATGTTTAACATTTATAGGCATGAACCAGGTAACATTTCTGAAAAAGATTCTCTAAAAGAAAATGATTAAAAATCAATATACTCTCCTCCCAAAAACCCTTCTATAAGAGGCAATTGTGCTTCATCAAAAGGTCTAATTTTTTATGGAATCCATAAGAAGACTGACTTTCTAGACAAGCTGGGCCCTGAAGCCGGGGAGTCATTTCCCCAGTGGCCAGTGGGATCCCTGGGGGCATTACTTTTTCTTTTTCTATTTATTTTTATTTTCTCTCTTTTTTTTTTTTCCTTCATTTCTCAGTTTCTCATCTCCCTCCCTTTTTTCCTTTTTCTTCATTTCTTGGTTTCTTGTCTCTCCACTCCAACAACAGACTCCCTCGACACTTTTTTTTTAGCTCCTGTTTTTCTCTCCTCTCTCTCTTCTTTCCCATACCCAACTTAGCTCCACCCATCACAATCTCTCCCCCTCCCTCCTGCCTATCTGCACTGTACACTGAACATCACACCGCCAAGCAGTACAGGCATGACCTACCAGAATCTGCCCTGCACTGACCCCCAGCCTGCCCTGTTGGTCCGAGTACTTGCCACAAACAACCTATCTCAGCCCCTTCCTTCAATGGGAACTGCTCTGCTGCACCATAGCTGAGTGACCAGCCCTGCCCATTGGACAAGGAAGTGAAAATCATTGTGCTCACAGACAAGAAAACAACAACGCAGAGCCCACCTGCTCAGACGTAACCAAATAAAACAAAAAAGGAGGATGACATAAACAAATCTACAATCAATAAACAAAGAAAATAACTACCGAATGTCCTGAAGATGGTAGACAATATCAAAACATACAAAAAAAACAGGACAGGATGGTTCCATTAGGTATCCAAAATAAAATACCAGATAACTTTACAGTAGAAGAAAAGGCACTGGATCTACCTGATAGTGAATTCAAATCTCTAATATTCAGAGCTATTCAAGAGTTGAAGCAAAAAGCAGACAAAAATGAGGAAAAAATAGGCAAAATCATGCAAAAGGCAGACAAAATCATGGAAAATACAGACAGAACAATGGAAGAATTCAGGAAAATAATACAGGAACAAAATGTCAAAATAAATTCACAACTAGAAATCATACAAAAACAATAATTAGAAATCAAAAAGATAAACAATAAGATTTCAGAAATGGACAGTGTCATAGAAGGGCTGAGGAGCAGGTTTGAAACAATGGAAGGCAGAATCAGCGAAATTGAAGAAAGACTTTGGATACCACAGTGTTCGAGGAAAAATCAGAAAAAAAAAAAAATGAAGGAAAATGAACAAACCCTGAGAATGATGTGGGATAAAATCAAAGGCAAAAATCTGTGAGTGATTGGAGTTCCAGAATAGGGGGAGAAAATGGAAAACACAGAGAGGATCATTGAAGAACTACTGACAGAAAACTTCCCTAATATCATGATAGATGAAAAGCTGACCACCTAAGAAGCTCAATGAACCCCATACAGGATAGACCCCAAAAGAAAATTACCAAGGCATAACATAATCACACTCACTAAAACCAAAGACAAGAAAGAATCCTGAGAGCAGCTCAAGAAAAAAGAACAGTCACATAGACAAGGGAAACAATAAGACTAAGCTCTGATTACTCAGCAGAAACCATGCAGGCAAGAAAGGATGACATACATAAAACCTTGAAAGAAAAACATTGCCAATCAAGAATAATATATCCTGCAAAACTCTCGTTCAAATATGATGGTGAAATTAGGACATTTCCAGATAGACAGAAACTAAGGGAATATGTAAAAACCAAATCAAACTTACTAGAGTTATTAAAGGGAGTCCTTCGGTTTGAGAACAAACGACATTAGACCACAGCCTGAATGTACGACACAAGATCACACCAGCCAGATATCAACCTAGAAATTGAACTCTCAAGAACTATTCAAAACCAAAAGATTTACAACAGCAAACTAGAGAGGTTAATCTGTAAATGACGATAACATCAGAACAATAAGAGGGAATAAACAGTGTTGGTATAGAAATTTCTAATGGACAGGAAGGTAAGACAAGGCCAAGTAATAAGAGACCAGAAGATAAGGAAGATAAGGATAAATTTCACGATAACCACAAAGAAAGTTAACAAGCCTACTCATCAAAATAAAGAAGAAAAACACAAAGTCTAAGTAACAACAAAACGTACAAAAAGAAAAGAAATGAAAAAAAAAAATCCACCAACAAAAGGAATTCGGCACAGGGGAGTAACAGCAACAAAGAAAATGTCAGCACCACAAAAAAAAGCACTACAAAATGACAGCAATAAACTCACACCTATCAATAATTACACTGAATGTAAATGGCCTAAATACACCCATAAAGAGACAGTGACAGAATGGATTAAAAAAATAGGATCCATCAATATGCTATCTACAAGAGACACACCTTAGAAATAAAGGCATAAATTTATTAAAAATCAAATGATGGAAAAAACATATCAAGCAAACAGCTACCAAAAAAGAGCAGGAGTGGCAATACTAATCTCAGATAAAATAGACTTTAAAACAAAATCCACCATAAAAGACAAAGAAGGACACTATATAATGATTAAGGGGATGACCCATCATGAAGACAAAACCATAATAATTATCTATGCACCCAATGACAGGGCTCCAAAATACATAAAACAGACTCTAACAGCACGGAAAAGAGAAACTGACAGTTCCATGTTAACAGCAGGAGACTTCAACATGCCACTCTCAGTAAAGGACAGAACATCAAGAAAGAAACTCAGCAAAGATACAGAAGATCTAAAGGCCACAGTCAGCCAACTTGAACTTATAGACATATATAGAACACTCCACCCAACAGTTGCAAAGTATACATTCTTTTCCAACACACATGGAACATTCTCCAGAATAGACCACATCTTAGGCTACAAAGCAAACATCAACAAAATTCAAAACGTTGAGATATACAAAGTATCTTCTCTCATCACAATACCATCAAAGTAGAAATTAACAAGAAGAGCAAGGAAAAAAAATCAATTACATGGAAACTGAATAACACCCTGCTTAAAAAGAACTGGGTAATAGAAGAAATCAAAAATAGATTCAAGAAATTCCTAGAATCAAACAAGAATGAAAACACATCATACCGAAACCTTTGGGACACAACAAAGGCAGTACTCAGAGGTCAATTTATAGCAATAGATGCACACATCATAAAAGAAGAAAGGGATAAAATCAAAACTTTAGCTACACAACTCGAACAAATAGAAAGAGAACAGCAGCCTACAGCCACCAGAAGAAAGGAAATAATAAAGATCAAAGCAGAAATAAATGAAATAGAGAATAGAAAAACAATAGAAAGAATCCACAAAACCAAAAGTTGGTTCTTTGAAAGGATCAACAAAATTGACAAACTACTAGCCTAACTGACAAAAAAAAAAGAAAAAAACAGGAGAGGACACAAATAACCCAAATAAGAAATGAAATGGGGGACATTACAACAGACTCAACTGAAATAAAAAGGATCATAACAGAGTATTATGAAAAGCTATACTCCAACAAATTTAAAAACCTAGAGGAAATGGACAAAATTCTAGAAAGACACTACCTACTCAAACTAATACAAAATTATGTTGAAAATCTGAACAGACCCATAACAAGAGAAGAGATTGAAAAGGTAATTTTAAAAAAACTTCCAACAAAAAAAGCCCTGGCCCAGATAGCTTCACTGGATAATTCTACCAAACATTCAGAGAAGAGCCTACACCAGTAGTACTCAACTATTTCAGAACACAGAAAAAGAAGGGATACTTCCAAATTCATTCTAAGAAGCCAGCATAACCCTGATACCAAAACCAGGCAAAGATACCACAAAAAAAGAAAACTACAGACCAATATCCCTCATGAATATAGATGCAAAAATTCTCAACAAAATTCTAGCCAGTAGAATTCAGCATCGTATCCAAAAAATAATATACCACAACCAAGTGGGATTCACACTAAGTATGCAAGGATGGTTCAACACTAGAAAATCAATCAATATTACCTACCACGTAAATAAAAAGAATAACATGATCATCTCAGTCAACACAGAAAAGGCATTCAACAAAGTCCAACACTCATTCCTGATAAAAAATCCCAATAAAATAGGTATAGAAGGGAAATTCCTCAACATAATAAAGGGCATCTATACAAAACCAATAGCCAACATCATTCTTAATGGAGAGAGCTGAAAACATTCCCCCTGAGAACAGGAACAAGATAAGGATGTCCTTTATCACCATTCCTATTTAACATTGTGCTGGAAGTCCTAGCTAGAGCAATACGGCAAGAAAAAGAAATCAAGGGCATCCAAATTGGTAATGAAGAAGTAAAACTGTCCCTATTTGCAGATGATATGATACTATACATAGAAAACCCAAAAGACTCCACAAGAAAACTACTGAACTAATAGAAAGATTCAGCAGAGTAGCAAAATACAAGATAAGCATACAAAAATCAGTTGGATTCCTATACACCAAAAAAGAGAATGATGAAAAGGAAATCAGGAAAACAATACCATTTATAATAGCCCCTAGAAAAATAAAAAACTTAGGAATAAATCTAACCAGGGATGTAAAAGACCTATACAAAGAAAAATACAAAACACTACTACAAGGAACGAAAAGAGAGCTACGTAAATGAAAAAACATACCATCCTCATGGATAGGTAGACTCAACATTGTGAAAATGACAGTTCTGCCCAAAACAAGCTACAAATACAACATAATCTGAATCCAAACACTAACAACATTCTTTAAAGAGATGGAAAAACTAATCGTTAACTTTATGTGGAAAGGGAAGCGGCCTCAAATAAGTAAAGCACTATTGAAGAAAAAGAATAAAGTAGGAGGACTTTCACTACCTGACCTCAGAACCTAATATACAGCTATGGTAGTCAAAACAGCCTGGTAGTGGTACAATGACAGATACATTGACCTATGGAACAGAATTGAGAACCCAGATATAAATCCATCCATCTACAGTCACCTGATCTTTGACACGGGCCCAAAGTCCATCAAATGGGGAAAAGACAGTCTCTTTAACAAATGGTCCTGGCAAAACTGGATGTCCATCTGCAAAAAAATGAAACATGACCCATATCTCACACTATACACAAAACCTAATTCGAAATAGATCAAAGACCTAAATAAAAAACCAAAAACTATAAAGATTATAGAAGAGAAAATAGGATCTGTCAATTCTACCCAAAGCAGTCTACAGACACAACGCAATCCCAATTCAAATTTCAAAGGCATTTTTTAATTAGATAGAGAAATAAAGCACCAACTTCATATGGAAAGGGAACAGGCCCTGGATAATTAAAGCATTACTGAAGAAGAAGAACAAAGTGGGAGGCCTCACACTACCTGATTTTAGAACCTATTATACCGCCACGTAGTCAAAACAGGCTGGTACTGGTACAACAACAGATAGACCAATAGAACAGAATTGAGAATCCAGATGTAAATTCATCCACCTACGAGAAGCCAATATTTGACAAAGGCCCAAACTCTGTTAATTGGGGAAAATACAGTCTCTTTAACAAATGGTGCTGGCATAATTGGATATCCATCTGCAAAAAAATGAAACAAGACCCATACCTCACATTATGCACAAAAACCAACGCAAAATGGATCAAAGACCTAAATATAAAATCTAGAACAATAAACGTCATGGAAGAAAAAATAGGGACAATG
Organism: Trichechus manatus latirostris; assembly: GCF_000243295.1. Lineage (NCBI taxonomy): Eukaryota > Metazoa > Chordata > Mammalia > Sirenia > Trichechidae > Trichechus > Trichechus manatus. The sequence continues at coordinate 3,559,684 of NW_004444076.1, forward strand.
CTAGGAGCCCTAATACATGGCATAAACAGAATACAAACCATAACTAACAATGCACAAACACCAGAATAGAAACTAGATAACCGGGAGCTTCTAAAAATCAAACACTTATGCTCATCAAAAGACTTCACCAAAAGAGTAAAAAGACAAACTACAAACTGGGAAAAAAATTTTGGCTATGACAAATCCGATCAGCATCTAATCTCTAAAATCTACAAGATAGCGCAAAACCTCAACAACAAAAGACAAATAACCCAATTAAAAAATGGGCAAAGTATATGAACAGGCACTTCATCAAAGAAGACATTCAGGCAGCTAACAGACACACAAGGAAATGCTCATGATCATTAGCCATTAGAGAAATGCAAATAAAAACTACAAAGAGATACCATCTCATCCCAACCAGGCTAGCATTAATCAAAAAAAGTCAAAATAATAAATGTTGGAGAGGTTGTGGAGAGACTGGAACACTTATACACTGTTGATGGGAATGTAAAATGGTACAACCCCTTTGAAAATCGATTTTAAATCCTTAAAAAGCTAGAAATAGAAGGACCATACAATCCAGCAATCCTGCTCCTTGGTCTATATCGTAGAGAAAAAAGAGCCGTCACACAAATAAATATATGCACACCCATGTTCACTGCAGCACTGTTGATGATAGCAAAAAAATGGGAACAACCTAGGTGCCCATCAATGGATGAATGGATAAACAAATTATGGTACATTCAGACAATGGAATACTACGCAATAATAAAGAACAATGATGAATCCGTGAAACATCTTATAACATGGAGGAATCTGGAAAGCATTATGCTGAGTGAATTTAGTCAGTCACAGAAGGACAAATATTGTATAAGACCACTATTATAAGAACTCAAGAAAAGGTTTAAACACAGAAGAAAACATTCTTTGATGGTTACGAGGGTGGGGAGGGAGGGAGAGGGGTATTCACTAACTAGATAGTAGACAAGAATTATCTTAGGTGAAGGGAAGGACTAGACACACTACAGGGGAAGTCAGCACAACTGGACTAAACCAAAAGCTAAGAAGTTTCCTGAATATGACCAAACACTTCTAGAGACAGAGCAGCAGGGATGGGAGTCTGGGGACCATGCTTTCAGGGGACATCTAGGTCAACTGGCATAACAAAGTTTATTAAGAAAATGTTCTGCATCCCTCTTTGGTGAGTGGCGTCTGGGGTCTTAAAAGTTAGTGAGTGGCCATGTAAGATGCATCAATTGGTCCCAACCCACCTGGAGCAGAGGAGAATGAAGAACACCAAAGACACAAGAAAAATATTAGCCCCAGAGACAGAAAGGGCCACATAAACCAGAGACTCCATCAGCCTGAGACCAAGATGAACTAGATGGTGCCAGGTTACCACCAATGAATGCCCTGACAGGGAACACAACACTGTCCCTGATGAAGCAGAAGAAAAGTGGGGTGCAGAACTCAAATTCTAGTAAAAAAGACCAGACTTAATGGTTTCACTTGAGACTGGAGGAACCGCGGAAGACATGACCCCCAGAGTGTCTGTTAGCCCAAAACTAAAATCATTCCCCATCATACAGCTAACATATGGTCAACCAGAATTGAAACTCAGCTGGTTCATGCTGCCTCCTTTGAGATTCTGTCACAGCTCTACACCACCTCACTCTGAGATTAGTTCCACCATGTCAACGATGAGCAGTCTAGCTAACCCTCCCAAGCAACCATCCCTAGATTCTCTGAATCTAAATGTGGATTCCATACACAACTTCTGCTTGTTTTGGGATGCGACCAAGGCCTTCATGAGTCAGAATCTACTAAGCAGCAACTAACAACAACCAAGACTTCAGCCTGTTTTTAGGTCCCAGCGTTTCTCCCTGCTTGACTCTGGCCCATCCCACCATCTAGATTTCTATATAGCTCCCCACCTTGGCCTCTCCCTTAACACTCTCTGCTTTACCTTTTCCTTGAATCCTTGCCCAGCAATTGTAAATTATTTAATAAGCCCACATTAGCTTTTCCCTCATTGATTTTATTTTTTAATTTTGTTTTATTGTGCTTAGAATGAAATTTTACAGCTCAAGTTAGTTTCTCATTCAAAAATTTATAAATATATTGTTTTTGACATTGGTTGCCATCCTCGCAATGTGACAGCACTCTCCCCCTTTCCACCCTGGGTTCCACATGTTCATTCATTCAGTTTTCCTGTCCCATCCTGCCTTCTTGTCTTGCTTTTGGGCAGGAGTTGCCCTTTCGTCTCGACTATTTGATTGAACTAAGAAGCACATTCCTCATGTATGTTTGTTCTATAGGCCTGTCTAGTCTTTGTCTGAAAAGTGGGCTTCGGAAGTGGCTTCTGTTGTGATTTACGTCCTGGGGCCATAGTGTCTGGGATTCTTCCAGTCTCTGTCAGACCAGGAGGTCTGGTCTTTTTTTTATAAAATTGAATTTTGTTCTACATTTTTCTCCCGCTCTGTCCGGGACTCTCTGTTGTAATCCCTGTCAGAGCAGTCGGTGGTGGTAGCCAGGCATCATCTAGTTCTGGGCTGAGACTGGTGGAGGCTGTGGTTCATGTAATCCTTTGGGCTAATATTTTCCTTGTGTCTTTGGTTTTCTTCATTCTCCTTTGCTCTGGACGGGATGGGACCAATACATGTATCTCAGATGGCTTCTCGCAAGCTTTTAAGACCCCAGATGCTACTCACAAAAGTAGGATATAGAACATTTTCTTTATGAACTATGTAATGCCAATTGACTTAGATATCCCCTGAGACCATGGCCCCCAGCCCTCAGCCCCAGCAACTCGGTCCCTCACGGTGTTTGGATGTGTCTAGGAAACTTCTACGACACTGCCCTGATCAAGTTGTGCTGACTTCTGCTATAGTGTGTTGTCTTTCCCCTCACCATAGTTGACATTTATCTACCATCTTGTTAGTGATTTTCCTTCCCCACCCTCATAACCATCAAAGAGTGTTTTCTCCTGTTTGTAAACTTTTTCTTGAGTTTTTATACTAGTGGTCTCATACAATATTTGCCCTTTTGTGATTGACTTATTTCACTCAGCAAAATGTCCTCCAGATTCATCCATGTTGTGCGATGCTTCACGGATTCATCATTGCTCTTTATCATTACGTAGTATTCCATTGTGTATGTGTACCATAATTTGTTTATGCATTCATTTGTTGATGGTCACTTAAGTTGTTTCCATCTTTTTGCTATTGTGAATAATGCTGCAATGAACATGGGTGTGCATATGTCTATTCGTGTCATGGCTTTTATTTCTCTAGGATACATTCCTAGGAGTGAGATTGCTGCATCATATGGTATTTCTATTTCTAGCTTTTAAGGGGTGCCATATCATTTTCCATAGTGATTGTGCCAATTTATATTCCCACCACCAGTGCATAAGAGTTCCAATCTCCCCGCAACCTCTCCAACATTTATTATTTTCTATATTTTTGATTAATTCCAGTATTGTCGGAGAGAGATCCTATCTCATTGTAGTTTTGATTTGCATTTCTCTAATACCTAAAGATCATGAGCATTTTTTCATGAGTTTTCCAGCTGCCTGAATATCTTCTTTGGTGAAGTGTCTGTTCATATCCTTTGCCCATTTTTTAATTGGATTATTTGTCTTTTTGCTGTTGAGGTGCTGAAGTATTTTGTAGATTTTAGTGATTAGACACTTGTCAGATATGTCATAGACAAAATTTTTTCTCCCAGTCTGTAGATTCTCTTTTTACACTTTTGGTGAAGTCTTTTGATGAGCATTAGTGTTTAACTTTTAGGAGCTCCCAGTTGTCTAGTTTATCTTCTGGTGTTTGTGCATTGTTAGTTATGGTTTGTGTTCTATTTATTCCATGTATTAGGGATCCTAGCATTGTCCCTATTTTTTCTTTCATGATCTTTATGATTTGTTTTTATATTTAGGTCTTTGATCCATTTTGAGTTAGTCTTTGTGTATGGTGTGAAGTCTGGATCCTGTTTCATTTTTTTACTGATGGACATCCAGTTAAGCCAGCACCATTTGTTAAAGAGACTGTCTTTTTCCTATTTAACAGACTTTGGCCCTTTGTCAAACATCAGATGCTTGTAGATGGATGGATTTATGTCTGAGTTCTCAATTCTGTTCCATTGGCTTATGGGTCTGTTGTTGTACTGCAGCTGTATAGTAGGTTCTAAGATCTGATAGTGTGAAGCTTCCCACTTTTTTTTTCTTCTTCAATAATACTTTACTTATCCAGGGCCTCTTCTCTTCCCATATAAAGTTGGTGATTAGTTTCTCCATCTTGTTAAAGAATGCTGTTGGAATTTGGATTGGGACTGCATAGTATCTGTAGATCACTTATCGGCATTTTCATGATGTTGAGTTTTTCTATCCATGAGCATGGTCTGTTTTTCCATTTATTTAGGTCTCCCTTGGCTTCTTGAGATAGTGTTTTGTAGTTTTCTTTATATAGGTCTTTTACACCCCTGGTTAGATTTATTCCTAAGTATTTTATCTTATTGGGGGCTATTGTAAATGGTATTGGTTTCCTGATTTCCTTTTGTTGGTTCCCTCTTTGCTGGTAAAGAGGAATCCAACTAATTTTTGCATGTTAATCTTGTATGCTGCTACTTTGCTGAAACTTTCTATTAGTTCCAGTGGCTTTCTGGTGGATTCTTTGGAGTTGTCTATGTATAGGATAATATCATCTGTGAATAGCGACAGTTATACCTCTTTCTTACCTATTTGGATGCGCTTTATTTCTTTTTATTGCCTTAATGATCTAGCTAGGACTTCCAGCACAATGTTGAACAAGAGTGGTGATAAAGGGCATTCTTCCCTGGTTCCCGTTCTCAAGGGGAATACTTTCAGTCTCTCTCCATTGAGAATGATGTTAACTGTTGATTTTGTATAAATGCCCTTTATTATGCTGAGGAATTTCCCCTCTATTCCTATTTTGCTGAGAATTTTTACAGGAATGGGTGTTGGACTTTGTTGAATGCCTTTTCTGTGTTGATTGTGATGATCATGCGAATCTTTTCTGTTGTTTTATTTATGTGATGGATTACGCTGATTGATTTTCTAATGTTGAACGACCCTTGTATAGCTGGTATGAACCCACTTGGTCATGATGTATTATTTTTTTTTTTTATATGCTGTTGAATTCTATTGGGTAGAATTTTGTTGAGAACTTTTGCATCTATATTCATGAGAGATATTGTCTGTATTTTCTTTTTTTTGTGGTGTCTTTGCCTGGTCTTGGTATCAGAGTTATGCTGGCTTCATAAAATGAACTTAGGAGTATTCCTTCCTTTTCTATGCACTGAAATAGTTTGTGTAGTATTGATGTGAGCTATTCTCTGAAAGTGTGATAGAATTCTCCAGTGAAGGCATCCGGACCAGGGCTTTTTTTTGTTGTTGGGAGTTTTTTTTTTTTTTTTTTTAATCACCTCTTCAATCTCTTTTTGTTATGATGGGTCTGTTTTATTTTGTTTTGTTTTTAACCTCAGTTTGTGTTAATTTATGTATGTAATGTGTTTCTAGAAATTTGTCCATTTCCTCTAGGTTTTCAAATTTGTTGTAGTACTATTGATCATAATACTCTGTTATGATCTCTTTTTATTTCAGTTGATTCTGTTGTGATATCAACTCTCTCATTTCTTATTCTGTTTATTTGCTTCCTCTCCTGTTTTTCTTTTCTCAATTTGGCCAATGGTTTGTCAATTTTGTTAATCCTTTTGAAAAACCAACTTCTGGTCTTCTTGATTCTTTCTATTGTTTTTCTGTTCTCTATTTCACTTATTTCTGCTCTAATCTTTATTATTTCCTTTTCTGGTGATTGTGGGCTTCTTTTGCTACTCTCTTTCTATTTGTTCAAGGTGTAGGGTTAATGCTTTGATTTTGGCCCTTTCTTCTTTTTGTATACATGCATTTATTGCTATAAATTGACCTCTAAACAGTTTTTGCTGTGTTCCAAAGGTTTTGGTAAGATGTGTTTTCATTCTCATTTGATTCTATAAATTTCTTTATTCCATCTTTGATTTCTTCTATTACCCAATAGTCTTTAAGGAAGATGCTGTTCAGTTTCCATCTATTTGATTCCTTTTCCTTGCTATTCCCATTATTGATTTCTACTTTTATGGTGTTGTGGTCAGAGAAGATGCTTTGTATTATTTCAATGTTTTGGATTTTGTTAAGGCTTGCTGTGTCACCTAAAATGTGGAATATTCTGGAGAATGTTCCATGTGCATTGGAAAAGAATGTACACTCTGCTGCTGTTGGGTGAAGTGTTCTGTATATGTCTATGAGGTAGAGTTGGTTGGTTGTGGCATTAAGATCTTATTTTTATTGGGTTTCTTTCTAGATGATTCTGTCCTTCACCATAAGTGGTGTTTAGAAGCCTCCTTCTATTATTGTGAAGCTGTCTATTCCTCTTTTCAATGCTGTTAGAGTTTGTTGTATGTATTTTGGAGCTCTGTCATTGGGTACGTATGTATTTATTATGGTTATGTCTTCCTGGCATATTGACCCTTTAATCATTATGTAGTGTCCTTCCTTGTCATTTATGGTGGATTTTTCTTTAAAGTCTGTTTTATTGGAGATTAGTATTGCCACTCCTGCTCTTTTTTGGTTATGGTATGTTGGTATATTTTTTTCCATCCTTTGAGTTTTAGTTTGTTTATGTCTTTCTGTCTAAGGCTTGTCTCTTGTGGACACAATATATATGGATCATTTTTTTAATCCTTTCTGCCACTCTCTGTCTCTTTACTGCTGCATTTAAGCCATTTACATTCAGTGTAATTATCAATAGGTATGCGTTTACTGCTGTTATTTTGTTTTTTGTGGTGTAGACAGTTTTTGTTCCACTTAATTTTCTTTGCTGAGTTCTTTTTGTTTATGGATTTTTCTTTTCATTTCTTTCATTATTGTTAATTTTGTGTTTATTAAGTCTTTATTTTTTTTTTCTTTTTTCTTCTGATGAGTACATTTGTTAGCTTCCTTTGTGGTTACCTTGAAATTTACCTTTATTTTCTGAGTATAAACCAGTCTTTTATTTCTTAGTATCACCTTGACTTCCTCTCCGTATGGAAGTTCTATAATGACACTGTTTGTTCCCTCTTTTTTGTTTTAACATTGTTATTGTTTACATATTGACGTCTCTGGTTTCTTATTTTCAGTCTTTTAGCTTTGTTTTATTTATGAGAATTCCCTATCTGGGTTGGTATCTGGTTAATCAGCCCTGTGTCCTAGTCTTGGATTGTTGTCTGATGTTGTTGGTTCTCTAATTGGAGGACTTCCTTTAATATTTCTTATAATTTTGGTCTGGTTTTTACATATTCTCTCATTTCCGTTATTCTGGAAATGTCCTACTTTCACCGTGTATTTGAGAGAAAGTTTTGCTAGATATACAATTCTTGGTTGGCAGTTTTTGGTTTTTTTCCCCTCTTCAAGGCTTTAGATATGTCATCCCATTGTCTTCTTGCCTGCATGGTTATTGCTGAGTAATCAGAGTATAGTCTTACCGGTTTTCCTTTATAGGTGACTTTTAATTTTTCCCTACTTGCTCTCGGGATTCTTTCTTTGTCTTGGGTTTTGGTAAGTTTGATTATGATATGTGTTAGTGACTTTCTTTTGGGGTTTATCCTGTATAGGTTCATTGAGCTTCTTCAATAGATATCTTTTCACTTTTTATGATATTAGGGAAGTATTCTACCAGCAAATCTTCAACAATTCTCTCTGTGTTCTCCATTATCTGCCCACCCTCCCCCGCCCCCCCTTCCCTGTTCTGGAACTCTGATCACATGTTTTTCCTACTGATGTTGTCCCACATCATTCTTAGGCTTTCTTCATTTTACTTCATTCTTTTTTCTGATTTTTCCTCAAACAAATTGGTGTCAAGGGATTTGTCTCTAATCTCATGTGTTTGGTGTTCCATTGTCTCAGTTTTGCTCCTATGTCCTTCTATTGAGTTGTCTAATTCTGAAATTTTATTGTTGATCTTTTGGATTTCTAGTTACTGTTTTTCTGCATGGTTTCTAGTAGCCTATTTATTCTATTGTTTTGTTCTTGTATTGTTTTCCCGCATTTTTCTATTACTTTGTCTGTGTTTTCCCTAATCTCTTTCTTAATCTCTTGGATAGCTCTGTATATTAGTCTTCTGAATTCTTTAGCAGGTAGTTCCATTGCCTTATATTCCTCCAGAAGGTTTTCTGGTTCCTTATTTTGGTCGCTTGCTGGAGCCATCTTGTCCTGCTTCTTTATGTGATTTGATATTTTCTGTTGCCTACAAGGCATCAAGAAGTTATTTTATTTATTTATTGTACAGTTACTGTGTCCTGAATTTTTGCATTTTTTGTTTGTTTGTTTTGATACATCTGAGTAAGGTAGGTGTGTGTGTTACTCTGGTCACTAATCTGGCCCCACTGAAGCTCTCATCTCCTGTCTCCAGGTGGGTGGAGCAGCAATTAGGTGTGTGATCATGGGTCCCTGTTTGCTGTTATTGTGGGGCTGCTGAAGATGTAGTGGCATTTTTGGTGAGGTGATGTATCTGTCCTGCTGGTCACCTGGCCGTGGGTGCAGGGGGTGTTCTCCCTGGCCGTTGGATTGGGTGCTGTGTGTGCATTCTGCCACTTGCCTGATTGTTGGGGCAAAGGTGCCTGGGTCATTGGTCACCGACTGGGTGGTTCAGAGATTCTCACTGACAGTCCTAGGCATACAGGGCTGAATGGGAGTGTTAGGAGCAGATTAGCCCCTCTTTGGAGATTCACTGTTTTTAGAATCTCCCTTCTCATGTAGCCAGAACAAACAAATCTGCCTTGGAAGAAGTACAGCCAGAATCCTCCTTAAAAGCAAGGATGGTGAGACTTCATGTCACATACTTTGGACATGTTATCAGGAGGGACAAGTCCCTGGAGAAGGACATCATGCTTGATAAAGTAGAGGATCAACAAAAAAGAGGAAGACCCTCAACAAGATGGATTGACACAGTGGCTGCCACAATGGGCTCAAGCATAACAAAGATTGTGAGGATGGCGCAGGACTGGGCAGTGTTTCATTCTGTTGTACATGGAGTCACTGTGAGTTGGAACTGACTCGATGGCACCTAACAACAACTTCTCATGTATCCAGTGTGGTAAGAAAACCCTATAACCTCCACCTTCTTGAGAGGAAGAACCTCTTCTTCCCCTTGGCCCTTAAAATCAAGAAGAAACCAAGGGAAAGTCTCAGGAGAAAGGAGGTATAAATGTTCAACTTAAATCTGAAGTTCTGGGAACTTGCTTATGGGAAAATGCTTTCTTTTTCTTTGGCATTTCTCCCTTAGGCTCATCAAATCCTGCCTCATCTCACCATCAAAACAGTAACATCTCAAGAGCTGAGATTAGGATGATGGCCTAAAATGAACGTACCTAGGAGGGACCTCAGCTAGCTATTTATGTCAACTTTAGGCCTGGCACAGTGGTTAAGAGCTCAGTTGCTAACCAAAAGTTCAGCAGTTTGAATTCACCAGCTGCTCCTTGGAAACCCTATGGGGCAGTTCTACTCTGTCCTATAGGGTCACTAGAGTCAGAATCAACTTTATGGCAATGGGTTTGGTTTTTTGAGAGGTTTAGGCCTAGTTATAAGTAAGGCAGAAGAAGTCCTCCAACCTCTACATTGTACTACTCACCTCAGTAAGAGACAACACCGAGACATGGTACCAAAGCCCATCTAGAAACAAAGTGTCTATTGTTTTGGCCTTTGTCTTTTGTGTATGTCTCTCTTCAAGGGAACTTCAACAATGTGGCAGTTGCCACAACAGGTAGTAAATCAACAAGACAGATATTTAGAATGCCAGCCATATTTCATCACGAGGTACATTTTTGTTTAAAAGTGATTAATACTCGGCTTTGCTGCACTACTATCCACCAAATTCATGAATAAAGGAGGTATAAATTTTCAGCTTAAGTATGAAGTTCTAGACTTTATGGAAAAATGCTTTCTTTTTCTTTGGCATTTTTCCCTCATGCTCATCTAATCCTGCCTCTTCTCACCTGTCAATGGCCATTGCTATTCAGAGGATTCTACTTCAGTTAAAAACACCAAGCCAAAGCCAAGATTACAGCACAGTATCCACATGGACACTACCAAAGGCTCCAACAGGGCAGATCCTTCTTGTACTCTATAATGCTAAACATCTTTCCCTCTCAAAATCAGTTTTTGCCCCAGAGCTTTTTCACAAGGAAAGTTACTTTCTTTTAGGTCTCATGGATGTCACTTCCCAACAGTCCACAGCTAGTGCTACTGAACCTCTGCTTTAACTTGTGCTTAAAATCTTCCCATGGCCTTCTACTATCTAAATCCTTAGAGATCATGTACAGCTCTTAATAATTTGATCGTATATACACTCCAGTCTTATCTCCTACAATCTTCCACCAGATAGCTACCCTATGCTCCAGCCAGGCAGAGCTATTTCTAGTTCCTAAGGGGAAAAGAAAAAAAGACATACTCTCTTTCAAACTCCATGCCTCTGTAAATATTGATCCTTCTGCTAAAAACATCTTGTTCCACTCTATTTACTCCCATTACATTCCTCAAGATTTTTCTCAAGCTGCCTTTTCTGAGAAGCTCTCCCTTCCCTACCTAGCAGATTTTATGCACTCCTATTCTGTGGCATCATATTGTATTACAGACTGCCCCAACTGAACTACGAGCTTCTTCAAGGCAAGCTTTGTCTTTTATATAGCTTTCGTGGGTTGAATAGTTTCCTACTGCTACTGTAAGAGAAATACCACAAGTAGGTGGCTTTAAAGAACAGAAATGTATTTTCTCACAGTTCAGGGGGCTAGAAGTCTGAATTCAGGGTGTCGGCTATAGGGGAGAATCTTTTTCAGTAGCCCTAGTGTTCCTTGGTTGAGTCTGTCTTCCACAGTATGTGCTTGCTCCTGTATTTAATCTGTTCTTTTTATAATTCAGAAATGATTAAATTTGGGACACATCCTACACTGATATGGTCTCATTAACATAACAAAGGAAACCCTATTCCCATGGGTATAGGAGTTAGGATTCTAATACACATTTTGGGGTGACTCTCTTCAATCCATAACAAGTACTATGTGCCAAAATAAATTAAAAACTTTACATATATCATATCACAACTACCATTAATGCAGATATTTTGATCTCATTGTACAGATAAGGAAAACCAAACAATGGCCATAGAGTTGATTCTGACTTGTATGGCCACCCAGATTAGGAAAGGCAGGTTCAAAACCATGTGGCTATAAATTGTTGTTGTTACTGTGTGCCATTGAGTGGATTTTAATTATAGTAGAAGCAAAATTACAATCCCTGCCCTATAGGCTCTAAGGCCCATGCTCCTTCCAGGGCAGCAATTTGGCTCCCACTACATACAATAGGCTGTCATTCATCTTTGTATCCCTATTGCAGTCTAGTCCTCAACAAAAATATGTTGAATGAGTGAAGAAATGAATGCTTAAGTGTTTCTTATGCCCATTTTGCTTTCTTTTGTTCAGAACCTATTCAATTCTGATAATTTAGATGTGTCAGAGTGAGTCATTTTACCACAAACCCAACAAAATTTTAGAAACGAAAGCCAGTGAGTGTTGCACTATAAATTCTAGAGAGCAAGGACTTTCAATTCTAGGTAACGACATTTTTTTTCCCAGAATTTCCTTTGGCAGCAGTTACATAATTCATATTCAATAGTCCTGCTCCATGTTCCCATAAAATTTTGCATCCATCTCTACTTTAGCACTTTATAGTAAACTACTTGGTTGTATTCCCTCTAGATTGTTATCTCCTTGAGGGTAGGGATCTGGTCTCACTCATTTCTGTAACCCCCAGAACATCCAACAGAGAGCCTGTGTAACAAGGCATTTAATCAGTGTGTGTTGAATAGATGTTGCTGAATAATCTGGCATAGTAACATCAAGCCAAACCAAGAAAAACAAACATTCTTCTATATAGAACCCTGAGTAATAAGTCATTTTAAAAATAAAAGTTTTCTAGACATCTTAGAGTTTAACCTTTTAAAATAAAATTTTTATTTTTATTATTTTGTACAAAGCCTTTCTAAAACATACATGTCCCTTTATTCTTAAGGAAATCACAATTTAAACCACTTTTGCTGTTTGTAACAACTCTGAACATTAATCATTGCTCTACTCTGTAGTAAAATAATTGCTTCAGACTGTTTACCTTACACAAAATGTTAGACTGTGACGCTTTTTGTTTGTATGTGTGTGTGTGTGTTTATGTTTTTTTTCCCTGCCTTCCTTTGCTATCAAGTTGTCAGATTTCACTCTTCAGGATCATGAATGTGTCTGCCAATAGCAAATGTTCCTTGCATTTAATAATTTTCATTTATTTAGTGTTTACTGACAAGCAGTGTGCTACCATTTTATTTGGATTATTTTATTTAATTCTCACAAAATTTCCAAGAGTTTAGAATTGACTCTGGCTACTTGGAACTCTTTGTTTTTACTGATATGGTCCTCATGAATAATCCTAGATAGTTTGTTCTGAATATCTGAGCTATAATTTAAAAAAAAATTTTTTTTTGACTTTTACCAAGTCAATTCTGACTCATGGCAACCCCATGTGTTACAGTAGAACTGTGCTCCATAGGGCTTTCTTGGCTGTAATCTTTGTGGAAATAGATTGCCAAGCTTTTTCTCGCAGAGCTGCTGGGTGAGTTCGACTCACCAATCTTTCAGTTAGCAGCTACCCAGGGCTATAACTAACCACAGCTAAATTTTTATCATCCTCAGAAAGTTCCAACCCAGTGATTTTACTTCAGTTAGCACCATTACAATGAGGGTGTATACTTCACTGTTTGTCACCTTATCTTCTTATTTAATGTTTAAAATAACACATAATTAGGACTACTAATACCTATCAAAAAGCTCTTTGTGATGCCTATACCAGATAGATACTTTGTAAGAAAGCGTAGAAGAAGAATAAAGGAATAATTGATGGTTTTCAAACTGATGGAAAAGAAAGTATATTTTCCCCGTGTTGCAGAATTACAATAATGGATAGAATTTTAAGAAAGCATGTTTTTATTCCATCTATGAGAGAACTTTCTCACAACAAGAATAGTCTCATAATGAAAATAGTAAATTCTTTATTTATCTCAATCTATACTGACATTCCAACCATATAGCAACTGGCCTGTTAAAATATCCCAGGTAAGTCATATGGCTCAGTCGAGTTCTTACCCAGATCCTTTTCGTTTACAAGCCCATTACTGCTTTGTTAGATTTATTATTTGCTTCTTGTTACTAAGCCTCTTGATTTTCAAATTCCACCTTGTAGAGTCTACTTGAATCTACACCACCAGCTCTGCTTCAGACTGTCTCAGAAAATATGTCTGGCCTGGATCCTGCTGACCAACCAATACTTAGTTGCTCTGGCCTCAGGAATGGTAGAGAGACTCCAGATGAGACTGGATGAACAGCAGATGGAATGCCACATAAGAAATTCTGCATTGGATAAGTCCCTGGACTAGGTGAACAATGCAATTCCTTCAAATTCTTAGGAATCCATGATATCCAAGAGGCAGAGAGATTAACAGTACAGGTTTTGGAATCAGAGAGATCTGAGTTTGAGTTTTTTTTTTTTTTAAATCTTCTACTTAACACCTGGATGACACTATAAAATATAGTAAATATAAGTACCAACTTCACAGGGTTGTTGAGAGAATTAAACGAGGCAATGCATATAAAAAAAAAAAAAAAAAACCAACCTGTTGCCATCAAGTCAATTCCGACTCTCATGCACGTAAAGAGCTTGGTATACAGTGTTTAATAAATGTTAACTTAATTTAGTGTTACTGTGAGATCAGTAGCAAATATAATAGCACCAATTCCAATGCCAAATCCATCAAAAACAGAAAAGAAAAAGAATTAAATGAAGATCTGCACTTGTTGTATTTTGTTTTGTGAACTTGTGTCCAGGAACACAATTCACTGTTTTGAGAAGTATATAGCCACGTGGTTGAGGAAACAGACTGCCTATAACTGAATACCAGTTCTGCCACTTACTAGCTGTGTGATCTTGGGAAAATCATTTAAACTCTCTACGCCTTACTTTTCTCATCTGCAAAATGAGAACAATAATAGTACCTATGTTGTATGACTGTTATGAGAAGTAGTAAATGAGTTAATAATGTAAAGTACTTGGAAAATTGCCTGACATATATAAGTGCTATATAAATGCTAGCTGGTATCAAAATGAGTATGTTATATTTTTTACGGGATTTATAGTTTAGACTAGGGTGAATTAGATAGCCTCTAAAGTCCATCTTCAAGACTCTGATTCTTTTGGAACCATCCAACACAATAAACTATAAGAATCATTTTGTTTTGCTAATGCATTACATGATTCAATATATGTAACTACACCCGCATGTGGTTAGTACTATAAAGAAATCTCATTAAATGGATTTTGTATCACACATTATCTGTAGGAGTTAGTTTAGCCATCGACTTGATGGCACCCAAGAACAACAACTACAGAGCAAGTCTGAGTTTGTCAGAATGACCATCAATCTGACTGAAATCCTCCTTAAAATATTTTCTTGCAAACCAGAACAAACACTGCTCATGCCCAAGCGATGGTGAAAGTTTAACAGTATAATTCAATAGCTATGATATAGGCAGCCCTTAATACTGATGACTAGCAAGATGGCTTGGAATAAAAGTTGAGAAGAAAAATATGCTGGGGAAATGCTGCACCAAAAATGAAGTAGTCTGCATGCTACTATTCTTGGGTCCACATTCACCATAAAGATTTGGTTATCTAAATTATAAGTGCCATGCTCACTATAAACTCAGAGAATGATGGGGCTAAATCGTATGTTTGAAAAGTTGGCACATATAATCAATATTTAAGTGTTTAAAAACATGAATTAGTTTAGCCACTGACCTGAGGTGTCAATAGTTTTGGATTTATGATTCACCTACTCAATTAAACTATGTAAAGGAGAATTCCTTAGGTTTTCCTAATAGTATGATATCTGGTATTGTATTAATTGATTCATTTTTCATCAGGTTGTAGAGTTTAACCACAGCAGATTTCAAAATAAATTAATTTTCTCACCTTAAATCAGTAACAAATGGTTATTCATATGTTAGGCCATGGTCTTACTTATTTTCAATCATAGGTGCATATATACAAATCAACCATATTTACTAAGTATACATATAAAATTAAACATATAACTGAGAATAGCAATATGTGTGAAAATTACAGAAAATGTTTAACTAAGAGTGTATTAATATAGATTCTCTGGCCCCAAATATACCCTAAAACTACTATCTAATTCTGTTCTTAGCGTTATGGGTTAGATAATCATATACCTGGAAATTTCTGGAACACTCCCAATTTCAATTATTAGTCTCTGTTTCTAAATTGTTATATAATTTCAAAACTATGGTCCTTTTAGTTAAGACAGTATTGTGTTGTTGTTGCTAGGTGTAGTCAAGTCAGTTCCCATTCCCATGTACAAAAGAATGAAACACTGCCCGGTCCTGTGCCATCCTCACAATCATTGCTATGTTTGAGCCCATTGTTGCAGCCAGTGTGTCAATCCATCTCACTGAAGGTCTTCCTCTCTTTCACTGACCCTCTACTTTACCAAGCATGATGTCTTCTCCAGGCACTGGTTCCTCCTGACAACATGTCCAAAGTACATGAGACTAAGTCTCGCCATCCTCACTTACAAGGAGCACTCTGACTGTATTTCTTCTGAGAAATATTTGTTTGTTTTCCTGGCAGTCCATGGGATAGCAACATTCTTCCCCTACACCATAATTCACACCCCCATTCAACTCGCCTATTTCGCCTGTGCTAAAAACAAATGGCTCTTGGAGAATGACAGTGAATTATCAAAAACTTAACAAGGTGGTGACTCCAATTGCAGCGCTGTTCCAGATGTAGTTTCATTGCTTGAGCAAATTAATACATCTCCTGGTACCTGGTATGCAGCTATTCATCTGGATAATGCCTTTTTTTCCATACCTGTTTCAAAGGACCAAAAGAAGCAGTTTGCCTTCAGCTGGCAAGATCAGCAATACACCTTCAGTTGCCTACCTTTGCGCTACATCAACTCTCCAGCCCTATGTCATAATTTAATCTGCAGGGAATTTGATCATCTTTCCCTTCCACAAGACATCGCACTGGTCCATTACCTTGATGAAATCATGCTGATTGGACCTAGTAAGGAAGAACTGTCAATGACTCTGGACTTATTGGTAAAAACATAGGCGTGCTAGAGGGTTGGAAATTAATTTGACAAAAATTCAGGTGCCTTCTACCTCAGAGAAATATCTAGGGGTCCACTGGAATGCAGCATGTTGAGATATTCCTTCTAAAGTGAAGTATAAGTTATTGCATCTGGCCCCTCCCACAACTAAAAAGAAGGCACAACACCTAGTGGACCTCTTTGGATTTTGGAGGCAACATATCCCTCATATGGGTGACTACTCTGGCCTATTTATCAAGTGACTAAAAAAGCTGCTAGTTTTGAATGGGGCCCAGAACAAAAGAAGGCTCTGCAATGGGTCCAGGCTGCCATGCAAGTGGCTCTGCCCCTTGGGCCATATGTTCTGGTTCATCCAGTGGTGCTTGAAGTGGCACTGGCAGATAAATATGCTGTTTGGAGTGTTTGGCAGTCCACTATTGGTGAATCACAGCACAGACCCTTAGGATTTTGGAGCAAAGCCCTGCCATTCTCTGCAGATAACTACTCTCCTTTAGAGAAACAGCTTTTGGCTTGTTACTGCGCCTTAGTAGAGACTGAACGCTTAACCATGGGACACCAAGTCACCACACTGCCTGAGCTGCCCATCATGAACCGGGTGTTGTCTGACCCACAGAGCCATAAACTTGGACATGCACAGCAGCACTCTATAATTAAATGGAAATGGTATATAAGAGATCAGGTCTGAGCAAGACCTGAAGGCACAAATAAGTTGCCTGAGGATGTGGCCCAAATGCCCATGGTCTCCACTCCTGTAACATTACCTTCCATCTTGCAGTCTGCACCTTTGGCCTCATGGGGAGTTCCTTATGATCAGTTGACTGAGGAAGAGAAAACTTGTGCCTGGTTTACAGATGGTTCTGCGTGATATGCAGGCACCGGTCGAAAGTGGACAGTGGCAGCACAACAGCCCCTTTCTAGGACCTCCCTGAAAGACAGTGGTGAAAGGAAATCCTCCCAATGGGCAGAACTTTGAGCAGTGCACCTGGTTGTTCAATTACCTTGGAAGGAGAATTGGTCAGATGTGTGATTATACAAAGATTCACGGGCTGTAGGCAATAGTGTGGCTGGATGGTCAGGGACTTGGAAGGAACATGATGAGAAAATTAGAGACAAGAGGTATGAAGAAGAGGTATGTGGACAGACCTCTCTGAATGGGCCAAAGAAGTGAAGATATCTGTGTCTCATGTGAATGCTCACCAAAGGGGGACCTCAGCAGAGGAGAATTTTAACAGTCAAGTGGATAGGATGATGTGTTCTGTGGAAACCAGTCATCATCTTTCCCCAGCCACTCCTGTCATTACCCAATGGGCTCATGAACAAAGTTGCCATGGTGGCAGGGATGGAGGTTATGCATGGGCTCAGCAACATGGACTTCCACTTACCAAGGCCAACTGGCTACAGCCAGTGCTGAGTGCCCATTCTGCCAGCAGCAGAGGCCAACACTGAGTCCCCAATATGGCACCATTCATTGAGGTGATCAGCCAGCCACCTGGTGGCAGGGTTGATTATATTGGACCGCTTCCATCATGGAAAGGGCTGCATTTTTTTGTTACTGGAATAGACACTTACTCTGGATATGGATTTGCCTTCTCAGCATGCAATGCTTCTGCCAAAACTACCATCCATGATTTACAGAATGCCTTATCCACCGTCATGGTATCACACACAGCATTGCCTCAGATCAAGGGATTCACTTCACAGCAAAAGAAGTGTGGTAATGAGCCCATGCTCGTGGAATTCACTGGTCTTACCATGTTTCCCATCACTCTAAAGCAGCTGGCTTGATAGAATGATGGAATGGCCTTCTAAAGACAGAATTACAACACCAGCTAGGTGGCAATACCTCACAGGTCTGGGGCAATGTCCTCCAGGAGGTGGTATATGCTCTAAACCAGCGTCCAACATATGGTGCTGTTTCTCCCATAGCCAGGATTCATAAGTCCAGGAATCAAGGAGTAGAAATGAGAGTGGCACCACTCAGCATTACTCCTAGTGACTGACTCACAAAATTTTTGCTTCCTGTCCCTGCAACCCTATGCTCTGTGAATCCAGAGGTCTTAATTCCAAGGGAAGGAATGCTCCCACCTGAAGACACAGCACTGATTCCATTAAACTGGAAGCTAAGAATGTCATCTGGTCACTTTGGGATCCTTATCCCTCTGGATCAACAGGCAGAGAGTTATCATACTGTCTGGTGTAATTGATCCTGATTACCAAGAGGAAATCAGATTGAGCTTACATAATGGATGTAAAGAAGAGTACGTCTGGAATGCAAGAAAATCCTTTGTGCATCTCTTAGTACTACCATGTTCTGTGATTAAAGTCAATAGAAGACTACAGCAACCCAATCCAACATGACTACCAATGGCCAAGACCCTTCAGGAATGAAAGGTTGGGTAACCCCACCAGGCAAAGAACCACAACCAGCTGAGGTGCTTGCTGAGGGCAAAGGGAATACGGAATGGGTGGTAGAAAAAGGTAGTTCTAAATACCACTTATGACCACATGACCAGTTGCAAAAATGAGGACTGTAATTGTTATGAGTATTTCTTCCTTGTATGTACACATCAAATATTTTTGTTTTCTTCACTTGTAAAATATAAGATGTAAACAGGTCTTGTGTGTTTTTGGTTGTACACGTTAGTTGTATCATGTTAGGTGCAAGTATGACTTTATAACTGTGTTTATTCAGATATTATGTATGGTTTAAGGAGATGTGTACAGGTGCCAAGTTCACAAGGGGTGGACTGTGATGGTTAAGATTGTGTGTCAACTTGGCTGGGCCATGATTTTCAGTTGTTTGGCAGTTATGATGTAGTTTAGCAGTGGTATAATGATGTAATCACATCCATGATGAAATTTGATATAATGTAATCACCTCCATGATGAGATCTGCTTTGAGTAACCATTCTGTTTAAAGGGAGTTTCCTTGGGGATATGGCCTACATCCAATATACGTGGACTTTCTGGCAAAGCTCACTGGCTTTTGCTCTGTTCTAGATACTGCATTCAGCTCATCAGCATCTGACCTCTGGCTCCTGAGACTTGGGCCAGCAGCTTGCCCTCTTACCTGCCAATCTTGGAATCGTTGGCCATCACAGCAGTGAGCCAGCAGCCTACCATCTGACCTGTAGATCTTGGGTTCATCAGCCCCTGTAGCTGCGTGAGTCAGGAGAAGCCTCTGGCCCCCACAGATTTGGGACGTGGTAGCCTCTACAACTGTGCGAGCCAGTTCTTTGAGATAAATCTATATGTGTGTGTGTGTGTGTGTGTGTGTGTGTATACATAATATAACGTGTATATGTATGTATATATACACACTTCACTGGTTTTGCTTCTCTAAAGAACACAGCCTAAGACAATATAACCCAATGCCGTCAAGTCAATTCCGACTCATAGCAACTCTATAGGACAGAGTAGAACTGCCCCATAGGGTTTCCAAGGAGAGGCTGGTGGATTTGAACTACTGACTTTTTGGTTAACAGCAAAACTCTTAACCACTGCACCACCAGTAATGAGTCACTTATAGCTCAGAAAAAACACCTAAGAAACAAAAAGATTAATCCTTGGATTAGATGCTTATTTTAAAATGTTATAAAACAAGAAACTTCTTGATTATATTCCTAAAATAAAGGCTGACTGAATAATTCCCATTTTGTTTCAAAACATCACCAATCCAACACAGAAAAGCTCTATTATTACTCTTCTTCTGGTGATATCAACCACCTATTACAGGTCAAAATACTACTTTGGTTTAAATTTTTCAAAAACCTCATATAAATCAGAGTTTAAGTTGAATGGTAGTTAGAATTTTATCAGATATCTGCTGAGGAAGTGAGATCTCTTCCCTCTAGGCACTTGAGATGAAGCTTATATCAAGGATTGATCATAGAAGCTGACACTGGTCACTTTCCTGTGCCTTAAGAGCCTTCCCCTGGGTATGTGTGTGGCTGCTGGGAAGATTAAAAAAAAAAAAAAAAAAGAATTTTTTTGTATCTCCTTGAAGAATGGTAATATAGGAAGTCCAAGCTACCTAATAAGGGTCTAAATAGACTAAGGGGGACAACAAATTAGAACAATGTAAAACTCATTTTAAAAATATTTGTAATGGATCTAGTCAGATTTTCCTTTGCCTTTTTAATAAGAGAAAGGTTCTGAAGAAATTTTATACTCCAAGGGAAAATTCCTATTATAGACCAATGATAGGTATACAAAAGCAGGTATAATCATATTAGAAGTAGACTTCTGGAGCAATAATTCTAAATGACCAGCTATGGACAATTGTTGAGTGGCTACTATGTACCAGGCACTGTGGTATGCACATTATATAGAAAATTTCATTTAATGAGTATGAAGCCCTTTGAGACTGTTACTCACTCAACTACTAGTCAAAAGGTTGGCAGTTTGAACCCATACAAAGGCAACTCAGAAGATAAGCTTGGTGATCTGTTTTGGATATAACTGGCCAAAAGTAAAATTGCCATAGGTTGAGGACTTCCTAAACAAGAAATTTTTAGGAACTACAGGATAAAGTTAAAAGGAATCCTAATTTGTACGCCTTTGAACCAGGAAAATATACACTTACTTTAACTCAGTTTTGCCTGGGCTAATTTTAACACTGGGGAGAAAAATAGTCTACAGAAGAACTGGATGGTGCCTGGCTACCATTACTGAACATTTTGATCTAAAGTTCTATAGAAGATTCCTAACCAAAATGGGGAGAACGAGGAGAGTGGAACATAATTACAAATTCTCAGTGGAATCCTGATCTTCTGGAGTCATTGAGGCTGGAAGAAATCTGGACATATTTCCCTGAGATAATCTTTAAGCCTTAAACCTCAAACCAAAACTTTCCCCATAAGTCTGCTTTCAACTAAACAAGTTTAGCTTAATTAGTAGAGTATGTCTGCCTTGATCATTGTGCTCCTTCAAAGATTTATCTATATGTCTTCTGGCCAACATGGTGCTATAGACAGAAGCACCATGCCATTCCTCTACAGCAAAGACCCGAAAAACTAAGTTAAACAGAGACAAACGTCAATCCTGAAACCCTAAGCATCAAATGAAGAGATAAAGAACTCAGCCAAGCATCAAATGGAATAAGAAACTGACAGAGAACAGAGGGCCAGGAGAGATATGTGTAGAGGCCCCCATCAGCTAACGCAGCATGGATTCGCCATCTTGGACTCCTGTCGGAGACTGGCGAACACAGAGCATGAAACCAGCTTCATGGAACTCCCAGCAGGAGACAGAACAACCAGTAACCAGCAATATATGCTTTCCCAACCCCCATTCTTCTTCACCTCCACTCGGCCTCCTCTGCTTCCTGCGGCCACAGTCTCTTGGCCAGGAGGCACCAGCTTCAACCCTTTGCCGCTTGGTTTCCACCCACCCACACTGGCCGGCTCCTTGAGTACCATTTGTTTCTGGTGTTGCTTTTTTCCACTTCTTTTGGTTTCTTCCATACCTCTCACCACCTCCCCCATCTTTATCTCAAATACCTGGCTCTGTGTGCTATCTTTGCTTCTTCCTGAAAGGCTGTGAAACTCTGCTCGACTATGCTGGTGGGATCCCCAGGGCTTTGTTTATTTGTTCTGTTTTGATTTGTTTCTTTGTTTTCTTTTTCTTTTCTCAGCTTGGGAGCCTACCTAGCTGGAATGTACTGTGTGGCTTGAGAGCTACTTCCTCAGTCTGCGCAGCCACAAAGTGCAATCCTGAAGGCACTTCTTTTTTCTTTTTTTTTTTTTGTTTGTTTTGTTTTGTTTTTTGTTTTGTTTTCTGGGTTTCTTTGTATTTTTTCTTTTTTCTTCTCTGTTTTCTTTTCTCTCTTTTTCCCTTTTTGTCTTTCTTCATTTCTCAGTTTCTTGTCTCTCTATACTTACCTTCTCTGCCTGTCTCCTAAATACCTGGTGCTGTGTGACACCTATACCCCTTTTAGCTGTACTTTGCGGCCTGGGAGCCACTTTCCTAGTCTTTGCAGCAGCACTGGTGGGATCCCTAGGGGCTTTTCTTTTCTCTAATTTTTATGTTTTGATTTTACCCTTTTCCTCTTTTTTTTTTCTTTTTGTTTTCCTCCATTTCACAGTCTCTCATCTCTCCACTCCAGTGGCAAACTCCCTTAGCACTCTTTTTTGTTTGTCTGTTTTTGGCCCCTGTTGCTCTCTCCTCTTTCCCATACCCATTTAGCTTCACACATCACAATCTCCCCACTCCTTCCTGCCTACCTGCACTGTGCACTGAACATCTCACCCCCAAGCAGCACAGGCAGGGCCTACCAGAACCTGCCCTGCACTAATTCCCAGCCTGCCCTGTCGGCCATAGTACATGCTTCAAACAACCCATCCCAGCAACTCCTCTTCAGCAGCACCTTCCCTGATACACCACAGCTGAGTGACTGACCCTGTGGATTAGAGAAGGAGGTGAAAAGTATCATGCCCACAGACAAGCAAACAACAAAGAACACACAGCCTGCCTGCTCAGACATAACCAAATAAAACAAAAAAGCAGGATGAAAGAAACAAATCTACAATCAATAAATGAGGAAAATAACTACTGAATGTCCCAAAGACAGCAGACAACATCAAAATATATTTAAAAAACAGGAAGGGATGGTTCCAGGAGGCATGCAAAATAAAACACAAGATGACTTTCCAGTAGAAGAAAAGGCACTAGAACTACCTGATAGGGAATTCAAATCTATAATATTCAGAGATATCCAAGAGTTGAAGCACAAAGCAGACAAAAATGAGGAAAAAATAGACAAATTCATGGAAAAGGCAGACAAATTCATGGAAAATACAAACCAAAAAGAGGAAGAATTCAGGAAAACAATACAGGAACAAAATGTCAAAATAAATTCACAATTATAAATCATACAAAAACAACAATTAGAAATACAAAAGATAAACAACAAGATTTCAGAAACGGACAGTGTCATACAAGGGCTGAGGAACAGGTTTGACACGATGAAAGACAGAATCAGCAAAATTGAAGGCAAACACTTTGATACAATTCTGTCTGAGGAAAAAACAGAAAAAAGAACAAAGAAAAATGAAGAAACCCTGAGAATTATGTGGGATACAATCAAAAGCAAAAATATGCAAGTGATCAGAGTTCCAGAACCGGGAGAGAAAACATAAAACACAGAGAGGATCATTCAAGAACTACTGACAGAAAACTTGTCCAATATCATGAAAGATGAAAAGCTGACCATCCAAGCTCACCGAACCCCATATAAGATAGACCCCAAAAGAAAATCACCAAGGCATATCATAATCACACTCACTAAAACCAAACACAAACAAACAATCCTGAAAGCATCTCGAGAAATGAAAAGTCACATACAAAGGAGAAACAAGACTAAGATCGGATTATTTGGCAGAAACCATGCAGGCAAGAAGGCAATGGGATGACATATATAAGACCTTGAAAGAAAAAAAAATGCCAACCAAGAATAAAACATCCTGCAAAACTCTCATTTAAATATGATGGTGAAATTAGGACATTTCCAGATAAACAGAAATTACAGGACTATATAAAAACCAAACCAAACTTACAAGAATTATTAAAGGGAGTCCTTTGGTCTGAGAACAAACAGCATCAGACCACAGGCTGAAACTAGGATGCAGGATCGTACCAGCCAGATAGCAGTCTAGGAAATGAACTCTCAAGGACTATCCAAAACCAAAACATTTACAACAGGGAATCAGAGAGGTTAATCTGTAAATGACAACAACATAAGAAGAATAAAAGAGGGAATAAACAGTGTAGGTATAGAATCTTATAATGGAGAGGGAGGCAAGGCGATACCAAGTAATAATAGACTGGTTGAAACCTAGAAAGATAAGGGTAAATTTCAAGGTAACTACAAAGAAAGTTAACAAACCTACTCATCAAAATAAAGAAGAAAAACATGAAGTCTCGGTAAAAACAAAATTGACAAAAAGAAAATTTTTTTAAAAAATCCACAAACAAAAGGAATTCAGAACAGGAGAGTAGGAGGAACAAAGAAAACATCAGCACCACAAAAAAAAGCACTACAAAATGACAGCAATAAACTCACGCCTATCAATAACTACACGAATGCAAATGGCCTAAAGGCACCCATAAACAGACAGAGAGTGACAGAATGGAAAAAAAAAACAGGATCCATCAATATGCTGTCTACAAGAGATACATCTTAGAAACAAAGATACAAATTTATTAAAAATCAAAGGATGGAAAAAATATATTAAGCAAACAGCTATCAAAAAAGAGCAAAAGTGGCAATACTAATCTCAGATAAAATAGACTATAAAACAAAATCCACCATAAAAGACAAAGAAGGACACTATGTAGTGATTAAAGGGATGATCCATCAT
Organism: Trichechus manatus latirostris; assembly: GCF_000243295.1. Classification (NCBI taxonomy): domain Eukaryota; kingdom Metazoa; phylum Chordata; class Mammalia; order Sirenia; family Trichechidae; genus Trichechus; species Trichechus manatus. The sequence continues at coordinate 3,584,285 of NW_004444076.1, forward strand.
GAAGACATAACCATAAAAAACATCTACGCACCCAATGACAGGGCTCCAAAGTACATAAAACAAACTTTAACAGCACTGAAAAGAGAAATCGACAGTTCCACAATAATAGTAGGAGACTTCAACACACCACTCTCAGTAAAGTACAGAATATCTAGACAGAAACTTAGCAAAGATACAGAAGAGCTAAAGGGCACCATCAGCCAACTTGACCTCATAGACATACACAGAGCACTCCACCCAACAGCTGAAAAATACACATTCTTTTCCAATGCACATGGAAGGTTCTCCAGAATAGACCACATCTTAGGCCACAGAGCAACCCCTCAACAAAATCCAAAACATTAAGATAATACAAAGTATCTTCTCTGACCACAATGCCAACAAGATGGAAACAAACAAGAAGAGCAAGGAAAAAAAATCAGTTACATAAACCTGAATAACACCCTGCTTACAAACCCCTGGGCAATAGAAGAAATCAGAGATGGAATCGAAAAATTCCTAGAATTAAACGAAAATGAAAACAAATTATATCAAAACCTTTGGGACACAGCAAAGGCAGTCCTCAGAGGACTATTATAGCAATAGATGTACACATCAAAAAAGAAGAAAGGGGCAAAAATCAAAACATTAACTACTCAATTCAAACAAATAGAAAGAGAACAGCAAAAGAAGCCCACAGCCACCAGATGAAAGAAAATAATAAAGATCAGAGCAGAAATAAATGAAATAGAGAATAGAAAAACAACAGAAAGAATCCAACAAAACCAAAAGTTGGTTCTTTGAAAGGATCAACAAAATTGACACACCACTGGCCAAACTGACAAAAGAAAAACAGGAGAGGATGCAAATAACCCAAATAAGAAATGAAACGGGGGACATTACAACACACCCAACTGAAATAAAAAGGATCATAACAGAGTATTATGAAAAACTATACTCCAACAAATTTCAAAATCTGAGGAAAATGGACAAATTTCTGGAAACACACTACCTACCCAAACTAACACAAAATGATGTTGAAAATCTGAACAGACCCATAACAAGAGAAGAGTTTAAAAAGGTAATTTTAAAAAACTCCTAACAAAAAAAAAAAAAAGCCTTGGCCCAGATGGCTTCACTGGAGAATTCTACCAAATATTCAGAGAAGAGCTTACATCAGTACTACTAAAACTATTTCAGAACATAGAAAAGGAAAGGAATATTGCCAAATTCATTCTAAGAAGCCAGCATAACCCTGATACCAAAACCAGGTAAAGACACCACAAAAAAAGAAAATTACAAACCAATATTTCTCATGAATATAGATGCAAAAAGTCTAACAAAATTCTAGCCAATACAATTCAGCATCATATCAAAAAAATAATACACCACAACCCAGTAGGATTCATACCAGATATGCAAGGATGGTTCAACATTAGAAAATCAATCTATGTAATCCACCGTGTAAATAAAAAAAAGAATCACATGATCATCTCAATCGGCACAGAGAAGGCATTCAAAAAAGTTCAACACCCATTCTTGATTAAAAAAACTCTCAATAAAATAGGTATAGAAGGGAAATTTCTCAACATTATAAAGGGCATCTATGCAAAACCAATAGCCAACATCACTCTTAATGGAGAGAGGCTGAAAACATTCCCCTTGAGAACAGGAACAAGATAAAGGTGCTCTTTATCACCACTCCTATGTAACACTGTGCTGAAGTCCTAGCTAGAGCAATAAGGTAAGAAAAACAAATAAAGGGCCTCCAAATTGATAATGAAGAAGTAAAACTGCCCCTATATGCAGATGACATGATACTGTACATAGAAAACCCAAAAGGTTCCATGAGAAAACTACTAGAACTAATAGAAAGATTCAGCAGAGTAGCAGGATACAAGATAAACATACAAAAATCAGTTGGATTCCTATACACCAAAAAAGA
>NW_004444076.1:3587189-3614206 GCF_000243295.1 Trichechus manatus latirostris
GGAAATGAACAGACACTTCACCAAAGAAGACATTCAAGCGGCCAACAGACACATGAGGCAATGCCTGCAGTCACTAGCTATTAGAGAAATGCAAATCAAAACCACAATGAGATACCATCTCACCCCGGCATTACTGGCACGAATCAAAAAAACTGGAAATAACAAATGTTGGAGAAGCTATGGCGAGATCGGAACTCTTATGCACTGCTGGTGGGAATGCAAAATGATACAAGCGTTTCAGAAAATGATATGGTGCTTCCTTAGAAAGCTAGAAATAGAAATACCACACGATCCAGCAATCCCACTCCTAGCATATATCCTAGAGAAATAAGAGCCATCACATGAATAGACATATGCACACCCATTGTAGCATTGTTCACATTAGCAAAAAGATGGAAACAACCTAGATGCCTATCAACAGACGAATGGATAAACAAACTATGGTACATACACGCAATGGAGTATTACACAATGATAAAGAACAATGATGAATCTGCAAAGCATCTCATAATACGGATGAAACTGAAGGACATTATGCTAAGTGAAATAAGTCAATCACAAAAGGACAAATATTGTATGAGACCACTACTGTAAAAACTCATGAAACTGTTTACACACAAAAAGAAACAATCTTTGATGGTTACAAGGGATCGGAGGGGTGGGGGGGAATACTAGACAATAGATAACTTTGGTGAAGGGCACAACAGTATACAGTAATGGGGAAGCCAGCACAACTTGTACAAGGAAAGGTCATGGAAACTCCATAGACACATCCAAACTCCCTGAGGGACCGAATTGAGGGGCGGAGGGTTGTGGGGACCATGGTCTAGGGGAACATCTAACTCAGTTGGCATAATTTAGTTTATAAAGCAAATGTTCTACATTTTACCTTGGTGAGCAGTGGCTGAGGTCTTAAAAGCCTGTGAGCAGCCATCTAAGATACTACTCCACGAGTTTCACCCCTTTGAGAGCAAGGGAGAATTAAGAAAACAAGATACAAGGGAAAGATTTGTCCAAAGGACTAATGGACCACAAGTACCATGGCCTCTACCAGACTGAGTCCAGTACAACTAGATGGAGCCCAGCTACCACCACTGACTGCTCTGACAGGGATCACAACAGACGGTCCCAGACAGAGCTGGAGAAAAACATAGAACAAAATTATAACTCTCAAAAAAGACCAGACTTACCTGCCTGACACTGAATGCAGAAACCCTGAGAGTATGGCCCCCGGACACCCTTTTAGCTCAGTAATGAAGTCACTCTCGAGATTCACCCTTTAGCCAAAGATCAGACAGCCTCATAAAACAAAATGAGACTAATGGGGCACAACAGCCCAGGGACAAGGACTAGAAGGCAGGAGGGGACCGGAAAGTTGTTAATAGGGAACCCAAGGTTGAGAAGGAAGAGTGTTGACATGTCATGGGGTTGTTAACCAACGTCATAAAACAATATACTAACCGTTTAATGAGAAACTACTTGTTCTGTAAATCTTCATCTCAAGTGCAATAATTTAAAAAAAAAAAAAAGATTTATCTATGTGGAATCAAATTGACAACAGCATCTTGAAAGTCTAGATGAGAAGCTTAGGGAGGCAGTGAGTTTATGTTAATAGTGGTAGAATAATTTGGAAAAGTTACAAAACTTGAAAAATGTCATTGAATTATACATGTAGAATTTGTTGAAATGATGTATCCTTTGCTGTGTATATTTTCATAAAAATAAATTAATTAAAAATAAGCTTATATTCATGTGGATTTTTTTCTCATCATTCATCCTTATAATGATGGCATCTGTCCATAAGCAGACTAAAAGTTCGAATCTGTATGAATTCAATCGAATAATCATTTAGACAATAAATGATAAAACATCCTAAATTTTTTTAAATGAGTGACCTATCTGATACATTTGAAGAAAAGATATGAATCATAAATGAAAGGCATTACATGTGTATATCAGTTTGTGTATATCATGCAAAATCTTTTCCCCTAAGAAACTCATTATATAGTAATACTGTGTAAATTGAATCACTTAAATATACAAAAAGCCCATACAAACTGACTAGAAAAGATATCCAAATAGAAAAATGGGCAAAGAATATGAGAGTGCATTCACATAGCCAGCAGACATGAAACAATGCTCAAATTCACTAGTAGTTTGGGAACTGGGAATTAAGTTAAAAATGAAATACCACTATACCTATTAAACTGGCAAAAATTAAGAAGAGTTGCAACACCTACTTCTGGCATGGATGTGAGGTAAACTGGCATACGCATGTATTGCCAATGGAACTATCAAATGTGAAATCAGTGGGGCTAAACTTTTTCAAATTAAACGCATACACACTCTTGGAGCCAACAACGCTACTCCATGCTTTAGAATAAAAACATTAGTAAGTTTGACTATACATACAAGGATGATGACTGAAGTATTAATTGTGAGGACAGAAAACTGAAAACAAATGAATTCCTACCAAGAGGCGAAGGACTGGCTAAATTATGTTACGCCCTCATTATGAAATTATATATTCATCAAAAAACAAATTTAAGCTATTTCAGTCAACTTGAAGAAATGTTCATATAATATCAACATTTTTTAAATAATTACCAAAAAAAACTCTCTCTGTGTATATGTGTGTGTGTGTGTACATGCTCCAGCAAATACATGTACATAAAATCCTATTTACATGTATATAGTTTGCAGTATATTTTCTGTAAGTACAGAAGGAATGAGAACATTAAGTTGTTAACATGGGTTACTGTGTACATGGGGAGGGTAGAGTTTACGCAAGCATCAGGCAAGAAGTGAGTGAAAGGGGAGATATGCAAAAATAGAAAAAAAATTTTTAAGGAACTGCATTTAGAATGAAATAAAATGTATTTTATGACATTTATGCTTTTATGTAAAATTATGTATATGTGAAGGACTATAAATCCAGAAATTGAACAAAAATAATTTTTGAAAATTTAAAAATAGAAAAAACAAAGCCATAAAAGCCTAGAAAAAATATAGGAGAACACTTAACTAATTCTGGGATGGGGAAGGACTTTCTGAATACAAAGCAAAAAAGAAATCATAAAGCGGAAAAAAATGTACAGATTTTATCACATAAAAATTAAAAATATTTTGAATGTCCAAAAGCACTATAAACAAAATTGATAGCAATCAGCAAACTACAAAAAATGCAACAATTATGACAAAGGGTTGGTATGCTTGATATATAAAACACTCTTGCAAAACAATAAAAATGACAAAGAGCTTGAGTGAATTGCAAAAGAAATATAAATAGCCAGTAATAAGAAGAAAAACAACCCAGTCTCATTAATGAGCAAATAAATGTAATCTAAGGCAACTAAAAATTTTATCTGTAATTTGACAAAATATTTTAAAATTATAAATTACTACCACTAGGGTATAGGCAGATAAGCATTTTCAAACACTGGTGGTAGTGTCTTTCTGCAAAACACTGACAGTTTGTATCAAGGGCCTTAAAAATTTCCATATGCTTTGACTCTGTAATTTCATTTCTAAAATTCACTGTAATGAATAATCAGAAAAGATACAACGGCTTATACGCATGGATGATCCTTATAGCATTATTCGTAGCAGAAAATTGGAAATAGCCTAAATATTGAATGAAAAATTGCTTGTTATGGATTGAATTGTGTCCCCAAAAATCTGTGTTGACTTGGCTAGGCCATGATTCCCAGTATCGTATGGTTTTCCACCATTTTGCGATCTGATGTGAATTTCCTATGTATTATAAATCCTACCTCTATGATGTTAATGAGGCAGGATTAGGGGCAGTTATGTTAATGAGGAAGGACTCAATTTACAAGATTAGGTTGTGTCTTAAATCAATCTCTTTTACAATATAAAAGAGAGAAGCAAGCAGAGAACACGGGGACCTCATATCACCAAGAAACAAGAGCCAGGAGAATAGCGTGTCTTTTGGACCTGCGGTCCCTGAGCTGAAAAACTCCTAGACCCAGGGAAAGATTGATGACAGTATGAAGAATGAAGAATAATATGAAGAATCATGTCGTCTCTATACTCTAGGCGAACAGGGAGAGAAGGCCTTCCCCTGGAGCTGACACACTGAATTTGTAATTCTAGCCTCCTAGACCGTGAGAGAATAAATGTCTCTTTGTTAAAGCCATTCACTTATGGCATTTCTGTTATAACAGCACTAGATAACTAAGATACTGTTTAAATAAGTACCAAATAATAATTACTATATTTCCATTAAAAATACTTTCAAAAAATATTTAATGATAGTATATGGGGAATGCTATTTTATATACATATATTTGTACAGAAAAAGACTAAACAGTCAAATTAACTACTTCTATATGTTGAAATTAGGATTTACTTTCATTTGTATGCTTTTAGGTATTTTATAAATTTCACATAGTTGGTATATATTAATTTACCAATTATGGTTACTGCTAACTTCACTTCAGGTAACTAAGATGGTCATTAGACTCAGTCTTATCATTTCCAGGTCAACCCTGAGAAGGGCAGAAAGTATATCAGAGATCTCAATCTTAACTACCCACAGATTCAGCGTTCAGGGTGCCATTAATTAGCACTAGGAGTCCATGTAGCTTCTAAGTTTCTGCATTGGCTACACAACCCAAAACTTGATAGTCTATATCAATATATATATGTGTGTATATGTGTGTGTGTGTGTGTGTATGTATATGTATATAGCTGTATATGTACATATATATATATCTCCCCTCAAAAAAATATATGTGTGTGTATTACTACTACTTGCCTTCAAAGTACTGACTGCCACTTAAAAAGATCACTGATGTGCCCCTGCCTCCATATGAACCCTCAGCTATGAACCTGAGACATGCCTGAACTTGCCTTACTCTTTGGTTACTATTAATTCCACCAATAGTATCCAAACTTTCTATCCCACAATCCTATCTGTAAAAACCATTTGGGCATACACCTCTAATAGCTCTATATTTATTTTTAAAATACATATGCATTGCTATTAATATACTGTGCAATATAAATTACACAAACATAGGAAATTGTAAAAAATGCAATAAAAAGAAATATAAATGGGAGTTCCACTATTTTGTTTCCACACCGCAATGGATCATTTTATTCATGTCCTAGTATATATGCCGCCACTACAGAGATCAACAGTTGCTGTGGAGTCAGTTCCAACTCATGACAACCCTGTATGTTTCACAGTAAAACTGTGCTCCTGAGGGTTTTCATGGATGTGACCTTCAGGAAGCAGATCTTCTGAGGCACCTCTGGGTGGGTTTGAACTGCCACCTTTCAGTTAGCAGCTGGGTGCTTAACCATTTGTGCCACCCAGGGACTCCTAAATAAACAATTAAATAAATATAAATAAGCAAATGAATGAATGAATGAATGAAAAGAATAGCTAAATCTCCCTCGACGAAGAATTTCAAATAATTTATGTAGATACTCCATCCTCAAAGAGGTAGAACATAACTCCCTGCCCGAGCTGGAATCAACTCAACGGCAACTGGTTTCTGGTTTTGAGGGAGAACATGGCCTTGAACCATATTCTCCTATCTCACTATCCTTTTCCTTCACCTAATATACCTGGAATTATTTTCTAAAATTCTAGAATACCTTAGACCTGGTTCACCTCAAACTATGACAATATTCATAACAGAATCCACTTTTATAATATGAAGAATCATGTCCTCTCTATATTCTATTTTACCTTTTGGCAAAATCTGGATTTTCATATATGAGAAGAGCCTATGGTGTGGTATAGTTACATTTCTATTATGATGTTGTTATACTGATGATGATTACTACTAATATTACTGCTGCGGCGGCTACTGTTTCTTTATTGGCACGTAGGCATGTCATCATATTATTCATTTCTTTCAGAAGTTTAAACAGTATACCTCTGCAGACTTTTGAAGGCTATCATGGTGTGGAGCAAGAAAGGATGTTTTCTCCCATTTCTGTACAACTTGATTGGCTTCTTCTATCTTCTGTTCACAACTTTTTTGAGAATTTAGCAATGTCACCTCATAAAATTCTTGAATATCTGTAAAGAAAATACAAAGAAAGAACCAAAATATTACACATGATTGATGCATTTGTAAATAGCTTCTGCATATGTGTGTATATGAATAATTTTCCTGATTAAAAGAATTAAATAAATACATATTTCAAAGAAAAAACAACCAAAGTAGTCAGAGGAAATCCTGAAAATTTACTTTTTATCTGCATTCAAATGTTTATAGCAGCTTTACTCATAATTGAAAACACTGGAAGCAACCAAATATCTTCAATAGGGGAATAGATAAACTGTAGTAGACCCACACAATGGAATACTGTTGAGTAGTAAGAAAGAATGTTATCAGTTCATGCAAAAACATTGATGACTCTTAAGTGCCTGCAGCTAAGTGAAAGAAGCCAGTCTGAGAAGGCTACATACTGTATGACACCATTTATGTAACATCATGAAAAAAGCAAAACAAGAGAGACAGTAAAAAGATCAGTAGTGCCAGGGTTTGGGGATGGAGGAAAACGGTTGAACAGGTAAAGCACAGGGTAATGAAAATATTCTGTAATGATACTGTAATGATGGACATATGACACAAAGCATTTATCAAAACCCACAGGATTTTACAGCACAAACAGGGAACCTGAATGTATGCAAAATTTTTAAATTTACTTAGAAGGTCAGAGGAGTTCAAGATAAAATGCAGACTGCAACAAAATAATCTTACTGTATTACAAACATGAAATTATTACACTAAAAGGAGTGGGGAAAAAAAGGTGCTGATCTAAGTAACATCCTAAATAAGCAGAAACTGTAAAACTAAAGGCAAAGAAAATACAAATAAGCATTGTACTCTAGTTGGTAAATTTGTTCCTCGTGGGGGTACAGGTTAACAATTCTGGAACCACTATATATGTATACTGAAACTGAACAATTAAGTAAATGGATAGTGGATGGTGAGAGCCAGGTTTCTCACTGTTGGAGTGAAATGTTACAGACTAGTAAGGGGAAGGAGGAGGTGAGAATGATTCACATGATACTGGATTAGAGTTGGAGACATCAATATGAACTCCTGTTTAGCTTAATATAGATAAAGATGGATACATATAGAAATATTACAGATACATGTATATACACAGATTAGTATACACACCTAAATTTCCTCGATCTTCCTGCTAGGAGAGCCTAAAAGCAATGACACCTCAGTAGCAATGAGTACCCAGCACACGAACTTGGTTTCTAATACCATTCTCCAATAAAAGGAACCAGTGTTACTTGAGAAATGGCTGATTCTAGGACTAGGGCAGGACATGTAAAACATAAGCCTGGAACATCTTGTAGTGCCAGAAAGTAAGAAAACGCTAATGAGGATCTGTCAGAGACACAAGACTAGATGAAAGTGCTGCCAGTGGCCAAATCTGGAGCAATTTGAGCAACAAAATAAACAGCATAGTATTGTATTATAACCCAAAGTATAAAATAAATATCCATGAATCCAAGGTGATATAAATAAATAATAGAATAAATAGAAATAAGTGAATGAATGAATACAGAGAATAGATAAATCTCCCTTGCAGAATAATTCCAAACAATTTAGTTGATACTCCCTCCTCAGAAAGGTAGAACATAACTCCCCAAAACTTAAGTGTGGGCTGTGCATAGTGACTTCCTTCTAAAGAGTACAATATGAAAGGGGAAAATCAAGAATAACTTTACAGTGGCAAAACCTGACATTACCTTGATCAAGTGATCAAGGTAAACATCAACAATAAAAAGTCACATTGGAAGCATGTATTCTAGACATGACGTGTTGAAAATAGCACTTTATCTCTGTGATCTTCCTCCCAAAAACCCATAAACTCATTGCTATTGAGTCAATTCCAACTCATGGCAACCCCATGTGTTACAGAGTAGAACTGTTCCAAAGGGTTTTCTTGGCTGTAATCTTTATGCAAAGCAGACTGTCAGGCCTTTCTTCCATGATGCCACGGGGTGAGTTAGAATTACCAATCTTTAGGTTAGCAGCAAATTGCAAACCACTCACACTACCCAGGGACCTCCAAAAACCCATAACCGCAGTCTAATCATGAAAAAAAAGCATCAGGCAAACCCTAGTTGAGGGATGTTCTATAAAACACTTGACCAGTACTCCTCAAAACTGTCAAAAGTCATTTAAAAACAAGTTAAATCTGATAAACTATAACATTCTAGAGGAACCTTAGAAGACATGATGAATAAATTTATGTGGTATCCTGTGTGGGATCCTGGGGCAGAAAAAGGACATTAGCTAAAAACGAAGGAAATTTCAATACCGTATAAACTTTCGTGGGAGAAAGATGTGGCAGTCAGCTTCCATAAAGATCACAGCCTTGAAAACCCTATGGGGCAGTTCTCCTCTGTCCTATACGGTCCTATGAGTCAAAATCAACTTGACAGCAATGGGTTATAAACTTTACCTCATAATAATGTGTCAATACTGGTTCATTACTTGTGACAATACTAGTGTAAGATGTTAACAATAGAGAAAATTGAGCGTGGAATATATAGGATTCTCTGTGTTATCTTTACAACTTTTTGTAAGTATAAAACTACTCTAAAATGAAAAGTTTATTTTTTTAATTGCTTTTTTAAAAAGTATTACACCATCACTGTTAGAAACCTTCCTAAATGCCTCCCCCAAAATAAATAAATAAATGCTTTCATAAATCTATTTTAAGGTTTAGGATGTAAATAGGATAAAAAATTATTTCACAAAACTAAATTTTATAACTTCTTAATGCATGAAAAAGTATTTTTTGAAGACTTCTGCTTCTGACACTATGGCTTACTGAAGTGCTCTACAGAACAAGTACACACTGGACAGGATGCACACTTTAAAACATTACTGGTGTTGATGTGGATAAGGAAGGTCTCTAAGAAGGATCCTTTTTTTTCTCTCTCTCTCACATGCATGCGAGCACACGAGTGCGCATGTGCACGCACGCACACACACACACACACACACACAACTTGAATGAGGTCAGAGCACCTGGGAGGTTGGAATAAGAGCAGTGGACAAACAACAGGGGTGGAGTTGCTCTGAGGGAAGGTATCAATGGCAGGATTGCTATTGTCTTAGTTATCTAGTGCTGCTATAACAGAAATACCACAAGTGGGTGGGTTTAACAAAGAGAAATTTATTCTCTCACTGTCTAGTAGGCTACAAATCCTAATTCAGCTCCAGGAGAAGTCTTTCTCTCTTTGTCGACTCTGGAGGAAGGTCCTTGTCATCAATCTTCCACTGGCCGAGGAGCTTCTCAGCACAGGAACCTCTGGTCCAAAGAACACACTCTGCTCCCGGCATTGCTTTCTTGGTGGGATGAGGTTCCCAACTCTCTGCTCGTTTCTCTCTCCTTTTATCTCTTGTAAGATAAAAGGTGATGCAGCCACACCCCAGGGAAACTCCCTTTACATGGAATCAGGGATGTGATCTGAGAAAGGGTGTTACATCCCACCCTAATCCTCTTCAACATAACCCAATCCTGCCTCATTAAACACAGGCAGAGATTAGGATTTACAACACATAGGAAAATTACATCAATCACAAAATGGAAGACAGCCACACAATACTGGGACTCACGGTCTAGCCAAATTGATACACATATTTTTGGGGAACACAATTCAATCCATGACAGCTATCAATACACTGGATCTTAGACCAGTAAGAAGGTAAGGCAGTTCACCCTTAAACTTCCTCACTGAGCCAAGACTGTCAAGGGAAGCTGAAATAATTGTATGTCAATGGCTTCCCATGTCTACTGAAGCAGAAAAAGTAAATGTTTTCTACAGGGAATCTACTCCAATTCAGGCCTAAAGGACTCTCATGGATTATGATCAAGAAATGAGCTCATTATCAAAGATCACAAAGAAACAAAAAAGGCATGCCACAATGGATGAAATTCAGCAGAAACAATAAACAACAGGTTTAGGTACTCAGTTGTTGCTGGTTTTGGAATTATCTGATACAGAATATAGGACTATGTAAAAGTTTTAAAGAAATGAGGTCCTAATCACAAAGACAAGCAAATAACAAGGATGTAATAAAAATGAGCAGGCAGATTAGGGGAAAAACAAATGTAACATTTAAAAATTAAAAAAAAAAATATTTGAAGACAGGTTAATGGGTGGATAGAGGAATGGACTGATATGAAATATAAAAAGTATAATACAATGCTAATGATAGAATCTGGTAGGTATACAAGTAAGTGTTCACTGTAATATTCATGGAACTTCACTTATGTTTGAAAGCTGTCATAACAAAATGTTGGAAAAATATGTAATTACTTAAAATTTCAAACTCAGTGGATATGTTAAACAGCAACTTAGAGAAAGATGAGTTGGAAGATATACTCAAAGCAACTAACCAAAATGTAGCGCAAGAGAAAATAAGATGGAAAATATGAAAGTGATTTAGGATACATAGAAGACAGGTAAAAAGGTCCAATATTTGTCTAATAGGTTTTCTCAAGGAGAAAACAGAATAAAGAACAGGTGATGTTTAAAGAGATAGTAAGTGAAAGATTTTTGGAATTTATGAAAATACGAATCCACAGGCCCAGTAAGGAATAGCTTATACTAAACAGGATTTTTTTTTTAAATCTAGGACTAGACAAATCATAATGAAACTTCAGAATATCAAAGACAAAGGGGTCTTAAAATCAGTCAGAGAGAACAGACAAATCAGACTTCTCAAAAGCAATAATGGAAGCCAGAAGACAGCAGAAAAATTACTTCAAAGATTTGAGATAAAATAACTGTTAGCATAGAATTGTGCTTCTTTGCAAATTCTATATCTGATTTAAAAAAATTATCTAGAACGTATGAAGAACTTTCAAACCACAATAACAAGAAAACAAATAATCCAATAGAAAAATGGACAAAAAATTTGAATAGACACTTCACTAAAGAAGATAATAGATGGTAAATAAGCACATGAAAAGATGTTCAATATCATTAGTCATTAGGGAAATGAAAATTAAGACCTCACTGAGATACCACTACATATTTATTAGAATGACTAAAATTTAAAAAACGAATCAAAACAAGTATTGGCAGGGATGTGAAGCAACTGAAACTCTCAGACACTGATGGTAAGAATACAAAATGGTACAATCACTTTGAAAACCAGTTTGGCAGTTTCTTTAAAGGTTAAACATACATCTATCTTAGGATCCAGATATTCCTGTTTTTTTATATATAGGTATATATATACTCTCCCTCTCTCTATATATATATATATATATATGTCACAGAGTTGATTCCAACTCATAGCAACCCTATATGACAGAGTAGAACTGCCACATATTTCTCCCACAAAACAGCTGGTGGGTTCAAACTGCCAACCTTTTGGTTAGCAGCCCAGTGCTTAACTACTACGCCACCAGAGCTCATAGATATATATATGTGAAAAAAACCAGAAAGAACAATGAGAGAGAATGAGTCAGTCCCTGGGTGGCACAAATAGTTAAACACTCAGCTACTAACCAAAAGGGTGGCAGTTTGAACTTACCCAGAGGTGCCTCAGAAGAAAGGCCTAATGATACGCTTCTGAAAGGTCACAGCCATAAAAACCCCATGCAATACATGGGGTTGCCATGAGGACTTGTACATCAATATTCATAGCAACTTTATTTGTCACAGTCAAATCTAGAAACCACCCAAATGTCTATCAATAGAGGAATAAATGAACAAACTGTGGGATATCCATGCAATTGAGTATTATTCAGCAATAAAAAAGAACAAATTACTTTTGATACAGTGCATTGTAGCATATTTAGTAGCAGTCTTGGTCTCTAGCCACTAGACACCAGTAGCACCCCTGCTCAAGTCATGACAATCAAAAATGCCTCTAGACATTGTCAAAAGTACCCTGGGGGACAAAATCAACCCAGGATGAGAACTATTGATATAAAGATACACAAACCCATTGCTGTCAAGTGATTCTGACTCATAGCGACCCTAAAGATACACAAACCCATTGCTGTCAAGTGATTCTGACTCATAGCGACCCTATAGGACAAAGTACAGCTGCCCCATAGGGTTTCCAAGGAGCGTCTGGTGAATTCAAACTGCCGACCTTTTTGGTTAGCAGCTGTAGCTCTTAACCACTGCACTACCAGGGCTCCGTAAAGATACACAGATATATACATTTCCTCATCTGTCAACTGGGTGGTCTTAGAAGAAATGACACACCAGTAGCAATGAGCCCCAAATCTTGGTTTCAAAATACTCTTCTCTACTAAAAGGAACCAGGATTTTTGTTTTTGGAGAAAAGGCTGACTCCAAGGCTAGCACAGCAAAATTACAAGATGGGTCTGGAACATCTTGCTGTGCCAGAAGGGAAGGTAGGAAGTGCTCAAAAAATCAAGGGATAATATCAAAAGGACATGGGAGTCAGCTTGAAGGGGCTCTGACTGGCCAAATTTGGAACAATTTGAGCATCAAATTAAATTAGTGATAGTAAGGTACTGTAACCTATCAAATAAAATAAGAATCCATAAGTTCATCCTGATATAAATAAATAAATGAGTGATTAAATAGGACAGAAAGGAATGTTCTTCTTTACAGTAGAATCTCAAACAATAAATATAGAAGAAAGGATAGAGTTAGAATATAATCAATGGATGCTACAACTATGGATAAAACTTGACAAGGAACTAAGAAGGACACAGCAACATTCTCAACACTCCTTCCAAAACTGCACAGTCTGTATCTCTAATCATAAGGAAACATCAGGTAACCCTAAATTGTAGGACAGTCTACTAAATACCTGGCCTGTAATCTTCAAAAGTGTTAAGGTCAAGAAAAAAAAAAAGGTTGATGAACTGCCCCAGATGAAAGGAAACTAAAGAGACATGACAATTAAATATAATGTATAATCCTGGATAAATCATGGACTGTGAAAAAAATAACTATAAAAGACACGATCAGGAGAACTGGTAAAATATGAATATGGACTATGGATTAGATAATAATATTGTATCAATGTTAAATTTTCTAATTTTTATAACTGCATTACTTACAAAAGAAAATTTCCTTGTTTTTATGAAATATACATCAAAGTATTTAGTGATAAAGCGATCTGATGTCTCCAACTTACTCACAAATGGTTCGTAAATAATAATATGCATATATATGAGACAGAGAGAATGATAAAGCAAATAGGATAAAATGTAAACAATTGGTGAATCTAGGTAAAGCAAGTGTGCAGGAGTACTATTTTGCAACTTTTCCATATGTTTGAAATTATATCAAAATATAACATTTTAAAAAATTTTATATGTTGACAGGGAACTGCCAGAAATTCAGGCCAGATTCAGAAGAGGACATGAAACCAGGGATATCATTGCTGATGTCAGATGGATCCTGGCTGAAAGCAGAGAATACCAGAAAGATGTTTACCTGTGTTTTATTGACTATGCAAAGGCATTTGACTGCATGGATCATAACAAATTATAGATAACATCGTGAAGAATGGGAATTCCAGAACACTTAATTGTGCTCATGAGGAACCTGTACACAGATCAAGAGGCAGTTGTTCGGACAGAATGAGGGGATACTGCGTGGTTTAAAGTCAGGAAAGGTGTGTGCCAGGGTTGCATCCTTTCACCATACCTATTTCATCTGTATGCTGAGCAAATAATCCGAGAAGCTGGAATATATGAAGAAGAAAGGGGTATCAGGATTGGAGGAAGACTAATTAACAACCTGCGATATGCAGATGACACAACCTTGCTTGATGAAAGTGAAGAGGACTTGAAGCACTTACTGGTGAAGATCAAAGACCATAGCCTTCAGTATGGACTACACCTCAACATAAAGAAAACAAAAATCCTCACAACTGGACCAATAAGCAACGTCATGATAAATGGAGAAAAGATTGAAGTTGTCAAGGATTTAATTTTACTTGGATCCACAATCAACATCCATGGAAGCAGCAGTCAAGAAATCAAAAGGCACATTGCACTGGGCAAATCTGCTGCAAAAGACCTCTTTAATATGTTGAAAACCAAAGATGTCACCTTGAAGACAAAGGTGTGACCGACCCAAGCTATGGTATTTTCAATGGCATCATATGCATGTGAAAGCTGGACAATGAATAAGGAAGACCGAGGAAGAATTGATGCCTTTGAATTGTGGTGTTGATGAAGAATATTGAATATACCATGGACTGCCAAAAGAACGAACAAGTCTGTCTTGGAAGAAGTACAACCAGAATGCTCCTTAGAAAGAAGGATGGCGAGACTACGTCTTACATACTTTGGACACGTTGTCAGGAGGGATCAGTCCCTGGAGAAGGACATCATGCTTGGTAAAGTAGAGGGTCAGTGAAAAAGAGGAAGATCCTTAATGAGATGGATTGACACAGTGGCTGCAACCGTGGGCTCAACCATAACAACGATTGTGAGCATGGTGCAGGACTGGGCAGTGTTTCGTTCTGTGGTGCATAGGGTCGCTATGAGTCGGAACCAACTTGACGGCACCTAACAATAACAACAACAACGAAGTTTTTAAAACAGTAAGTTGACTAGTAGGTGTTAGAGATAACTATGGGATTGAGGAATCTCTAGTATAAAATACAGAATGTGATGGAAGAGGTAGAAGATCAGTAGGGTATAGTTGGATAATATAATAATCTAGAAGTTAAGAGCACAAGTTTTGAAGTCAGACAGGCCCTGGCTCTGCTACTTATTAATATGTGATCTCTGGCAAATTGTTTAACTTCTCTAAGCCTCCATTTCTTTACCTGAAAAATGTACATATATAAGTACTTTACATAGTTCAGTAGTCACATAAGACATACTTAATGAATCCTGGCTATTATTCTTTCTACCACTCATTAGTCAGTTTCTGGTGACTTGTTTGTTGCTATGATGCTGGAAGCTATGCCATCAGTATTTCAAATGTCAGCAGGATCATCCATGGTGGACATGTTTCAGTGGAGCTTCTAGAGTAGGAAAGACTAGGAAGAAAGGCCTCGCAATCTACTTCCAAAAATTAGCCAAAGAAAACCTTTGGACTACAACAGAACATTATCTGACTCGCTTGCTCTGGATATATCACCAAAAGAATCAGTTGCTAGAGGATGACATCATGTCTGGCGAAGCAAAGGGCCAATGAGGGCGAGAAAGATCCTCAGTGAGAGAGATGGCACAATAGCTGCAACAATAGACCCAAACATGCCAGTGATTGTAAGGGTAATACAGGACCAGGCAACATTTCATTCTGTTGCACAAGGTTTCCACAAGTCAGATTCAACTTGACAGCAGCTAACAACAAATTATTCTTTTAATTAATGCATCATCTTTGAACAATACTGTGTACACAAGAGGACTCACTGATGATGACTATCTGAACACAGAATATGCTAAGCCAGGAGTCATTTCTTCCAGAAGAGTCAAGAGTCCAGACACTTGACAATAATGACAAATTAATACTTGATAAAGAGACAGAAAACTGTTACTTACTAGTAAAAAAAAAAAAGTGGCTAATTCAAATGAAAATGTTAATAGAAATGAAATAAGATATGCATAAAGCAGGACAGTATTTTTGTGCCTCATATAAGGTTTTTAAAAATTCAAGCCCTAAATTAAATTTTAATTTAAAATATCTCTTTAATGAATAAGTGTGATACTCAGAGTTGATCAAAAAGCGGGCACTAAATAAACTCACGATATTGTTAATGCAAATCACCTAGCTTTCATCAGCACTTATACTCCTAAATCACCACCAGATGTGTCTTATTCTATATCTAGGAGATAATTAACCTTCAATTTCACATCAATTATCCAAGATTCAGGAATGTCAGAAATCCCCTGTATCTCACAAAGACTTACCATGTGTACTCTACAAATCTTGGAAAGATAAGTACCTCTAAGTAATCTTGTATGAGTCTAGTCCTACGTTACATTTTCCTGCCTGTCTCCTCCAAAAAAAGTCCCCAATATCTTCCAGTCTGTGATTAGGTATTGGTATTGCTCATTGAGGTGGAGAGGGAGAAAAGAAATGAGCATTTGCCATTTATCCACCATATGTTAGGCAGTCATATATTGACAACACCATTTATTTCACTTAATCCTTTCAACCACCTTATGAGGCATATATTATACAGACTGCAGAAACTGAGACTTGCTCAAGTTCATAGGTGTATGCAATGGCAAGATTAGGATTGGAATCCACATTCAACACTAAAGCCTACACTGCTGTAATATGCCTAATGGAAGATTAGGGGTTAATCGAATGATATCACCGCTAAAATAAGAAAATTTCATTGTCAAATGCATGACTAGAATCTCTTTTAAGATATTCTTCAGATCACCAGATGGAAGGAAAACCAAACTTAAGGAACTCTTTCAAAAAATTTCCAAAGGCTGTTACCGAGAATACTTTAACTAATCTCAACTGCACAGTGTTTAGCTGAAGCTATTTCGTTTCTCTCTCGATCAGCAAAAACTCAAACAGAATGAGAGTCTGGACTCCAGGGACCATCTCTTCCTAGCCAATGAATGCCAAGGGGAGGCAAGCACATTTCTGTGGGGGTAGCTGCAGACTATCAGCATAGTTAAACGTGGATACAATTAAATGTTAAAAAGAGGTTGCTAAACATGACTTTATTGGCATCAATAGCTTCTAAGGTTTGCTTTACACACATTGTCAAAACAAGGTATTCCATAAATACTAGTTATACAATAATATTGTAACTTTTTTTCCTGAAGAATTTGAGCTAACTTTAACAGAAAACAAGAAGCAGACGGGAAAAGATGACAAGATAGGTATAAAATAAGAAACCAGACTTTGGAGGAAACTTTACCATCAGGCACGTAAGTATAGATTTACTTAGCATTCTGTTTAAGGGTGATTTCATGCAATTTTATAGTCAATCCAATTAACCAACTGAGATGAGGCCAGAAAAGCATTCAGTCGACAGGAAGAAGTTATTCACAGAGACATGTTAAGTCAGAAAATAAGCTCTGTTTTTGATATGCAAAAAGACAGTGTTCCTCTCATCTTCTCAACGCAGGTATAAAAAAACAGTTGCCGTCAGTTTTGACTCATGGCGACCCCTTATGAGTCAGAGTAGAACTGTGGTGCTCCATAGGGTTTTCAATGGCTGATTTTTCAGAAGTAGATTGCCAGGCCTTTCTTCTGAGATGCCTCTGGGTAGACTTGAAACTCCAACTCTTATCAAAACTTGCCAAAATAGCAAGACTGTTTTGTTTTGGTTTTTATTTTGTATCACATTGTTCTTTCTTATTTACTTTTTTCTTTTTTAGGACATATAGTCCTGAATCATAAAACAAGACTATTTATTCCTAAATATCAAAAGTTTACTCCCTTCTTACGTATAACATAAGATGTGAGGGGTGTTTCTCTGGCAGACTAAATACCTAATGTCAACTATCACTTAAGAAAAGTATCCCATTCCATTGCTCCAAAAGGACTGATTTAAACAGCAGTCTGTAAGACTTCATCTGGAATTGGTCCAAGTGACAGCTGATGCCTAATCTCTAAAAGAACGTTGATATTAAACACCGGTGTTCTAATTTATCTGAAAGATCAATTTGAGATTGTAGAAATTATTGAAAATATACTCATAAAATTTATAACATTTTATTATAATTATGGTATAATTTCCATTATAAGTAATTATATTATACTTAAATGACATAATTATATAATTTAATATAGTGTATAAATTATATTCATTATATAAAATTAATTTTCATATGCATATCATTATAGCACAGATATAATCATATCCATTATATTAAGTTTATAATCTACTGTGCTAGATAATCTTATTAAAATATAGTGCTTACATAAAGTTATAGAAAAATAAGGTCTAGAGTCATTAAACATGTTACCTCTCTTCCTTCCCCAACCACTCCAATATCTAAGCGTACGAGAAAATTTTATATCCAAATACAAAAAGTACAGCTTAGAAAATATGCTTCCCTGTGTATTTAAGCTATCATTATCTTGCCTTTATACATGCTAAATAAAGTATACTGTCTTTTGTCCTAAAGTAAGAGTGGAAAGCCAGCCTGTAGATGGATGTTTTTTATGATGCAAGAACAATCCAATCCATTGCCATCCACAAATTGTGACAGGAAGCTTTGTTGTTCTCTCTTCAACTACCTAATGTTGTACAATAATTTTCAAGTAGTTGGAAGGCCACATCAGACCCCAAGTCCATCATACCTGTTTCCAGACAAGGAAAACTTCATGCTGATAGCTCCATTAACAATTTTTGGAAAATAGTAATATTTGCCCTTGCTTTATCAAAAAATACATCTATGAGTGCCTCCTCATATTTTCCTCTTCTTTCTCTTCCCATTCCCTTCCTTCTTTTCCCTTCCATTCCCTTGCTGAACAACCCAGTCCCAAAACCATTCGGTGGCATAGAGCAAGGTCTAGCTATTCTGATGGTGGTAGGGGCCAGGGAAGGGAGCTGTGATTACCCGGAACAGGATCAGAGCATAAGCAAGGTGAGGAAGGCATCCACGTGTAGAAGTGGCCGAGCACAGTTTCAGAGCCTGAAAGGGTAAGGAGGGAGGCCTGGTAGAAAGATGTCTTGGTATGGGGTGTTAGAACCCAAATAGGTTGAGAAGGGCCAAAAAGTTTAGGAAGGATCTGAGTATAAGTAATCAAGAGCCTGGGTAGCATGAAGAAGACACCCCCACGGTGGGAATGACCTGGTGTGCTTTGTCACAGCTAAGTTGAATGAGGAGGCCTTCTACACAGTGATCTTGGGAGGGTTCTGAGAGCCTGAGTTTAGTAAAGAAAGTGTCCAGGGCTACGAGGCCAGGGGTGATGGGAAATTGATCAAATAAGTAATTAAAATAAGGATAATAGCCTATCAGAGAAGGGAGTTAAAATATAGAAAAAGAGAAAACTACAATGAACTGTGTAACGTTGGAATATTTTGCAAAATAGATATAGAAATTAATATGGATATAAACGTGTATGCATATAAATATTCACAAAGGGAAAAAGAGTAACTTCACAGTTGAGAAGCTTGGAAGGCATAACCTCAATCAAGTGATCAAAGTGAACATCATCAGTAAACAGGGCAAATCTAATTTGTGTGCCACTTGATGGGATGCAAGAGAAGAATACAGCCTCACTTCTGTGATATTCCTATCTTCACAAGTGTCAAACTTACATAAAAACAAGGAAAGACTGAGGAGCTGCTTAAGAATTAAGGAAACTAAAAAGACACGACAACTAAAAGCAAAGTGTAATTCTGAACTGAATCCTTTTGCTATAAAGCACATTATTGGAACATTTGTTAATTTCCTGATTTTGATGGTTATATTGCTGTTATGTAAAAGAACGTCCTTGTTTCCAGGAAATACACACTAATGTATTAGAGGAAGATGGGTCACCAGGTTGGCCACTTACTCTCAAATGGTTCAAGAGATGAAAAAAAGGGGTGGAGGGTTCCTGTACTTGCAACTTTTCTGCAAACTTGATATTGTTTCAATGTTTTAAAATGTTCTAAAAAGAAATATCAAAAAGAAATAAAATTACATCTAGGCGAAAGAAGATGGTAGAAGGAAAATAAATTCTTCTTGAAGACCCTTCTCTCAACTTTTCAGCTTCAGTAGCCTACTGTCGTTGTTGTTGTTAGTAATAATAAGAACTACCATTTATTGAGTCTTTACCGAGTTAAGCAGTGTATATACATCATTGCATTTACTATTTCTAACAATCCTATGAGACAGGTACTATTATTTTATCCATTTTGCAAAAGAGGAAACTCAAAAAGAGAGAGGCCAAGAAGTTTGCCCAGTTTGCTTATCTCGTAACTGCTGAAGCTAGGATATGAACCAGGTATGTGTAACTCTAAAGCCTATAGTCTTAACTATTACAAACTGCCTTTTTATACCTAGGATAATTGTCACATTTTCCGTGTTTTGCTCTGGGTTTACAGGGATTTGTTTTGTTTTTATTTTCATCTAGAATGTTTTATGGACCATGACTCAGCAGTTTCAGCTCAAAGATTCTTTCTCCCTGAAGGCTCTTTTACCACAAGTCATTTCTCACTTTCTATCCTTTACTGCCTTTGCACTTTGCAATTATCTTGTGATTCTTGTGGCCCTATGTTATTGGTATATATGTTTTGTCTCCTCTGCTTCTAAGTTCTGTGAAGGTAAAAACCAAGTCACACTCCACTTTTAATCTCTTATAAGCAGTGGTTCTCAAATTTTAGCATGCATTAGAATCACCTGGAGTGCTTGTTAAAAAAGATTACTGGGCCCTACCCCTGTAGTTTTCTATTCAGTAGATCTAGGGTGTGGACCAAGAATTTACTTTTCTAACAAGTCCTCAGATGATGCTGATGCTGATCACACTTGGAGAACCATTGCTGTGTAGTGCTTACCGGTGTCTTGCCCGAAGTAGCTATAAAGTGTTTTAGGATTTACAAAACTATAACACATACATTATCTTCTTTGATGTACTATATCCAAATAGAGATATTTATGTCTCAGAACTTCTCATATTATATGGTAATAATCAAGTTTTTGATCTATCTTTCCTATCATTTATTTATTCATTCATATATTCATTTATTCAATACTTATTAAGCATTTATTATGCACCTGGCACTGGAGATACAGCAGTGAATAAGAAAGATTGTTTTCTGCTCTGATAAAAACTAACAGTCTAGCAGAAAAAAAAAAAGGACACTAAACAAACAAGGCAGGACAAATATTCCTACCTCCATCTTCAGTCCCTTCCCTGGGAGGAGACATATGATAAATCAGAGCAAAGAGACAAAATGTTTATTAGCATAGTGACACATTGAAGTTAAGCTATAATAGATTAGGCAGAGAAAGGTTTGTCTTGTAGATGTTTTACTCTGAAGTACCTGAAGGGTCTAATCTAAACTTCAAAGATATGTAGAACTTAAAATACGACACTGCCCCTCCAGTTCCTCAGGGGAACCATAAATGGAATCACCAAAGGAAAAGTTAGAGTCTAGGACAGGTAGAACAAATAAAGACTAAAAGGCAAAAAAGGAAGTGATACCAGATAGAAGAGAACCCTTATGCCTATCATAGGTGGAATCTGTATACGTATCAGATGGGAAAGAAAAACAAGAGTTTTATAGTCTCCTCTGGGCTCCATGTACATTTTCTTTTTGGATATATTATGGATATATCCAATGGTTTAATCATGTTATTACTATAAAGTATCATGAATATCATGCTACAAGAAGTATAGGGTGTAATAAGAATACATAATAGGAACCTGTTCTAGAGAGTTTGTTTCCCAAAGGAGGGGAAATTTCAACTGAGACTTCAAGTATGAGTATGCATTTTCAGGCATGGGAGTTTGGGAACAGGAAAGTATAAGGGATGGAAAATGTGCAAAAACTTGAGGCAGGAGAAAACATAACAAAGACCTTAATGAAATCCAGTAGGAAAAGAGAAAGGGAGTCGTATGAGATGAGGTTGGAGAGGCAGGCAGGGATACAGTTGTATTCAGTACTTAACTTTCAGGATCTTGAGAGAAGAGATCATGTATCCTCATTGTTAAGTAGATAGTGTATGCTCAATAAATGTGTTACTGGTGAATCAATGGATGAATGGATGCATGTATGAATGTATGAATAAATGAATAAATAAGCAAAGAGTATATCTTGTGTAAAAAGCCGAGGCATAAAGTGACATGGCATGTTTTAGAAACAAAACACTGAATGGACCAATATAAGAAAGAAAGGAGCTTTCAAGTTTGAATCACGCAGTGTTAGAATTGAGGGGGCTGAGAATCATCTTATCACGTCCCTCGCTGTGTTTCAGATAAAGAAACTGGAACTGGTGAACTGATTGAGGTGGCTTAAAGAATACAAAGCCAGTAGTGACTGAACCAGACTTGAATATCCTGATTCCCAAACCAAGAAGCTTTCCACTAAAGCCATGAATCTTTCTAACTTAGAAACCTAAGAAACACCTCTAACAGTCACTATGCAGGCAGATGCCAAGCACATCAGAACTTTCTCCCTAAAGAATACATAACAACTAGTAGCTGCCACAATTTTTGCAGTTGGAACTTTAGAACCTAGATTTGAATGATACAAGAAAAACACACATCCCTTCCTTTCATGGAATTCGTTTAAAAAAAAAAAATAGGCTATTCTCTCAGTGTTACCATTTCCTTTTCTACCTTTAGGCTAAAAGAATACAAACTGGTATACTGGCAATACTCAGCACAAAATGATCTAGAGAGCATATGAGGTCAGACTGTCATGGAAAGAAATCTCTCCAAGCAGCTGCATTCCCAAACCCCAAAACCTATTGCCATTGAGTTGATTCTGGCTCATAGCGACCCTATAGGACAGAGCAGAACTGCCTATAGGGTTTCCAAGCCTCTAAATCTTCACAGGAACAAACCAGGGCTCCTTAGCAACTGCATAACTACCTATAATTCACAGAAGGTTGGAGTCAATACAACTCTGAAAGGCTGACTCTACATTCTGTTCCTCTTTAGTAACTACTGTTTGTCAGAAACTTGGACAGACTCTAATCATATATCACAAATACTTGTTTTGCCCTGAGTGACCTTTGTTTTGTCTATTGTTTTATTTCCAAGCTTCTTTCTCTACTGCTCAAGTTCATAAACAATATTACCTAAACCAACAACATATATTTGACTTATTTAAGCACCATTCGTTATTAATCAAAGTATTACAACTTGACTCCTTTTTCTAAACTCCCTACACTGGACAGGTATATGCATGGTAAGTATAAGCTAATCTACCCTCTTCTAGGAAGCATCAGAATGCTGCCAGGCCTACAGTTCCCCATACAGGAATTGACTACACAGAAGCTAGCCCTGCCTGTCTGGTGATAGCTGAGCACCTGGCCCAAGGTCAGTCAACTGCTAGACTAGCCAGTAGTCTATGCAAAGGCCTGGTATAAAATAAGAAAGCTGCCTTACAAAGGTGATTGACTAAGCCAATCATAACCTCTCACATAATATGTTTAAATTGAAAAAAAAAAAAAAAGAAAGTCAGTTCACTGATAATGAGTAGGAGGAACAAAAGCCAAACCAGGGAGTAGCACAGTTAGCTTGGTGGTAGAGATCAGAGTCGGGAACATTGCTTTTGAAGAGATGGCAGGATAAATGAATGGCTAATAACAACAACAGCAATAACAACAATTACAATCGTATTAAAGGCTTACATTTATTGAGCCTTCACTGTGTGCCAGACATGGTAAGAAATCCATGTGCATTATTCCACCTAAACCTCACAATTACCTATGGGGTAGGTTCTATTATTATCTCCATTTTACAGATGACAAAACTGAGGCAAAGAGAAGTTAAGGAAGTGCATAAAGCCACCCCTTTATCAAACGGTGGAAGCAGGATTCTAACTTAGATTTATTTGATTGCAGAACTTCTTAACCTATCCTGAATTAGAATTTGCTTAACTTACTTCCACCTGAATTTGTACTACAAATCCCATTACTTAAGGAAAAGTGAACGCGAGGAAAGTAGAGAGTCTGGACCTAAACAGAAGGAAAATCTAGGTTCTGAGGAAATTCCCAGAAGAGAGGGCCTCAAAGTCCAAAAATGTTATTTACTGCAACTAAATAAAAAAAAAATAAAGTTATATTTCAAAACATGTATCGAGCAAAACAGACAAGGACAGCAAACAGCCAATAAATTTCACAACATGGAGGTCATTGCTGAACTTAATAAGAGCAGCTTCAGTAGAGCATTGTAGATGGAAATGATTTGGCTGTTCATATCCCCATAGCATTTATTCAGTATGTAAGCATCTTAATTCTGTATGCTTTATTTACTTATCATCTGTGCTCCTCCATTAAATTTTAAGCTCCATGAAGGCAGGGAATTTGCCAGTCTCATTCACGTCTGTATTACCAGAGTTTAAAATAGTACATGAAATTTTAGGTTCTCAATCATATTTGTTGAATGATGAATATGCACAAGATAACACAGATACTGTGTTAGACATCAGAGGCTGGAGTTGTTGCTATTGTTAGGTGCTGTCAAGTCAGTTCCAGCTCATAGTGACCCCAGGTACAACAGAACAAAACACTACCTGGTCCTGCGCCATCCTCACATTCATTGCTGTGCTTGAGTCCATCGTTGCAGTCACTGTGTCATTCCATCTCGTTGAAGGTCTTCCTCTTTTTCACTCACCCTCTACTAAGCATGATGTCCTTCTCCAGGGACTGGTCCCTTCTGATAACATGTACAAAGCACATGAGATGAAGTCTAGCCATCCTTGCTTCTAAGGAGCATTCTGGCTGTACTTCTTCCAAGACAGATTTGTTCGTTCTTCTGGCAGTTCATGATATATCCAATATTCTTCACTAACACCATAACTCAAATGCATCAGTTCTTCTTCGGTCTTCCTCGTTCATTATCCAGCTTTTGCATGCATACAAGGTGATTGAAAATACCATGGCTTGGGTCAGGCACACCTTAGTTCTCAAAGTGACATCTTTGCTTGTCAACACTTTAAAGAGGTCTTTTGCAGCTGATTTGCCCAATACAATGCATCATTTGATTTCTTGACTGCTGCTTCCATGGAATTTGATTGTGGATCCAAGTAAAATGAAATCTTTGACAACTTCAATCTTCTTTCCATTTATCATGGTCCAGTTGTGAGACTTTTTGTTTTCTTTATGTTGAGGTGTAATCCATACTGAAGGCTATAGTCTTTGATCTCTATCATCAATAAGTGCTTCAAGTCCTCTTTGTTTTCAGCAAGCAAGGTGGTGTCATCTGCATATGGCAGGTTGTTAATGAGTCTTCCTCCAAGCCTGATGCTTCATTCTTCTTCATATAGTCCAGCTTCTTGGATTATTTGCTCAGCATACAGACTGAATAAGTATGGTGAAAGGATACAACTCTGATGCACACCTTTCCTAATTTTAAACCGTAAAGTATCCCTTTGTTCTGTTCGAACAACTGCCTCTTAGTCCATGTACAAGTTCCACATGAGCGCAACTAAGTGTTCTGGAATTCACATTCTTTGCAATGTTATCCATAATTTGTGATGATCCACACAGTTGAATGCCTTTGCATAATCAATAAAACACAGGTAAACATCTTTCTGGTATTCTCTGCTTTTAGCCAAGATCCATCTGACATCAGCAAGTGATATCCCTCGTTCCACATCTTCTTCTGAATCTGCCTTGAATTTATGACAGTTCCCTGTCAATGTACTGCTGCAACTGCTTTTGAATTATCTTCAAAATTTTTTAATTATACTTGTGTATGATATTAATAATATTGTTTAATACTTTTGCCTTCTTTTGGATCCTCTTTCTTTGTAATGGGCAAAAATATGAATCTCTTCCAGTCAGTTGGCCGAATAGCTGTCTTCCAAATTTCTTGGCATAGAAAAGTGAGCACCTTCAGCACAGCATCCAATTATTGAAACATCTCAATTTGTATTCTATCAATTCCTAGAGCTTTGTTTTTTGCCAAATGCCTTCAGTGAAGCTACAGTATTGCTACTGAGTTAGAATTGACTTGATGGCAATGGGGTTTTTTTTTCCTTTTTTTCAGTGCAGCTTGGACTTCTTCCTTCATACCATTAGTTCTTGATCATATGCTACCTCCTGAAATGGTTGAACATTGACCAATTCTTTTTGGTACAGTGACTGTGTATTCCTTCCATTTTCTTTTGATGCTTCCTGCATCATTCAATATTTTGCCCAAAGGATCCTTCAATATTGCAACCTGAGGCTTGAATTTTTTTCTTCAGTTCTTTCAGCTTGAGAAATGCCGAACGTGTTCTTCTCTTTTGGTTTTCTAACTCCAGGTCTTTACACATGTCATTATAATACTTTGTCTTCTCAAGCCACACTTTGAAATCTTCTGTTCAGCTCTTTTACTTCATCATTTCTTCCTTTTGCTTTAGCTACTCTACCTTCAAGATGATGTTTCAGAGTTTCTTCTGAAATCCACTTTGGTCTTTTTTTTTCTTTTCTTTTTAATGACAAGCTGACAGACAAGTAGTGGGAGAGTGGAGTTAGGTCTTACAAAATGAATGGTTTCTGTTTTCAAGAAGCTTGCAATCTAATGAGAGACATATAGTACAAGCAACTACATCACTATTTCTCAAATTTGAATAAAGTATCTATTTTAAAAGAAAAAAATTGAAATAGAAATCAGTCTTATGTTGGCAAAACATTTTATTATGGAATCACTTAATAATGTACAAACATAAAAGTACATATAAATTCTTTATGCTTCCAGTTCATATACAACCATAATACTAAAACAAATTTAAGAATTAAATAAGACAACCAAACATATAAACTTCAAATTAACATTAATCTAATGCAATGAATGATGTTAAGCTGAAACTAAGTTGCCACTTCCAAAATAAAGGATACAACTGTTAATGGTGCAAATTCTTTTGTGTTCACCATGCCTTGATGTCACTTGGCCTTAGCTTGTTGTCAAGCAGTGATTATGGATTAAGTCCCCATTTATTCTCTTTACAATAGCCTGGGACATTGAAAGAGTAACACCTGTCTCCAATAAAACTGTAAACACAAGCACAAGTGCAGGCCTTCTGAGAAATCATGTAGCAGTGCTCAGTTATAAAGTGGCTATCCAGAGGATCCCAAATGGGCTTTAAATTTACTATGATTGAAAGGTAAACACAAACTTTTTTTATTGTACTTTAGATGAAGGTTTACAGAACAAAGAGTTTTTCATTAAACAGTACACATATTGTTTTATGACAATGGTTAACAACCCCACGACATGTCAACACTCTCCCTTCTCGACCTTGGATTCCCTATTACCAGCTTTCCTGTCCCCTCCTGCCTTCTAGTCCTTGTCCCTGGACTGTTGTGCCCCATTAGTCTCATTTTGTTTTATGGGGCTGTCTAATCTTTGACTGAAGGGTGAACCTCAAGAGTGACTTCATTACTGAGCTAAAAGGGTGTCCGGGGGCCAT
>NW_004444076.1:3614306-3621873 GCF_000243295.1 Trichechus manatus latirostris
GTGGTGGTAGCCAGGCACCATCTAGTTGTAGTGGACTCAGTCTGGTGGAGGCCGTGGTAGCTGTGGTCCATTAGTCCTTTGGACTAATCTTTCCCTTGTATCTTGTTTTCTTCATTCTCCCTTGCTCCCGAAGGGGTGAGACCAGTGGAGTATCTTAGATGGCTGCTCACAGGCTTCTAAGACCCCAGATGCTACACACCAAGGTAGAATGTAGAACATTTTCTTTATAAACTGTGTTGTGCCAATTTAGCTAGATGTTCCCAAAGACCACGGTCCCCACGGCCCTCCACTCAGTAATTCAGTCCCTCAAGGAGTTAAAACACAAACATTTTAAAATGTTGTTATGGATTGAATTGTGTCCCCTAAAAAGATATGCTGAAGTCCTAACCGTTATACCTGTGAATGTGACCCTGTTTGAAAACAGGGTCTTTGAAAATGTTATCAGTTAGGTTAATATGAAGTCATACTGGAGTAGTGTAGGCCCTAATCCTATATGACTATATCCTTATAAAATATAAAAAAGAAGATACACAGAAACAGGGAGACAGAGGAAAGATGCCATGTGACACTGCAGCTGCAAGCCAAAGAATGTCTGGAGCTACTGGAAGCTAAAGGCTGATGCAGGTTCAGTGGTAGAATTCTCACCCTACATGCAAGAAACCCAGGTTCAATTCCTAGCCAATGCACCTCATGTGCAGCCACCACCCACCTGTCAGTGGAGGCCTTGTGTGTTGCTATGATGCTGATCAGTGAAGCATCAGACTAAGATGGACTAGGGAGAAATGCCTGGTGATCTACTTCCAAAAATCAGCCAGTGAAAATCATATGGATCACAGTGGTCCAATTCCCAACTAATCATAGGGATAGCAAAAGACGGGGCAGCGTTTTGTTCCATTGTGCACGGAGTTGCCATGAGTCTAGTGCTGACTCAATGGCAGCTAACAACAACAACCGGAAGCTAGGAAGAGACATCAAACAGATTCTCCCTCAAAGCCTCAAAGAAATAAACAAGGCCAGAGAACAAAGATGTAACAAAGAACAAGGTCTCTGCTCTCACAGAGCTTACAGTCTATGAAATGCTTGACTCAAGTGGGAGCAACAGAGATAAAGAAAAATAGCTGAAGTCTTGGCAGAAATGAGATGGATATTAAAGAAATATAGCTCACAAATGAACCTAGTCCCATGCTCTTGGCCTTGAGATTAACTACAATCTGTGTGGACTTACTTGTTACTGCCAGGTTAATGGGCCTGAGCAGCCCTTCCAGCCCTTTGGGAACCGTGAGTGGAAATTTGGCCACAAGCAGGTCAGTGGTTGATCCATTTTTAATGTATCATTACCTCCAATCTGGAAAGTTGAAGACTCCCTAGCTTTAAATCCTATTAGTAAATAAATATCCCCTTTAATATTAATGAAAGTTGTGAATCTGAGAATGTGACAAAATAAATACAATCTCAAGTATAATAGCAAAGACTGCAAGAGCAAAAATGAAAATTACTATAAGGAATGAGGAAAAACAGAATTGTAGCAACCACTGCAGGTAAAGACAGGTTTGGCCATCCACACCACATGATGAAAGGAGAGGCTGACCTATCTCAGGGCACAAGGTATGTTCTCCACAAATATTTGTTGATCGGGAGAATGGATGCCTGTGACTATGATCTGACAGAATGACCCCACCAAACAAGAACAGAAAAAACTGAGAAGAAACTGAAGGTATATAAAATAGAAATCTAAGAAACAGAGGAAAGACATGAGGCAAGTAATAAAAGGAAAATGTAGAGTTATAGAAAAAATAACATGGTTTGACAGGCTGTAGAGGGGAAGAAAAAAAGAAAGAATCAAAATTGATGCCCAGATTCTAAGCCTGTGAAAATACTCCCCTTATAGTTAGCATGGAATTTAATTATGAAGAGAATTACCTTATATGGAAAAACTTTTTCTAGCATTTTTGCAGCCTTTGGCTAGCTGACAGCAGAGACGGGCCAAACTCATGATAAGAGGTAATTTTCCTCTAAGCCAAAATAAGCCCTCCCCTCAATTTCACAGGAATGTTGAAATCGCTCCATAGCATAAAATAATTTCCAAAGCCAATGGGGAAGAAGCGTTTTCTGCTTCTGCATTGATCTAATTTCAAAACCATGCGAGTAGATTCTCCACTAAGGACATTTGATTCAGTACCTTAACCATGTGCTATGTACTCTGATCTCCTTGAGGCACAGTTTTACTTGCATTTAATTTAATAATTAAACCACTGACATTTTAGGCTTATACTGTTTTTTAGTAGTGACATGTTCGCATCAAAATAAAACAAGGAAGAGAAAGGAATAACCCTTTTTGGGAAGCTAGATTCAAATAAAAATATAGCAAAGGGGGAAAAAAAAGGAATATGTTTTACTTGAAAACTTACTGACAAAGTATATTGATTTTACTGTTTGCCCCTTCAAAACCATTCCCTACTTTTCTCTGCCCTGTTACATGCCCCAGTATGCTGACTTCTAGAGACTAAATCACTAAGCCCACTTTGCCTTTTGGCTTCTGGTTGAAATCCGCCAATGTGAGGCTCTGGCAGAAGATCAGAGAGTGGAAGGAGAGAAAGGTCAGAGGATTTTTTCCACCAGCTCTCTCACTTCCAGGTCAAGGTTTTGGCAGTGGCAGTGTTCTATGGCTACAATTCCTTTCAGGCAGCCCCTCTCCTATGGCTGAAGCTCTTACTAGATCCTGGTAAAACCTGCCTCAGACCTAGGCATGGTAATGGCTTCCCAATTTATATGGTTTGGTTTCCCTTAACCATTCCCATGTCTCTATAAATAATCCCTCCAATAAATTCTCTTCAATCAAATCTTTGAGAGTGTCATTCATTTTTTTTAAAGGGCTCTGGCTAATAGACAAAATTATTTAACTTTACTATAGAATAATAATAATAAAAGCTAGGATTTATTAAATGCTTTCATATGGTAGGCTCTATGCTGAGTACTTTACTTGGATTAATTCATCATTTAATCCTCACACTCAAAAATGCTATTATTATTATCCCTATGGTAGATGATTGTTCACCATGTGCTATTATTATCCCTACAGTAGATTATTATTCCATCCTCCTCATTTCCATGGACAAACATACTTCCCCACTCCATTGATGTTGGGGAATGTGACTATATAATAGGGAGGAACTGATGCTATGTCAGTGCTGAGACTAGATCTTAAGACGTCACTCACTCTTCTACACCTCTGATATTGCCATAAAATGAACATGTTCAGGCTACCCTCCTAGACTCAAGAAAGGCTGAGAGACACACGTACCTGAGCCAACTGGAGCCAAACAGATCAATCTACTCCTAGAAAACTAGAGCATGAGACCAGCCAAAACCAGCAGAATCTCCCAACCAGTCTATGCCTAGATCAGACAAGCACAAGCCAAACCTTGTATCCATGAGCGCAAATGTTTATTAAGCCACTGAGTTTTGGGATGGTTTGTTATACAATTTTATAGCAACAGCAAACCAATACAATCCCAACTGTATACACAGGAGATCATAGCCTCCAAATTAGGTTTTCTAAAAAAGAATTTTTTTTTTAGTACAAGATCAATAAAAAGTCATCTTTCAATAAACCAAGTTATAAACCATCAGATTATTAACCTGCAGAAAGTTTACCCTAAGAGAAAGTTCCCAGTTGCCTTTTAGATAAAACTTGAACTCGTTACCATAACATAAAAAGCCCTTCATGACCTGGCCCCTGCTTATGTCTTTATCCTCCAGCCTGACATCCTCCCTACCCCCAGCTATCATTAGAGTCATACAACTAGAGAAAGCTGGGCATGCTGTGCAGTCTCTCGCTGAGGTTCCTTTTTGCATACTGTTCTCTCCACCCAAAGAGTTCTTCTACCTCTTATCCTCTAACTCCTACATGACCTTTAAAACTCACCTCCAGCATCATCTTACCCTTATTCCTTTAGGCTGAATCAGATGCCCTTGTTCTGTGTTTTGTGCTTACTTCCTTCTAGCCATTATACCAGTTACCATCAAGTCAATTCCAGCTCACGGTGACACCATGTGAGTCAAGAGTAGAACTGTGTTCCATAGAGTTTTCAATGGTTGATTTTTTGGAAGTAGATCTCCAGTCCTTTCTTCCAAGATGCCTCTGGATGGACTTGATCCTCCAACCTTTCTGTTAGCCACCAAATATATTAACTGTTTGCACCACTCAGGACTCCCATAAGCATTATAGCACTGTATTTTAAATGTGATTTCTTTAGGGCGAGGACTTTGCTTTCTGTTATCACCATATCCCTACTATATAACGTGCTTCCTGGCATATAGTAAGTTCTGAAATGTTGACACAATCATTTAAGAAAGCTATAAACTATGCAATTACATTGTAATTTAACAAGTATGAGGTAATACTGCTCTAGTGACTGATGTTGTTGTTAGGTGCCATCAAGTTGGTTCTGACTCATAGCAACCCTACGTAAACCAGAACGAAACACTGCACAGTCCTGCGCCATCCTCACAATCGATGCTATGTTTCAGCCTATTGTTGCAGCCACTGTGTCAATCCATCTCATGAGAGACTTCCTCTTTTTTGCTGACCCTCTACTTTACCAAGCATATGTCCTTCTCCAGGGACTGATCCCTCTTGATAACATGTCCAAAGTAAGTGACTGAAAGAGAAGGGAATTGGGGAATAAGAGTTTGTCAGTCTTAATTCAGCAGAATGTAGGAGGAAAGGTACTCTGATTCCAGGAAACTCTTCCTGGCTCTTGATAGAAATATCCCTAGAGTAGAGAAAGGCAATCTATCAGGCTGCCCTAGCTTGAAGTACCTATTCCTTGAGAATATATAACTCCCATTGTCTAATTCTTTGCTCACTAAGCAATCCTGAATTGTCTAAATTGGTCTTCCTGAGTAGGCTTAATAGTTGGAGGAGGAGGAAAGGGGAAAATAGTGAATACAATCAATCCCTTATTTGGGAGCCAACTACACTTCCTAGAAATAGGTTAGCACAAGTGCATTTCTGGAAGTTAATCTCTTATGAATGAACTAAAAATGAACTGTAGGACTTCCAAAGACAGGGACCATTCCTGACCTGTGAAAAACTCACTAAGGGACTCTGTCCCCACCCCAGGAGACCTGACCTAAAAACAACTAGCAGATGTCTTTAGACATCTCTTCCCCTACAGTACTCTACAGTGATAGCAACTGCTAGCAGGGAGAAAAACTGGAAAAATCAGATTGGTGGGATGGCGAACCCAGATGCTGTCCTCCCTGTTGCTAATGGTAACAGCATTAGACTAGATGGGGAACTGTAATTAGGCTCTTGGCTTTTATATTTGACATATTTACAGCCATCCGTGCTATTCTGGGTCTCTTACATAACATTTGTATCTGATGCTATAATAGGCATTTTTGTGATCCTACTTTCCTCCTCTTCTGTCTAAGTGATTCCAACATGCAAGCACCCCTTTCCTCCTCTAAGGATGGACTCTAAAATGTCCCACTCACACATGTACACTCTGTAAATATCTGCTTTTACACCTTAACTTCTTCCTGAATACAACTGCTTACTCTTGATTTTATGTTATTTATTTGGTTAATTCCTATATGCATGTATATCAGAGGTCAACAGTCTGTTTTTGTACAGCCTGGGAGTGAAGAATGATTGTTACATTTCTACAGTATAGTAAAAAAATAAAGAAGAACATGTGATGGAGACTGTCTGTAGTTCACAAGCTTAAAATAGTTACTATCAGGCCCTTTTAGAAAAAGTTTGCCAACCCCTGATCTATATCAATGTTTTCCATTACAGATCATGAGTCATACACAGGCAAGGCTGATTTATCTAGAATTTGACATGATGGTGATGATGAAGATTAACATTTATAAAATGTTTATCATATGCCAGGAACTATGCTAAGCACAAACACTCTTTGGTTCAGTGCTATTATTAGCCTTATTTACAGATTCAGAAAGTCTAAATAACTTGCCCCTGCCCACACTTTTAATAAATAATGAAGCCAGGATTCAAATCTACACAGTTAAGTTAAAGAGTCCATGCTATAATTCTTCACAGAATCAACAGAATCATAGCATCTTTGAGTCTGCATATAATCCCCTTTACAATGATCTGACAAAGGATTATCTGATTTCTGTTTGGTTACCCCCAGTGAGGTGAAATGTTCCATCACTGGACAGCTCCAAATTTAGAAGGCTCTTCCTTATTTTGTGATGAAATCTCTTGGTAACTTTCATCCCTTAGTCTTATTTGTTTCCTCAGGATGACCCAGACTACATTTACACCTTTATCACATGCTGTTCACGTATCTGAAGACAGCTCATATATTTCTAATGTCTCATTTCACCCTACCTATCCCCAGAACTCTTCAAACATTCTTTGTTATTTTTCATTTAATGTAATTCAAAGTCTTCTTACCACCCTAATCATACTCCTTTTTGGCACTCCAACATAATGTACATTGAGTTTATCCTGACAACAATAAAAGACCAAATATCTTCTACGTATATTATACTCCAGCTACATGGACGTAGTCAACATTCACTAAAGACACTATTTCATGATCCGGGGCTTTTGATTATGCTGTTTATCTCTGTCATCAATGTTCTTTCCCTTTTTCTTTATGGACTAAACTTCTAATAATCTTTCAAGACTCAATTGTCTCTGTGTTTTAACCACACTCTGTTCATTCCTCTATAGTAACATGTGCCACACTGCACTGTATCTATTAATTGTCTCTCTGGCACTCAAGATTAAAGCATCTTAAGGGAAAGGACCATATCATATTCAATTTTGTGGCAGTAAATACATTCATGAATCAAAAATGGATAATATCTTATTTTGAGATAACACCTTCTAGACCTAGTCCATATTACTTAGGCAGCCAATATCAAGCCTATATAAAGAAAGTCGTAAAAATTAGAAGACCTCTCTGCTTCGTAAAACCTGGAATTATAATTTATAAACTTACCACATTTAAAATTTTTTGAGATATTAAACATACTATACTTTATAATGGTAATTGTTTTTATTGAGATATGATTCATTCATACTGACAGTATGAAAACACTTCCAAATTCCTAAATCCTTAGAATCTAAAATTCCAGTTTGACTTTGATGAACAGAATTTTGATCAGGAAAAATCCAAGGCAGGTTTGTCTCCATTCTCTTTTTTAAAAATATTTTTTCACTCACCCAGGAGCTTGAAGAAGTAAACATCTTACAGCCAAAAGAAAAACAAAAATCATTCAAGATCCATGAACTTTCCAGAGATTGTTTTCTGCTTAGGCACTCAGATACCAACTCCATCTTGTTTTCCCCATAGCAAGAAGATTTTACCATTAAACTAATGGATGTTACCTTGGAAAGAAAAATATTTAGGAAAATGTTAAGAAACAATCTTTAAAAATATGCTCAAATCGGAGTTCTGGCAAAATGGTGCTCTAGGCAGAAGCACCACGCTGTCCCTCCACAGCAAAGATCCGAAAAACTAAGCCAAACAGAGAATACAACAATCCTGAAACCCTAAAACATCAAATGAAGAGATAAAGAACT
>NW_004444076.1:3629930-3646882 GCF_000243295.1 Trichechus manatus latirostris
CAATAAAATATAAAAAATAAAAAAAATAAAAAATAAAATATCCTGAAATCCTTAAGAATCAAAACTCTATTTAAGAACTATGGCAAAGACTGCTAGTAGTCACAAAAATACTCCTGGACACATATCCAGGCAATACCTCTCAGCCTCCCTGCATTTAGATGTGGCAATATAACTGGCTTTTGGCACAGGGGCAGAAGGGATGTATGTCACTTCCTGGCCTGGCCAATAATAGTGGCCTTTCACAGGTGATCTCCCTTCTTCTTTTACCTTTTTGTCTGGCTAGAATGGAAATGACTCAGAGGATGACCATGAGAGATCACGCATTGAAGACTGCAGAGCCGTAAAATGAAATAAGCCTGAGTTCTTGAGTTATTCCTGGTGGGAATCCATCTGACAATGTTCACCCACATTAGACTTTGACATAAACAGGGGTTTATCTGTTACAGCAGCTTGTTGTTATTGTTAGGTGCTGTTGAGTCAGTTCTGACTAATAGTCACCCTATGTACAACAGAACAAAACATTGCCCGGTCTTGCGCCATCCTCAAATCGTTGTTATGCTTGAGCCCATCTTTGCAGCCACAGTGTCAATCCATCTCATTGAGGGTCTTCCTCTTTTTCACTGACCCTCTACTTTATCAAGTATGATGTCCTTCTCCAGAGACTGTTCCCTCCTAATAGTACAAGAGACGAAGCCTCGCCATCCTTGCTTCTAAGTAGCATTCTAGCTGTACTTCTTCTAAGGCACATTTGTTCATTTATCTGGCCGTCCATGGTATATTCAATATTCTTCACCAACATCATAATTCAAAGGCAGCAATTCTTCTTCAGTCTTCCTTATTTATTGTCCAGCTTTTGCAGGCATATGAGGCCATTGAAAATACCATGGCCTGGGTCAGGCACACCTTAGTCCCCAAAGTGATGAGATAGAGCTCCCACAGTGCTGTATTCTTTACCTGGCTTCCTCTCCTACAGTGTTGTATTGAAAAATTGTTTCCTTTGCTGCTGGGCTCCCCCTACCCTCCAGCTTTGCATTTGAATTCTGCTTTTGCTTGGAGGTTATATATAAACCCCATTGGGCCTATGTAGTATGATTAAGAATGTTGCTGACATAACTTGTGTGAACTCCTCACTTGTAAACCCCTTTAAAAGTAATTTGCCTGCCTGCCTTTGGTGAGCAGTCTTGGCAGCAGTAGCTCCAACTGACTCCATTTCCTTGTACAATGAAATAAAGGTGCCTTTCTTGTTCTCCCACCTCAGTCTCTCATTTATTGGCCAATATGAGTCATGCCAAGCAAGAACCTGGGGTTTCCACCGTAACACTGACATCTTTGCCTTTTAACATTTTAAAGAGGTCTTTTACAGCAGATTTGGCCAATGCAATACGTCGTTTGATTTCTTGACTGCTGTTACCATGGAGTTTGATTATTGATACAAGTAAAGCTACCCATTGCCATCGAGTAGATTCAGACTCATAGTGACCCTACAGGACACAGTAAAACTGCCCCATAGGGTATCCAAGAAGTGGCTGGTTAGCAGTCAAGTTCTTAAGCACTGCACCACCAGGGCTAGCCCTAACTAATATAAGGAGAGATCAACTTATACAATTTCCCAGAAAATGAAAAGATCTCCAAATTCCTTCATGGATATTTAAGTAGAATGAGAGACTAAAATAATGTAATATAGTCTATATCAAATAGGGTGTTCACAGTGTTTTTCATGTGAAAGCCTCCCAACAGGGGTGCTGCCTAGAGATGATAAGCATATAATGATCTTCACAAATGCCATTAAATAGCTAATATTTAAATGTGAATGTCTCTATTGTCTCATTGCAAACCATAGTATCACTGAAGCTGAAAGAATTTACTTCTTGGCTGCTGTTTGTTGGTGTGGGGTTGCTCCTGATGTCTTTTTTGTTGTTGTTTTTAGCACTCAGCCCCTGGAAAATCTTGAGCAATAACTATGATCCTACAGAGATAATACCTCCCTGCAAATGCATGACCTCAGTTGCAAAACTCATTGGGTCTTTCCAAAGTAATTTAAAAATCAATCTGATCTATAACAAGATGTCAATAGAATTCCTAAAAAAAACTTAAATAACACAATCAACTCTCTCTGGGTTAAAAATTTCCATAGCAAATTGGTGTGTAAGTAGAAACTTTATAGAAAGCTTAAGAAACGGTCCAAAGAAAAAAAATTAAAGAAACACTGGTTTATTTCCAGATTTTAGTGGCCTGATACCGTTATCATTCCTCCATTCAAGCAACATTTATTAAGAACCTACAATGTTCCAGACTCCATGCTAAATAAAAGGAAGGCTATAAAATTGGCTCCTGAGATACAGGATTATATAAGAGATAAAAACATAAACAAGATTTGTTTTTGTTTTTTTTTATGAAGTCTAAAATATTTGTACATGACATGATTGAAAAATAAAGCAAACCAAAAACTCACTGCTAATAAAGCATCTTTTGGAAAAATCAGCAATTACAGATAGAATTAGGAGCCTCACTGGCTACTCCAGAAGCCAGATCTCACACCCTG
Source organism: Trichechus manatus latirostris (assembly GCF_000243295.1). Taxonomy (NCBI): domain Eukaryota; kingdom Metazoa; phylum Chordata; class Mammalia; order Sirenia; family Trichechidae; genus Trichechus; species Trichechus manatus. The sequence continues at coordinate 3,632,473 of NW_004444076.1, forward strand.
TTTTGTGACATTTCATCTAGACCTGGGAAGTAAGAAATGATTCAAGGTACATGGGATTGGCATTTGAGGCTTATTGGCTGTGAAAACCTGGGACTCCGACTTTTCAGGGTTGTTGTGAGGATTTGAGGCATGTATAAAGTGGTTATTATAGCGCTTGGTGGATTCAAACTGCCAGCCTTTTGGTTAGCAGCCGTAGCGCTTAACCACTACATCACCAGGGTTTCAGGTTATTATAGCAGAAATGCTAAAATTGATAAGACTCCAAGTCTAGCAAAGACTGTTAAGGGAATGGGAATAACTCATCACTGATAACAAAACCAGTCCTTAGCAAGATGCTTACTGAGCACCATGCTGCCCCAAGTGCTTTATACCCCAAGAAGCATCTGGGTGTAGCATTATCGCTTCTGTCTATGCTGCTAGCTTCCTCTCTCTTAGCATGTGTTAAGGTTTTCCCCATCCAACCCTGTCTAACCATCCTGTCCTGTCTCACAGAATCTTCAATCAGATTGTCAAACAACCACTCCATCTGCAACAACTTTGTGGGTACACTCACTTCTGACATAACACCATAAAAGGCTCAGCTCTGCTGAACATTCAGAATGAGGTCAGCAGAAATACTTAGCAGTGGCATAACCCTACAGTCTTTACAACCTGGGGCAAGATTACAATAGGCCACTACATGTTCCTGGATTGCTGCACATGCACTACACTGGTACAGCCACAGTCTCTAATAGAGGGGCCAAAGGTAAGCATCATGCATCAGGCACCAGCATAAGAGATGTGAGCATCTGAGCCCAGGATGGGCACAGGTCACCTTTTAAAGTAGCTCTCATGTTTCCTCAAAACCAGAATTGCCTACCTGAGCTGCCTACACTTTACCTGTCACATTAGAGATGCCAGTTCACTAACACTCTGTTCATGTAGAGGTGAAGACACATTGTTTCCGATTTCCTCCAGGAAGCCTTTCAAGATATTTAGAAACTGCTGTCTCTGCTCCCCAGTCAGAAGTGCAGTGTCATATTTGGAAAAGCACAGGGACTCTTAATGTGTCCTCTGCCCTGGAAGAAATAAAATGTTCCCCAGTCAGGGTAATGGTTCTCCCGCTTCTCCTCAGGGTACTTCTATCCCATCCCCACCTGACTTCTCTGCCAAAGCTTGGCTGTGTCCCTTCCCTCGCCGGGGAAGATTTGGACCCAATTCATATAAGGAAAAACTTTTAAATAAAGGATCAAAATACTTTCATCACTTATTAGCTGGGCTTGAGCTGTGAATAGGTCTAACAGAAGAGGGTATATTAAAAAAAAGTGTGAATTCAGTCAGATATATCTATAAATAGAGCAAATAAACTATCATTTAACAGATATTTGTTTCTTATTAGTTGAATCTTTGTTCTAAAATGGCTATTCTCAATTTCACTAGTACAGTTAATTTAATGTTACTTATGGATAAATAGTTCTTCATAAACTGTTGTTGCTGGTGTTGTTAGGTATCATCGTGTCAGTTCTGACTCACAGCGACCCTGTGCACAACAGAATGAAACACTGCCCGGTCCTGTGCCATCCTCACAATCATTGCTATGTTTGAGCCCATTGTTGCAGCCACTGTGTCAATTCATCTCGTTGAGTGTCTTCCTCTCTTTCACGGACTCTCACTTTACCAAACATGATGTTCTTCTCCAGGGACTGGTCCCTCCTAATAACATGTCCAAAGTATGTAAGACAAAGTCTCACCATCCTCAATTCTAAAGAGCATCTGGCTGTACTTCTTCCAAGATAGATTTGTTCCTTCTTCTGGCAGTCCATGGTATATTCAATCCTTCACCAACACCATAGTTCAAAGGCATCCATTCTTCTTCAGTCTTCCTTAATCATTGTTCAGCTTTCTCACGTATATGAGGCAAATGAAAATACCACGACTTGGGTCAGTCGCACCTTAATCCTCAAAGTGACATCTTTGCTTTTTAAAACTTTCTTTTTTCTTTTGCACCAAATCTTTTTTGGTACAGTGACTCTGTGTATTCTTTCCATCTTCTCTTGATGCTTCCTACAAGCGGGATGAATGTATACGTGGTGCAAAGGAAGAGAAATGAGTGAACTTTATAGGTGATGCAGCAGAAGGAGGAAGGAAAAATATTTCTTCTTCCTTGTGCCTATTGGCTGCTCTCAGCCAATGCCTCTGATGTGCAAAGGCTAAAGGGGTTACAGCCGGGAATTGGGACAGGGTGGTCAGAATGAACTTAGCTCTATCTGTATATAGTGTTTGCCCAGTACACTCACACGAACAATAAAAAATAAGCTTTGTCAGAAAGGATACAACAGGAAGAATACAACTGGATTTTATTTTTTTAACGCATTTTAACGAGTGTTTTCTCTGTTCCAGGCACTAAGCAAAAACACTGAGAATAAAATAGTAAACAAAATGAAGCATGGCCCCCACCTTCCAGGAGCTTCCAGTCTTGGGGAGGGGAAGGAATCAAAAATAATTAAATAAACATTTTTTAAAATGAAAATTGTAGTAAGTGCAATGTAAAAAATAAAGATAAAATATAGCACAAGTTGGGAACACGACCTGTTCTGAGGTGTCAGGAAAGACTTTCCTGTGTCCATAAGAGATCCAAAGATTGAATATGAATTATCAAGATAAAGGGAGGCAGTATTGGGAGAGTGAATAAGGAGGAATAATATTTCAGGCAGGAGAAATAGCACATGCAAAGGCTCTGAGGCAAGAAGGTGCGTGGTTTGTTTGAGGACTGAAAGAACGCCAGTGCCCTGAGAGCAAGCAGAAGAGCATGTGGTAAAACTGCAGAGGTGGGCAGGGATCACATTTTGGTCTTTATTGTAAAATAATGTAAATCCATTGAAAGGGTTCAGTAGTAACCCAATCCACTGAGCAACCAACTCTCTACCTTCTCCAGTTTGAATTATAAGTACTCCAAAGAACTGAAAACGAACAACATCCACAAAATCTTCTAAATCAATCTTAGAAGCCCCAAGTAAGGAGGTAGATGGGATTATAGCTCTGAAGATGGCTGGATGATATAGTTTTATGCCCCCAAAACATCTGTTTGTCCAGTATAGGGCAGGCACTGGATTAGAAGAAAATAAATGAGGAAGAATTCAAAGATCTGCTCTCAAGGATTTCATGGCTTGGTGGTAAAGACAGGCTGTTATATGAAGAAAATCTGGTAAGTGCTAAAATAGTAGTATGTGCACAATGCCAGGGAAGCACAGTCTTTTTTTTTCCTTCCTATTTTCCTTTCTCCAAGGGAAGGATCGAGCATTTAGGAGGCTCCCATTTGCTTCCTAATATTTCTAGAGACTCAATAAAGAATCAAGTAAATAAACAATAATAGAAACACTATTTAATCTAAGCAAATTATCAATAACTTGCCAATTTTATAAAATGCATAGTTTTAAGATCAACTGTATGTGAAATAAGCCAGCATATTGGCATGCCTAAACGATCACTGAATCAGAAAACTAATTCATTCTACGCTAATGGAATACTGGTTGACTAAAAGGATAATGCAGGTTTCCAAGGTGGTCAATCACTCCCCAGAAAATGCAATTTGAAAACTAGAGGCTTCTGATCAATATTTATCAAGTGCTAACAAAACAGACTCAAGCAACAGAAGCCTAGTAGACTTATATAAATGGTTCACAAATGCTAATGAGGAGGGAAAAAGTATGGAAATACACTCTGGATACACTGGGAGAACAGTACAGAAAAGAAACTAGACAGTCTTACCTTGGCCAAGCTCTTATCTTTCATCATCTTTAATCTGATCAAACATTTCCTGAAAGGCTTTGGAAACTGTACTTGGTTGAAATATAAAGACAGAGAAAAGGTGGATAGATATGAAAACAACTGGACTGGAAAAGATTACAGAAAGAGAATTTTTGGCAGAAAGCAAGTAGAAGACAGATTTCTAAGAAAAATAATTTCATGATTCAGAAGATAAGAAGAGAACATAAGAAAATATAAAAGTTGAGCAACATCACTGAAGTATCTTTACTTTCCACCTACCATCCCCACCTCCTGGCAAACCTCTACATACTGCTGCCAATTAGATCTGCTGTTTAAGAATCCATGACAACTATAGATTCAAGATATTAAAGTTTATCACACTATGTAAATGATTATATAATCATTTACCACTGTTTATTTTACTCACAAATAAAGCCATCATTAACAAAAGCAACACAAGCTAATCTCAACTATTCTGTAGATGATGGCAAGTTATTTCAAACAAGGAACATCTCAAATGACTAATTATATTTTGATTTTTAAATAAAAAATAGCATTTTTCAAATAAGTCCATTTGTAACACAATGATCTGTTTCCTTTTATATATTCCCTACTTCAGGATAATGCACAGCTAAGCAATTCCTTTAAGCCCAAAATAAAACCATATAATATGTTATTTCTTAATAGTCCCTAACCACAAAGGCTTATAACCTTAAATAGTAATGAAAAAAATTCACGAATGTTTTAAAATCTTTCCTTTTCCCACAATTAGGTTGGAAACAGCAATTTCTTTTCCAGACTCACCTAAAATTATTAGTATTGGGGTTTAATAATAGTGGCCTTAAAGAATAATTCCTATGGGTCATTAACATAATACAATCTTCTAATAGATGCTTCTTTCTCTGTGATGTTCTCTACTTCTTTATAACAGTACAAATATTTGTTCACATAATTCTGGATGCTTGCTACATAAATTCTTTTATTAGAGCTACATTATACAAACTATTTAAACAGTATCCTCTGTATCTTGAAGGAAAGCCTCTTAAGGTGTTCTTTCAGCAATCTGTGTTGAATTATGAAGTTCGTGCTGTAAGAAGACATCATCTGTAAAGTGCAGTAGAGAAGAGAAATGGAAGACAGTGTCTGAGTGGTTTGGAAATTATTAAGGAAGATGCAACCAGCCTACCAAGAGAGGTCACTTAGGCACCGCCCATGGAGGAAGTCCAATGTGCATTAAATAACATATTCATCACCGTTTAACTCTGTTATGGATTGAATTGTGTCCCCCAAAAATATATATCAACTTGGCTAGGCCATGATTCCCAGTATTGTGTGACTGTCCTCTGTTTTGTGATCTGACGTGATTATCCTATACGTTGTAAATTCTAACCTTCATGGTGCTAATGAGGCAGGATTAGAGGTAGTTATGTTAATGAGGCAGGACTCAATCTACAGGATTAGGTTGTACCTTGAGTCAATCTCTTTTGAGACATAAAAGAGAATCAAGCAGAGAGGAGGGGACCTTATACCACCAAGAAAGAAGAGCCAGGAGCAGAGCGCCTCGTTTGGACCTAGGGTCCCTGTGCTGAGAAACTCCTAGACCCAGGGGAAGACTGATGACAAGGACTTTCCCCCAGAGCCAACAGAGATAGCCTTCCCATGGAGCTGGTACCCTTAATTTGGACTTCCAGCCTCCTAAACTGTGAAAGAATAAATTTTTATTTGTTGAAGCCATCCACTTGTGGTATATCTGTTATAGTAGCACTAGATAACTATTAAGACAAACTCTATTTGTACTCACTAGCTCTTAAGGAGTTATAGTCTTAAAACACTATGTGCCTCTGAAAATCTTCTTAACTGCAGCTTGAAATCTGGAGAGCAAACACCATAATTTTTTTCATTTCTAAGTAGTTATGATTTTAAATCACTCCTAAGTCAAAGTTCATATCTTGGCAATTTTAGTTGGGAAAAAAATGGCATCATTGGTGGGTACTCAATTATATTTCATTCCTTCACATCAGGAAAAGCATATGACCTAGAGGTAGGTAGAGAAAGTTCTTAAATCATGTACCTTTGATCTCTCATGTATTTTACAAATGCTTGAACAAATATGCTATGGACTACCACCACATACCACGTTATAGAGTGCATCCCTCAGCATCATCCTGCAGGCACCATACCTTTTGCTGGGAATTAAAACATCTGTGAAAGAGTTGGGAGCCCAAAGAATGAAGATCATTGGATCGTGGGCATTGTTTTAGGCTAGAAAGGGCCTCAGAATTTATCTAGTCCAGTTGCTATATTTTACAGATAACAAAGCTCAGAGAAATTAAATGTCTTGCCTAAATTTCCAGAATCTGTACGTGCCAGTCCTGAGCTTAAAACTCAGATCCACTTTACTCTTTGTTCAGCATTTTTACTTTTGCATCATGTAGCCTCTCAATAGAAAGATGCATTTACTTGTTCAACAAAAATTTATTGAGAACTACAGAGTTTACAAAAGTGAATGATTAAAACAAATGGAGTTCATATTCTAACGGTGCTTACATTCAAGTGTGAGAAAAAATGCAATAATTAACTAAACAAAACAAATATATGTCAGATGGTGATAAATGCTTTGGGGACAAATAAAGTGGGGTAAAGGTATGAAGAGTGAAAAGATATTATCTTACATTAAGTGATTAATAATGCAGTGAAATTTGAATAAACAACTAGAAAAAGGAAAGAAGTAACTCATTCTGGGGGAAAAGTACTACAGGAAAATGGAACAGAAAGTGAAAACATCTTGGGGCAGGAATGTGCTGCTATGCATGCTCAAGAATCAGCAAACAAGTCAGGCAGGCTGGAGCAGAATGAGCATGAAGGCAAATTGTGAGAGAAGATGATGTTGGGAACATAATGTGGGGGCATATTATTTAGAACTTTAGATTTTTTCATAGTTAGAGAAGTCACTGGGAAGTGTTGTGCAGAGAAATGTCATGATCTAATATCCATTTTAAAGCATTCCACTGGCTGCTGTGTGGAGCATAAGAAACTGTTGAACACTCTAGACAAGAGATGACAATGTTTGAATTAGTAATAGTGGACAAGGTAATGAGAATGATTAGATATATTTTGAATGTAGGAGACAAGAGATTTTGTTGATGACTAAATGAAGGACATGAGAGAAAAAAAACATTTTTTTTTTTTTTTTTTTTGCCTGAGCAATTGGAAGAATGGAGTTGCTATTAATTAGGATGAAGAAGACAGTGGGAGAAACAAGTTTAGGGCAGGGTAAGTTTGAGATGCTTGTTAGATATTCTAAAAGAAATATTGAATATTAGATGGTTTTACAAGCCTGGAGTTCAAGAGAAAGATCATGGCTAGAAATATAAATTTGTAAGTTGGCCTTATATAAATGGCATTTAAATCCATGGGACTAGATGAAATCATTTAGGGAGCATGTGCAGACAGAAAAGAGAATGACAGCTGCAGAAGGGAAGGGATGCGAAAGGGTAGAGGATTGAGTCCTGAGGTACTACGATATTTAGATGTCAGGGGAAAAAACACAGACTCTAGTTAAAGTGACTAAGAATAAGCAGTTAGTGAGGTAAGAGGACAATCAAAAAGTTATGGTAGCTGGAAGCCAAGTAGAGTTAAGTACTAAGAGGAGGAGGAAGAAATAAACTATGTTGAAGGCTGCTGAAAAGTCAAGTAAGATAAGGTCTGGGTATAGACCAATATGAGATTACTGGTGACATTAATGGGACTCTGACAGGACAGGTTAAGTTGAGTGGTAGGCAAGAAGAGTAAGTTCGAGACAATTAGAGGAGAGCAGGGATAGACAGAAAGTATATAATTCTTTGATGAGATTTTGAGTAAAGGGAAACAGAGAAATGGGGCAGTAGTGGAGAAGCAAAGGGATTGAAGGAGATATTATATTAAGATTATAAAATCAACCAAGAAAATATGGCAGTTATCTATCTTTAATTACATTTTTGCCTCATTATATTCAATAATGGAGTCCCTAGGTGGCACAAATGATGAACAACTCAATTCAAGTCCACCCACTGTCACCTTGGAAGAAAGGCATGGCAATCCACTTCTGAAAATTCAGTCACTGAAAACCTAATAGAGCACAGTTATATTAGGGGTCACCATGAGTCAGATTCAATTTGATGGCAACTGGTTTGGTTTTATTTTGGTATATTTAATAATATTCTCCTCCACTTCACTCCTGCACCCACTCCCCAAACTTTGTCATCACTCAGACTTACTCTAAACCAAAAACCAAAACTCACTGCTGTCGAGTCAATTCTGACTCATAGTGACCGTACAGGACAGATTAGAACCACCCCATAGGGTTTCCATCACTTGGTGCATGCTGCCAGGAGCACCCTTGCACCCACATCCAGCAACAGTGAGGCGAGCTCATTGCGCCTCCCAGCCAGCAACCAGAGGTGCACTCCCATACCTCCCACCCAAAGGCCAGCAGCATGTTCCCACTGCCCCCCAGGCGACCAGCAGAGTGTTCCTGCTGTCCCCCAGGTGACCAGTGACATGCTCCCACACTCCCCTCCAAGGAAACAATGGTGTGCCCTCACACTGCATGCAAAGCAATCAGCAGCACACTTCTCCACATGCCTGCCCAGCAACTGGAGGCACACTCCCACAGCCCTCGCCTGGTGACCGGTAGGCATACTCACCACACCCACTACCCAGTGATCAGCAAGAGTGCTTCCCGTACCCCCGCCAGGTTACCAGCCAGGCAGGCTCACCCCCTTACCACCAATCACCTGGTGCATGCCAACAGGCACCACCCTACCCAACAACAGGTGATCCTTGTGTCCTCACCCAACAACTGCCCAGCTGCAATGTCACCCATCCCACACCCAGATAATTTCCACAGGCCAACTGCACAGGCACTGAGACCCCTCAAATTTCCCCCACCTACTGAGACTCCAATTTGTGTATACACAAAGGGCCTATCCCATCCATTTGGGTAGCACTGCCTCCCTGTGGCTACGAAGACATCCTGCCCTGCACTCTAGTAGACACACTAACTGCTAGCACCAACCCAGAAGGACCACATGGTTCCACCAGAGCTGTGGAAGGACCCTGACCACCCAACACTTGCCACCTCACATCAGGGAAATTATCTGTTCTCACACCTCCACACAATCCTGTAGGGAAAGACATTCACACCTAACGCCAGAGGACTCACTTGTAGGTGTGACCCACCACACCCATTAGTTAGAGAAAATCACACTTAGCCAACCAACAACACCAAAGTCATGCACAGACCAGTACCACAAAACAACAACAATAAAAATAATATAAGGAAGACAGGCACTGGAAAGAGAAGAACAAAACTCCTGATATATCAAAACAAAACAAAATTAGGACAAAAGAAACAAACATACAATTAATAAACATAGATATAAACAAATAAAATAACACCTTAATGCCTCAGAGACAGCAGACAATAACAAATCATACGAAGAAACAGGATAAGATGGCTCAAGCAAGTCAGCAAAACAAAGGGATGGAAAATCTTCCCGAGGAAGACTGATAACTACCTAATAAGGAATTCAAAAGATTTATATTTAGGCTCCTCTAAGAGATAAAGGAAAACACAGACAGAAAAAAAAAAGAGAGACAGAGAATAATTCAGGAAAACAATACAAGAACAAAATGACAAACTCAATAGACAAAAAAAAAACATATGAAAACAATAACTAGAAATTCAAAAGCTTAACAATAAAATATCAGTAATAGACAACTCAATGGAAGAACCAAGAAGTAGAATTGAATCAATGGAAGAAAGAATCACTGAAATAGAGGACAAATCCCTTGATACTAATTTGTTTGAGAAATAATAAGAAAAAAGACTGAAACAAAATGAAGAAAGCCTAAGGGCTTTGTGGAACACTATAAAGAGGAATAATATATGAATACTAGGAATTGCAGAGGGTAAATAGAGGAAAACAAGCATACAGAGAAAAATTTGTAAGGTAGATTGACAGACAACTTCCCAAATATCATGGAAGACAAGAATACTTCTATCCAAGAAGCTCAACAAACCCCATACAGGATATACTCCCAAAAGAAATTCACCAAGACATATCATGATCAAACTTACCAAAACCAAAGACGAAGAATTTGACAGCAGCTCATTAAAAGTAAAATATCATTTACAAAGGGACGTCAGTAAAACTAAGTGATGATTTCTCATCAGAAACCATGCAAACAAAAAGGCATTTGGATGACATATACAGAGACCTGAAAGAAAAGAATTGCCAACAAAGAATCATAGCCAGAAAAACTGTCTTTCAAAAATGAGAGTGAAACTAGGATATCCCCAGAGAAGCAGAAATTAAGAGAATTTGTAAACACCAGACCAGCATCACAAGAAATATTAAAGGGAGGCTTTCAAACAGAGAACCAATGATACAAGACAACAAACTGAGATAAAGACACACAAAAGTGTCACCCAGATCCCAACAAACTGAGATAAAGACACACAAAAGTGTCACCCAGATCCCAACCCAAATAAAGACTTCACAAAAGTAAAATAAATCTGCAAAGTTGATTACAGGGAGCCACAGATGTAAGGCTGTAAACAACAATTTCAAAACAAAAGGGGAAATAAATGATACAGCTATAGAATTTCCATATGGAGAGGAAGCCAAGGCAATTTCAAGATATAGCAGACTGTTTTAAACATAGGAGGATAAAGGTAAACTTCAGGGTAACAACAAAGAAAATTAATAAATCTAATCACCGATATAAAGAAGAAAATCAAAAGGTAAACACAAAAACAGTAACAAATGATAGAAAAGAAAATACATATACAAAAAAAATCTCAGCATAGAAAATTAAGAGGAACAAAGAAAGCTTTAACACCACAAAAATATATACATAACAAAATGACAGCGATGAATTCATACCTATCAATAATCACACTGAATGTAAATGGATAAAATGCATCCGTCATGAAGCAAAGAGTAGCAGAATAAATTTTTAAAAAATGACTCATCAATATGTTGCTTACAAGAGACACACCTTAGACACAAAGACATAAATAGGTGAAAAATCAAAGGATCGAGAAAAACATACCAAGTAAACAGTAACCAAAAGAGAGCAGAAGTGGCAATATTGATTTCTGACAAAGCAGACTTTAAGCCAAAATCTATTATAAGAGATAAAGAAGGGCATTATATATGATTAAAGGGTCAATTCACCAAGAAGACATAACAATAATAAATACTTATTCATCCAATGCCAGAGCTCCAAAATATATAAAACAAACTCTAATGGAATTGAAAAGAGCAATAGACAGTTCAACAATAATTCTAAGAAACTTTAACACACCACTTTTGATGACAAAAAGAACAACTAGAAAGAAAAATCAACAAAGAGACAAGAGATCTACATAACACTATTAATCAATTCAACCTCAAAGCCATGGATAGAAAACACCACCCAACAGTAGAACAATACACATTCGTCTTCAATGCACATGGAACATTCTCTAGAATAGATCGTACTTTAGGCCACAAAGCAAGCCTCAATAAATTTTAAAACATTGAAATTATACAAATCATCTTCTCTGAATATAACACTATAAAGCTAAAGATCAATTAACAGGAAGAAGAAGGAAAATAAATACATGGAAATTAAACAACACATTACTAAAAAAAAACTATTGGATCAGAGAAGAAATCAAAAGTGAAATTAAAAATTCTTAAAATCTAATGAGAATGAAAATACAATATACCAAAATCTTTGGGACATGGCAAAAGTAGTGCTCAGAGGGAAATTTACAGCAATAAATGCATACTTTAAAAAAGAAAAAAAGTACAAAAACAATAACTTAACCCAACAACTCAAACAAATAGAAAAGGAAGAGCAAAGGAGTACCAAAGCTACCAGAAGAAAGGAAATAAAGATTAGAGCAGAAATAAATGAAATAGAAAACAGAAAACTATAGAAAAAATCAAGAAGACTAGAAGTTGATTATTTGAGAGGATCAATAAAATTGACAAATCGCTGGCCAAACTTACAACGGAAAAGAATGAGAAACACAAATAACCAAACTAAGAAATGAAATAGGTAACATTACAACCGATCCAAATGAGACAAACAGGATCATAACAGAATATTATGAAAAACTGTACTCCAAAAATTTAAAAACCTAGAAAAAATGGACACATTTCTAGAAATATACTCTTACTGTTTTGAGGTGCCATCAAGTCGGTTCAGACTCATAGCGACCCTACGTACAACAGAGTGAAACACTGCCTGGTCCTGCACCATCCTCACAATCCTTGTTATGCCTGAATCCATTCTTGCAGCCACTGTATCAATCAATCTCATGAGCGTCTTCCTCTGTTTCATTGACCCTCTACTTTACCAAGCATGATGTCCTTCTCCAGGGACTGATCCCCCCTGAGGACATGTCCAAAGTATGTGAGACGTTGTCTCACCATCTTTGCTTCTAAGGAGCATCCTGGTTGTATTTCTTCCAAAACAGATTTGTTTGTTCTTTTGGAAGTCCATGGTATAGTCCATATTCCTCACCAACACCATAATTCAAAGGCGTTAATTTTTCTTTGGTCTTCCTTATTCATTGTCCAGCTTTCCCATGCATATGAGGCAACTGAAAATACCATGGCTTGGATCAGGCATATCTTAGTCCTCAAAGTGACATCTTTGCTTTTCAACACTTTACAGAGGTCTTTTGCAGCAGACTTGCCCAATGCAATGTGTCTTTTGATTTCTTGACTGCTGCTTCCATGGGTGTTGATTGTTGACAGCTTCAATCTTTTCCCCATTTATCATGATGTTTCTTATTGGTCCAGTTGTGAGGAGTTTTGTTTTCTTTATGTTGAGGTGTAATCTGTACTGAAGGCTATAATCTTTTGATCTTCATCAGTAAGTGCTTCAAGTCTTCACTTTCAGCAAGCAAGGTTGTATCATCTGCATAACACGGGTTGTTAATGAGTCTTCTTCCAATCCTGATGCCTGTTCTTCTTCATGTAGTCCAGTGTCTCAGATTATTTTCTCAGATAACAGATTGAAAAGGTATGGTGAAAGGATACAACCCTGACACACACCTTTCCTTACTTAAAACTACGCAGTATCCTCTTGTTCTGTCTGAACAACTGATCTATGTACAGGTCCCTCATGAGCACAATTAAGTGTTCTGGAATTCCCATTCTTCACAGTGTTATCCATAATTTGTTACGATCCACACAGTCAAATGCCTTTTCATAGTCAATAAACACAGGTAAACAGCTTTCTGGTATTCTCTACTTTCAGCTAGGATCCATCTGACATCAACAATTATTATCCCTGGTTTCACATCCTTCTGAATCCAGCTTGAATTTCTGGCAGTTCCCTGTTGACATAGTGCTGCAGCTGATTTTGAATGATCTTCAGCAAAATTTTACTTGCATGTGATATTAATGATATTGTTTGATAATTTCCACCTTTAGTTAGATTACCTTTCTTTGAAATAGGCGTAAGTACGGATCTCTTCCAGTCGGTTGGCCATGTGGCTGTCTTCCAAATTTCTTGGCATAAACAAGCAAGCACTTCCAGCACTGCATCCCTTTGTTTAAACATCTCAATTTGTATTCCGTCATTTCCCGTAAGCTTGTTTTTCACCCAAGTCTTCAGTGCAGCTTGGATCTCTTCCTTCAGTATCATAGGTTCCTGATCATATGCTACCTCCTGAAGTGGCTGAACGTTGACAAATTATTTTTGGTATAGTCTTTTTGTGTATTCCTTCCATCTTCTTTTGATGTTTCCTTCATCGTTTACTATTTTCCCTGTAGAATTCTTCAATATTGCAACTCGAGGCTTTAATTATTTCTTCAGTTCTTTCAGCTTGAGAAATGCCAAGGGTGTTCTTCCCTTTGGGTTTTCTAACTCCAGCTCGTTGCACATGTCATTATAATACTTTAGTTTGTCTTCTTGAGCCACCCTTTGAAATCTTCCATTCTGCTCTTTTACTTCATCATTTCTTCCATTTGCTTTAGCCATGCAATGTTCAAGAGTAAATTTCAGAGTCTCTTCTAACATCCTTTTTGGTCTTTTCTTTCTTTCTTGTCTTTTTAATGACCTCTTGCTTTCTTCATGCATGATGTCCTTAATGTCATTCCACAACTCGTCTTGTCTTCAGTCATTAGTATTCAATGCGTCAAATCTATTCTTGAGATGGTCTCTAAATCCAAGGTCATACTTTGACTCTCATGGACTTGTTCTAATTTTCTTCAGCTTCAACTTGAACTTGCATATGAGTAATTGATGGTCTGTTCTACTGTAGGCGCCTGGTCTTGTTCTGATTGATGATACTGAGCTTTTCCATTATCTCTTTCCATAGATGTAGTCGATTTGATTCCTGTGTATTCCATCAGGTGAGGTCCACATATATAGTCACCATTTATGTTGTAGAAAAAAAGTATTTGCAATGAATAAGTCGTTGGTCTTACAAAATTCTATTATGCAATCTCTGGCATCATTTCTATCACCAAGGCCATATTTTCCAACTACCAATCCTTCTTCTTTGTTTCCAACTTTCACATTCCAATCACCAGTAATTATCAATGCATCTTGATTGCATGTTCGATCAATTTCAGACTGCAGAAGCTGGTAAAAATTTTCAATTTCTTCATCT
>NW_004444076.1:3646982-3650384 GCF_000243295.1 Trichechus manatus latirostris
TTTCAATTTCTTCATCTTTGGCCTTAGTGGTTTGTGCATAAATTTGAATAATAGTCATAGTAACTGGTCTTCCTTGTAGGCATATAGATATTATCCTATCACTGACAGCATTGTACTTCAGGATAGATCTTGAAATGATCTTTTTGATGATGAATGCAATGCCATTCCTCTTCAATTTGTCATTCCCAGCACAGTAGACCGTACGATTGTCCAATTCAAAATGGCCAATACCAGTCCATTTCAGCTCACTGATGCCTAGGATATCAACGTTTATGTGTTCTATTTCATTTTTGACAATTTCCAATTTTCCTACAGTCATACTTTGTACATTCCATGTTCTGATTATTAATGGATGTTTGCAGCTGTTCCTTCTCATTTTGAGTCATGCCACATCAGCAAATGAATGTCTTAAAAGCTGACTCCATCCACGTCATTAAGGTCAACTCTACTGAGAGAAAGCATCTCTTCCCCAGTCGTCTTTTGAGTGCCTTCCAACCTGAGGGGCTCATCTTCTGGCACTAAATCAAAGAACGTTCCGCTGCTATTCATAAGGTTTTCACTGGCCAGTTCTTTTCAGAAGTAGACTGCCTGGTCCTTCTTCCTAGTCTGTCTTAGTCTGGAAGCTCAGCTAAAACCTGTCCACCATGGGTGACCCTGCTGGTATTTGAATACCAGTGGCACAGCTTCCAGCATCACAGCGACACGCAAGCCCTCACAGTACGAAAAACTGACAGACATATGGGGGTACATATATAGGAAGGCACATGTAAGTATATAGGTGTGTATATGTAGGTGTATCTATAGGCATGTGTATGTACATGTTTCTATGTGCTGCATATGTATTCATATGTATAATAAAGCATTAGGGGGCACAACTGCAGATACTTCCTAGACATAACTAAACGCTTTGCAGGTTTGGTTTACTGGGTTTGAAGGATTAGGACCAGAGTCTCAAGGGACAACTTAGTCAACTGGCATAACATAGTTCATAGAAATATTGTTCTACATCCTAGTTTGGTCAGTAGTGTCTGGGATCTTAAAGCTTGCGAGTCACCATCTAAGATACAACTATTAGTCTGTATTCACCTGGAGCAGAAGCGGAAGAAGAAACCAAAGATTCAAAGATGAAACTAGTCTATAGGACTAATACATCCACTGCCATTGATATGGCCTCATCTATCCTGAGACCAAAAGAACTAGATGGTGCCCAGCTACCAGTACCGACCGTTCAGATCAGGGACACAATAGACAGTTCAGGATAGAACGGTAGAAAAATACAGAACAAACCATAAATTCCTTAAAAAGGCCATACTTACTAGACCAGTAGAGACTAGAGAGCCCCAAAGGCTACCACCCTGAGATACCCTTTAAACCTGGAATTGATCCCACCTCCAGAGATCACTTTTCAGCCAAACAGTAGATTAGCTCATAAAATTACCTCATGAGGAGCACTTACGAGTACTGTGCTCCTTTAACCCTTTTGTAAACAAATTATTTTCTGCTTTGAACTTTTTGTTAATATCATGTGCTTTCATTAATGGAAGCAAGCTGAATCATTGAGTATGTCTGAATTTTTGATAGGTAAATTAATTTTTTTATTGCCCCTCCCAGAAGCCAACCCTCAGTGTTTAGTTGTACATATGAAGTACCACTAATTATACCCAAGAGTCCCTACTGAGGTCTATTGGTACATATGTGAAACAAATTAAAATTTTCAAAATTTCTATTTTTCCTACCAAAAATTCAGATACCTCATACAACAGCCTGTAAAAACAGTAATTTTAGGCACATGCCAAGTTCTTCAGTTTCAAACAGTCATTAAGGTCCGTGTCTTACAGTAGTACACACTGTCAGTGTTGTAGCAGCTTCTCAATAAACCTTCAGAGGCAAAAAAAAGTACTTTGTCCTTAGAGGTACCCCTGAGCACGAAAGGGTTATTAAATCATCAACTATATGAGACCAAATGGTCAAAGTTTACCATAAAGCAAAATGAGAAGGTAAGTGGGGGCAGAGAAGCTAGATTAACGGAAACAGAATGCAAATAATGAGAATGCTGACACACTGTGAAAAACGTACCCAATGTCACTGAACAATATGTACAGAAATTGTTAAATGGAAACCTAATTTTCTGTGTAAACTTTCACCAAAAATATAATTAAAAAAAACAAAATCCCCAAATGTGCATGAAAATTATTTGCCTACCTTATACGAGCATCTTGGTTGCCGCGCATGGTTAAAGTAAAATCACATAATGGGAAAAATCTGGATTATTATAAATTAGTGATTAGCAACCTCAGCCACAATCTCATTACTAACTGATAATGCTTCACTATCCACAATGTTTTCCCATTTTCCACAGTGGAAACTGGGAAATATCTTCCAATGATTTCGATAATATTTTCTCTTCAATTTGTTAAAAACAAACAAAAAACAGCATAATCCCATGTCCTTGACCCTCCTTATTCTTATGAAATAGTAAATGGTTCCTTAATTAATTATCCAATTATTTATCAAGTCTATGGTTTCTTCTAATAAATATTTCTTGATTTGTCCACTTCTTTCTATTCCCACTGTCACTAGTCAAATCTAAGTAATCAACATCTCCCACCTGCACTACCACCAGAGTCTAGGGTTCCAGTTTCTACACTGTAGCCAGAATGATCTTAAAAATAATAAATATGATCTGGATTTAAAGACTGTCCATTGCATTTAAAATAAAGTAGGAAATACTTAATATGACCTATGAGGCCTCCAATAATCCGTTCTCTTGTTTGTTTAGGTGGTAGAAGAGGGATTGTGAGTCCTCTGATTTTGTGGTTTTCTTTTCTCTTAAGGACCCTAGATTTTCTCCTTTTTTTCTTATTTTTTTATTTACCACCCAATTGCCAAGGGACCCTTTTTCTTTTCTTTTTGTCTTTTCCTCCTGACACTATGCATTTGGAAAGATGTTCCTTTAAATCACCTTGCTCCTTTAAACTGAGTCTGCCCCTTTAAATCATATATCTAGGCCTTTAAATGATATATACTTTGAAATTCCTTTCCTGTAGTCCTGTTCTGATCTACCTGAGTATTTATGATATGTTTAGAGTTAGGGTGAATTTAATCTTTCTAGTGGTCACTCCAACTCTGCCTCATGTCCCCTCTTCAGTATCTCTCCTCTGTCTTCCTAGAAATCTTTCTTAGTTGCCTTTGCTCCCAGCAAAGCCCCTTGCCACGCAGCTAACAGTAGGCACTTGTGGTACCCCAGCACTGGTATTTTTTTTTTTAATTTTTACTCACAGTGTTTAAATAATAGCATTTATGTAACTAAAAAGTAAATAATATAGTATAACATATAATTTCAAATAAATATCCATTTTCATATTTTTATGTTAAAGTAATAACATATGTAATATATAATAA
>NW_004444076.1:3650484-3702868 GCF_000243295.1 Trichechus manatus latirostris
TTAAAGTAATAACATATGTAATATATAATAAAGTATAAGATGTAATGTGTGTAATGTGTAATAAAATATAACACATGTGTGATATATAATATGTAAAAATGTGTGTAACATTTTTATGTTAAAGTAACAACACATATGTGTATAAAATTTTTTTTTTTTAATTTGGCCTGGTATGGCTGTGTCCCAGATTGGTTCTCTAAAAAGTTGGTCATCATAACTTAAATGCTATTTCATAAAGTGAATTTTTCTATTACTATTCTCCACCTTTCCATGTCGATAAATTTTCATTTCCTCTAACATCTAGTCTTTATTCAAATTTCTCCAATGATACCAAAAAATTCTTTAAACTACTTTGTCCAAACCAGTATAGAACTCAGGTCCACATATTGCATCTGGTTCTAAGTGTTTTTTTAATCCAACACAACTCCTTTCCCCCCATTTTTTTCCAAGAGATGGACTTGCTGATGAGATCAGACTAGTAGTCCTGCAAGGTATACTACCTTCTAAATTTGCCTGACTGCTACTTTGAAAATGCACTGAGCTTGTTTCCTCTCTCCTTCGTATTTCCTGTTTATCTGTCTTTCCCTAAACCGGATGAACTCCTAATGGTCCAGGATTGTGACCTGCTCATTATTATATTCTCAGAAATAATACCATGCCTGATACATGAACAGCTTTTTTTTTTTTCAGTAAAATATATATTAACAGTGAAAGATCAGTTACTCCTTTATTTCTGAGGGTTAATAGCAAGCCTTAGCATTTGTTTTCAGATTACTGTGACCTAAAAAATTCTTTTAAAAACAAAAAAACCAGGAAATACTATTGGAATCTACAAAAACAGAATGATGGTATATGGATTTTGAGATAGGTGGGAATCTGATGGGGCCATGGTGGCATAGTGATTAAAAGCTCTGCTGCTAACCAAAAGGCTGGCAGTTCCAATCCAACAGCCGCTCCTTGGAAACTCTATGGGGCAATACTACTCTGTCCTATGGGGTCACTATGAGTTACAATTGACTCCACAGCAACGGGTTTTTTTAACGGGGAACCTGATAGGAGCCCTGGTGGCACGGTGATTACAGCGTTTGGCTGCTAACTGAAAGATCAATGGTTCAAACCCACCAGCCGCTCCTCGGGAGACAGATATGGCAGTCTGCTTCTGTAAAGCCTTGGAAAACCTATGGAGCAGTTTTACTCTGTCCTATAGGGTCGCTATAAGTCAGAACTCACTCGAGGACAATGAGGTGGGGAAACTGATAGGGCAGCTAGGAAAATCTTCTGAAGTGGAATGATAAGGGAAGTGATTATATACTGTAAATGTTGCTATTAGGAGAGCAACAGCGAGTTTCCACAGCAAATGGGCTCTGAGCACAAATGTTTCCAGAAATTGTACATCATTTCAGCAGAGGAAATTGAGATACAGATGTAGAATGGAAATGATAAGCCAGTTTACCACAGATTTGAAAAAGCCATTGTGAAGGAAGTTAACAACAACAAAAAAGCAGTGCCCTATGTTTACAAATATAGGCATGCAGACAAGTAAGCATTCAAAATAAGTGCTCAAGTCCTGATTCCAGCTCTTCTACCATTATGTGTTACTTTCAAGAAAGAATTTCACTTTTCTGTGCCTTAGTCCTCCATTTATAAAAAGTAGGTAACACTTGCTATTGTTTTAAGTAAACCTGTTGTCTTTCTTAATCTGATTAAGCTTCATAACAAGGCAGACAATGAAAGGAAGGTCTTTATAAGAGGCACCCTGTGTCTTAGGCCTCAACTGTTAGCTCCTGAGATTCATCTCCCCTATGGCACTGTTTCAGTGACTCCTGGAGGATGCCCCTCCAGTGCAAATCTCAAAGACTCAGGGTTTGGTTTTGCTACAGGAATTGGTGGGTTTCTTTAGAACCTCATGACAAACTGAGACAGAGATAAAACTCAAAACAAAGATATATCGATCTTTTGCTCCCTCTGAAAGTCATTATCCCATAAATTCTATTCTCCTACCTTTAGACAACATATGACTACATTCTCTGAATTTTTATGCAATAAAAACTGTTTCTACTGTAGTTTCTTCCATTTCCTCTTTAGATTATATTATGCAGTTATGCTAATTCCAATAAGACATTGCACAAAGCACAGTGATTTATCACGTTGATTTTGTTTTTAAAATTTCCAAAGTACCTCCCATGTTGTTCCATTATGAATCTCACAGGTACCCTGATCGATTAATTTTTTATTTTTCTTCAATATTGCTGAGTTGGATTTCCCTTAAACATATCATTATATGTTTTTCTACTTATCCTTACTGTTTTTTTTTTTTCAAACTTTGTTATAGAGTTTTTTTAAAACCTTAGAGAAAATAAAAAGTTGATTTTAATACTGCCTGCTATACACTCTTCCAAACAGGACAATAAAGTTCAAATCAGAGCATCATTTAAAATGAAACGAGCAAACAGCAATGGGAAAGACTGTACTTAAATAGAATGCACAATAATTCAATATAGTTGTTTCTTTGTTCCAAGAAGTTGACTACAAATCCAATGTCCTCCATTATATCAAAATGAAAGCATCACACACAGAGATGAAGTAAAAAAAGGTACACACCCTTTAAATATTTTAGAATCAGGCTACATAAAAACGCTGTAGAAACAATTTTAAGTCATTATGTACACTGTCTCTTTTTCAAGTTTTTTATATATATACATATATATATCATATTAAATATTGACAAAATTCTTCTTGAAGTTTCATAAGGGCCATTCTTTAGAAAGACATTTAGAGTAATCACTGGGTTTTATGGTTTGAAGGTCTCAGTGTTCCTTGGGCACGCATATTGATTACCACCCCAAAGTGAGCCCCCCCCAATTCAAAATAATAGCAAGTACCCAGATGTGATTGGAGAGGAACTTCAAGAAGAAGAGGCAATTCACATACTTTTGAGGTACTACTAGATATCCAGTGACTAGATGTCATTTATTTCTTCTGCATTTTCACAGAGTGAGAAAACTGAGGCTGAGAGAGGTTAAGTAATTTGCCCAAGATCATAAAGCCAGAAGAAATCTAACCAGTATTCAAGCCACGACTGTCTGATGAGAAGTCCATACTCACTTTACCAGGCTATGCTGCACTGCTACAAGATCCTTCTCAAACTCATAAAATATTTCAACTGGCCTGTCTACAAAGCAGCAAGAATCCCTTCTTCCAAGCTCCACTCCAATTCTTCTTTCTGCTTGCCTGAAATTCTATCACCATTAGCCTGGTAATAGGATCAGAAGACAAAGGCTTTAGAAAGAATGTCACTGAGATTTGTTACCTGAAGGGCAAGGACTGCTTGCCTTTGTGGTGCCTCCTCCAGAGCAAAGGTTAGTTTATCACTTATGATGAACTATTGCTTTAAAATTTACCAAATCTGGTGTGTGCGATTGGACAGATAAGATTCATGAAACTACAAATAAGACATCGAAAACGGTAAGGGGCATCACAAAGAGAGGGCAAATCAGGATGAGACATCCATTCCCTTATCAGGCTGGAAACAAGAGGTAGACTGTGAGTGGAAAAGGCAGTTTGAGAGGGAGAAATTTTAGAAAAGTGGTGAAAGGAAAAGGACAGAAGCCCAGGAAATATGGCAGCTCTGATGAAGGGGCAGGATAAGGACCTTACAGAAGACCTCATAGAACTACCATGGAAGGAAATTATTTTTAATAAAAGATAACTCTACACATAAAAAGAGATTTCAAATCACTCATGCTCATCACAAAATATAAATGTCCATTCTTAAAACCAAAGAAACAATATAGATATACATATGCATAATTTATATGTTCTTGTCCTACCTTGACATTATTGTTTTTTCCTATTAGTGGCATGATATAGTAGGAAGCGTTCTGAACTCACGATCAG
This sequence comes from Trichechus manatus latirostris, assembly GCF_000243295.1. Lineage (NCBI taxonomy): Eukaryota > Metazoa > Chordata > Mammalia > Sirenia > Trichechidae > Trichechus > Trichechus manatus. The sequence continues at coordinate 3,654,382 of NW_004444076.1, forward strand.
GAGCCTGTACTAAGCCATCTAGCTGTCCCAATAGCATTTTAAAATCAACTTGTTTAAAACTGAAGTTATCTCTTTCCCCTCCTCCATGTTCCTCAATGGCAGTCTACCTCTCCTGTATTTTCCCTCTCTTGGAGATGAAATTACCATTCTTAAGTAACTCAAGCCAGAAATTTAGAAGTCATTCCAGAGTCTTTTCTCCCTTTCTCAGATTTACATTCCATCAAACGCTAAGTCTGTCAATTCTATCTATAAGCATCTCTCAAATTTCTCCCTCTTCTCCATCCCTATTAACATATTTTCATTCAAGCATTCATTATTTTCATGTGAATTATCATAATGCTTCCACATTTATAATATTCCACATATCTGTCTGATTTAGTCCCTTGTTTAAAATTCTTTAGTGGCTCACCATCCTTTTCAAGATAAAATTCCAGCATTCGAGTATGATGTACAAGGCCCTTCACAATATGAGTTTCTACTTGGCAATTCAGTCTCATCTCTGGCCATACAGACTACACTGCAGGCACACCAAATTATTTGCACTTCTTTGTGCACAGAATACTATCCTTTATCCATGCATCTTTACTTCAAATGTCATGCCAATCCCCGCCACCTCTTCTGCTTGTCCTGTAACATTCACATCCCTTAAGTAATACATTGTGCTTATCTGTAACCAACACTAAACCAAAAAATAAATTATTGTCGTGGATTCGATTCCAACTCATGGTGATTCCATATATTACACAGTAGAACTGCTCCATAGGGTTTTCTTGGCCATAATTTTTACAGAAGCAGGTCTTTCTTCTGCAGTGCTGCTAGGTGGATTTGAACCACCAATCTTTAGGTTAGTAGTCCAACCCAAACTGTTTGTGCCACCCAGGGACCCAACCAAAACTATTGCTGTTGTTAGGTGCTTTGAGTCAATTTTCAACTAATAGCAACCCCATATGACAGAGCAGAACTGCCCCATAGGGTTTCCTAGGCTGTAATCATTACAGGAGCAGATCTCCACTGGGTGGGTTCAAACTGCCAACCTTTCGGTTAGCAGCCAAGTGCTTAACTGTTGCAACACTAGGTCCCCTTAACCAACACTAATCTCAACAAATTACAATATTTATATGTATCAGTGAAAAAATTAATGAACAAATATGAAGTTAGATCCTGACTCTATTGTTTACTAATCCTAAATCACTTAACCTGTCAGAATCTCAGTTTCCTCAGCTAAAACAACTGTCAGAAGTTAAGCAACATCCCAGAGCAAAAATCACTGAATGCATGTGTGACTCAGTAAAACAATCTAGGAAACAATACTATTTCCCTGGATGTTTGCACTCATATCCTTGGAAACGATTCCTTGAGAAGCAATTTAACTAATTCTCAGTTCCCACTACAACTCAGCTCTTGGTCATTGTTTACTTCTCTTCATGCATATTGATTGATATGCTTCAACCTACTTGTCATATCTATTTCTGCCCAATCTGAATATGGAAAGTGACATTAGTTGGCAATTCTCACCTATCTTCAAATAACACCATGGAGAAACTTGCTACAACTCTCTTCAATGTACAGTACGCTAAATTCCTTCCTCTAGGCAGATAATCATTCCCTTCTAGCACAAGTGTAGTATCTTATTTAGTAAGACATGGCCCTGTGGTCATAACCAAAGCCCTGATAGCTGCTTTGACAATACATTATCTACAAAAAGCTTTTGGTTTCTGCTTCTATACAAACATTTCGCTGAAATCTTAGGTCATGCTTTCCAATACGAGACTTGCTTTCTTCCATGTTTAATGCAACCACCATGGTTATTTTCTCAAATATCAACTATAATATATAGGTTCTCTAGAGAGAGCTCAAGGTATTCATGTGCATATGATTCATTGAGGAAGTGCTTTCAGGAGAAGCCAGTAGGAGAGTCAGGGAAATAGGCTAGGACAGGGTAGGTATTATGCACGAAAGTAGTGGTTTCAGGCAAGGACCAGCTACAGCCCAGCTGGGCCCACAGGGGATGGGAGAAACACTTCAAATTGAAGCTGCTTGGATTGTCCAAGGGCAATGGTCCTGAAAAAGTTGGAAGTGTGAAACGTTAGTTCACTGCACTTGTATTAGCTGGAGGAGGGGCACAATGAGTAAACTTTAAAAAGAAATCCCAGGAGATCCGCATGAAGCACCAACAGCCATCCACTACATTCTCTCTGATCCTACTTCATCAGACTCCAACAGCATCATGTAACCAGCAGTTACTCAACAAATATCAGCTAATGGTAATCAAATTATAATCAATGAAGCCTCAACTAATAAAAGAATGGAACCCCTTCTCTAGGTCTTTAATTAGTTTCTGCTATATTTAACTAGGTTGCTCACCTTGATAACATTTCAGAGTTTGAATGGCATTTTTGATACATAGGGTTACAACAGTGTCCATAATATAGGATACAAAACAAGAAAGAACAAACAAATCCACTGCCGTTGAGTCCATTTTGACTCACAGTGGCCCTATATATTGTCCCCTAAATAAGCCTGAAAAATTAAACACTTCCCATAATACATTTCTACTTATTTATAAATAAATGAAGGTGATACATGGACTTCTCAAGAGAGCTTTGGTCATAGACATAAAAACAAATTCTTAAACTACGGTGAAGTGAAAAGAAAAGGAAGAATTTAAATGAATTCGGAATCATAATTTGTACTTCATCATGATAAAGCTGGCTACTGAACCTAAGGGTTTAAATAACTATACTTCTAGAACTTACATACAATTTCTATTCATAGTTCTCTAGTATCTATAGCTAAATTGAAAATATATCTTCTTTATTGCCAAATTTCAACTTGCTTAAAAAAAGGTTAAAAAAGTAATAAAATACTCTGTGCCTCTTTTGGCCCAAATATAAAAGTAGTTTAAATATTGTTGTATTCATTTGCAACTTCCTTGCCTAAAAATTCAAGTTAAAGGACTATTAATTAAAATGCTTCCTCAAGGAGAAGCAGTATCAAGACACTCACCAGAACTTCTACTGATGGATGAGTAAGAGCTTAAAGAATCACTGCTTTGATAATTGCCTTAAATTGTGGAGAGAGAGTAAGTAAATCCAAATCTGATGGTCATTATTAAGAATATAATCAATAATTTAATTTTACATACTTAAAACAATTGAACCCTGCTCTCTTAGGTGGGCAGAGACTGTATTCTCACTTAATCAAAATTGATTCTCAGAGTCTGTCACCGGCATGGCACATAGTGACTCACTATACGTTTGTTTAACCAATGTTGTAAAAGTCAAATTTTATTCAGTCACACTATACATACTACTTTGGTAGTCTTCCAGGAGCCGTAAATTTGTTGAAGAGGAAACAAAAAGTGTAGTACACACACATACACACATGCACACACATACACAAAGAAAATTGTAGCAAGTTTAAAATTATATGTAATCAAGTGCTACATGGTATAATCCAAATTTTAAGAGTCATAGGAAAAAAAGAAGAGCATACAGGCTGGAACACGTGGAAAAGGCTTCATAAAAATTATGAGACCTAGAGTTGGAACTTAAAGGATGAGTCAGATTTAGAATAAGGGAGAGAAATGGCATGGGCATTCCAGGGAAACTCGTGATAATGACATACTGACTGGTAGGAATACCCTTCTAATCTACCTTCCTCACTGCTACAACAGCATGTTTCTAAAGCACAAATTTCTATTCTCTTGTGCCCACACATCATTCTTCATACTCATTGCTCTGCTTGTATTTCCCCTAATGCACCAAGCTCTTTCACATACACTCCTTCACCTTGCTCAAGCAATACATTCTGACTGGAGTATCTGTCCTCTCACCAAACTCTTAGCTCTAAAGCCTCCTAGGGACTATTTTTTAAGACTCAGGCTAAACATTCCACTTTTCTGAAGCCTTTTCTTACCTCCCTCTCCACATGAAATTCAATCCCCACCTCAAATGATCCCACTCTATTCTGTTGGAATCTTATTATAGCACTTTCACCACTTCACAGCATTAAATTATTTACATCTGTGCCTCTCATTAGATTGCAAGCACCTCAAGGAAAGGGATAGTTTATTTATTTTGAATCTTTAATGTATGAACAAATAAGAAGTTTATAAAATGTTTGATAAATGAAGAAATGATTGTAATGAAAAGGAAGGAAATGAGGGAAGGAGAAAAGCCAGACTAACCAAAGCAGAAGGTTTGTATTAGGGAGAAAGAAGAAACAAAGGCATGTATTATGGAGACTATTGAATGCTAGGTTCAGAGGTTTGGGCTATTGTAGGCTCTGAATCAGGAGTGTGGTAGAGATCAGAATATTCTTTCTCAGGAAAAAGGGGTAGCAATACAGTGTGTGAACTCTAGAGAAAAGACACCAAAAGAAGATGAGAAGGCTGATGCAATTGAATTTTCACGGTTTGCATGAGGAAAGACTTTCCTGCAATAGTTCATTGGACTATGGTCAAATTAACTGTATTATTTGTAAACTGAACTCCGCTTAAAGGAATCAGAGGGACTTCTTGCAAGGTATAACAAACAAAAGACTGGCAGTGAGTTTCAAGATACATAAACCCACAAGGACAAAGACAATGGGAAACAAGACAACAGAAACATAATTTTGAAAGACATAAAGCAGCTAGACTTTAGTAATAGTAACTGACACAGAAAACTTAATAAAGGAATGAGAAAAGCTAAGAAACAACCAATTTACTTTGCAGAAACTCCAAAAGCATCAAGAATTGCCAGCACTGGGTATCTCTTGAAGTAAGGCTAGAAATAGAGCTAAAATTTCTTAAAAATCTGTCCAAGATGCTGGGAGGAGGGCTGTGGGGACCATGGTCTGGGGGAACATCTAGCTAAACTGGCATAACATAGTTCATAAAGAAAATGTTCTATATTCTACCTTGGTGAGTAGCATCTGGGGTCTTAAAAGCCTGTAAGCAGCCATCTAAGATACTCTACTGGTCTCACCCCTTCGGGAACAAGAAAGAATGAAGGAAACAAGACACAAGGGAAAGATTAGTCCAAAGGACTAATGGTCCACAGCTACCACAGCCTCCACCAGACTGAGTCCACTACAACTAGATGGTGCCCAGCTACCACCACTGACTGCTCTGACATGGATCACAACAGAGCGTCCCAGACAGAGCTCGAGAAAAATGTAGAACAAAATTCTAACTCACAAAAAACACCAGACTTACTGGCCTGACAGAGACTGGAGAAACCCTGAGAGTATGGCCCCCAGACACCCTTTTATCTCAGCAATGAAATCACTCTTGAGGTTCATCCTTTAGTCAAAGATTAGACAGCTCCATAAAACAAAACGAGACTAATGGGGCACAACAGTCCAGGGACAAGGACTGGAAGGCAGGAGGGGAAAGGAAAGCTGGTAATAGGGAACCCAAGGTCAAGAAGAGACAGTGTTGACATGTCATGGGGTTGTTAACCAAAGTTATAAAATAATATGTGTACTAACTGTTTAATGAGAAACTATTTGTTCTGTAAACCTTCATCCAAATTACAATAAAAAAAAATCAAAAAGGAAAAACCTGTCCAAGAATCGTTTATATCCTTACATCTCCTCCTTCACTCTGTGCATCAGATAACTGCTACCCACCCAATCTAGCAAAAGAATGGAGATTTATTCTCTGCAGGAGGGAAAAGAGAAGGTTTCTGGAGTACAGGACCCAGACAAAGTGGAGCGTGCAATACCATACTGTAAAACATAAATTAAATAAACATTTGCATACCTCAGTCCTCTTTCCCCACTTAACTGTCAGAACACTGGACAGGCATGTACCCTCCAGCTAAGTACTTGAGGATCCTTCTCTGAAGGATGTGACTAGCCCCCTCTCCAAAAGGCCAAAAGACACTGACCGTAGACTTTCTCCAGTGAAACAACTCAGACAGATTGCCTTACAGTGAAACCCATGATTGACAAGTCCCATTCAAGGCCTTTACTCAGGTTTTAATGCCCCAAACTTAAATATGAGCAAACAATCAAAGATTAACAAAAAGCTGATGAATGCTTCTACAAGATAGAGTATAAAACAAAACAAACAAACAAAAATGTGGATAAAGCAAAGATAAAATACAGAAAACTCCAAAAAGTAATTGTTAATAGCCTCTGACAGATAAGAAGATATTGCATTCATTAAACAGAAGGAAATTATAAAATTTGGCCAGAGAACAAAAAATGATCTAAAACATGATGGCAGAGATCAAAATCTGAATAGAAAGATTATAAGGTAAAGTGAGAAAACTACTCATAAAGACAGCAAAAAAACAAAAAAACAAAAAACCTCTAAGAAAATTAGAGGACCCATTCAGCAGGTCCAGCATCTGAATAATAGGATTTCCAGAAACACTGATCAAAGAAAATAGAGAAAATCATTAATAAAATAATTTAAAAAACTTTTCAAAAATTGAAGGACATGAGTTTCGAGACTTAAAGAGCTCACCAAATACCAGACAGTGGATAAATATCCACATAAAAGAAATCATCAGAAAATGCCAGAATACTCATGACAAGCTAATTAATATCTTACAGCCTTCCCGGAAGAGGAGGTAAGGGACTTGGAGAGAGACAGGTCACATATCAACGATCAGGAATCAGTGACACTGGACTTCTCAACAGCAATATTTGAAGCTAGAAATTGAATTTGAAGCCTTCAGATTTCTGAAGAAAAATACTTTCAAGCCTACAATTCTATACCCAGCTAAACTATTAAATAAGTGTGAAGCCAAACTGAGACATGAAAAGTCTCATAAAAGTTATCTCCTCTGAATCTTTTATAAGAAAGCTACTGGAAGATATGCCCCACCAAATGTAAGAATAAACCAAAAAAGGAGAAGGTATAATATATAGAAAATAAGAGTTTCAACTCAAGATAGAGGTAAAGAGAATTCCCAGGATGATGGCAAAGAACAATCCCAGAAAAAGACTGTACATGAGGCATAAAGAGCAACCAGTTTGTGTTGGAACCAGTTAGAAAGCTACTGTATAGATTTCATCAAGTAGGATTTCATGATATTTCTGAATGTATTGAGATGAATTTGACATGGTCAGAGTTTGTAATTAAATTAGTGATTGGTACATGAAAAAAAAAAAGCAAATAAAAGAATACAAGCCAGTCAGTAACTCCAGGGAAAACACTAGTGTATGAGGTTTCCATAATTTATTAATATATACATAAACCAAAAATAAAAAAAACTAAACCTATTACCTTCAAGTTGATTCCAATTCGTAGCGACCCTATCTATAGGATAGTGTAGAACTGACCATAAGGTTTCTAAGACTGTAAATTTTTACAGAAGCAGACTGCCACATTTTTCTCTGGCAGAGTAGCTGGTGGGTTTGAACAGCTGAGCTTTTGGTTAGCAGCTGAGTGCTTAACCACTGTACCACCAGGGCTCCTTTTGCCTCTCAACCCCCTTCTTCTGAATAAGAATATATTCTATAGCCAAATTTACAATATATCCTTATTCAGAAGAAGGAGGTTGGAAGGCAAATATGGAGGAGGGTGGTTTATATGAAAGACAGTAAAATCTTCATCTTCCAAGATGGACATTAATACTAACACACCCTTAAGAATATTCATTACTCAAATGCTTTTGGCTGGTCTCTTCCACATTTCACACATGTATTAGAACAGAGGTTACTACATCACTGAGATATCATTAACTCTTACCTCTTCCATTTACAAATGGAAAAGTAAAACGTAGACAAAATTTTTTGTCCAAGGATAATAACCCAGGACTTTTGACGTTTAGTCTAATAATTTGTTCATAGCAAAGATTTTGAGGATATTTTCTACTCATCATCCACCACTGAGTAAATAAAGCTTTTGCACGTTATTACACATAAAATTATGGTATATATGCAAAACATACCATGGCTTGGGTCAGGCGCACTTAAGTCCTCAAACTGATATCTTTGCTTTTTAACATTTTAGAGGTCTTTTGCAGCAGATTTGCTCACTGTAATACATCGTTTGATTTCTTGACTGCTGCTTCCATGGACATCGTTTGTAGATTCGAGTAAAATGAAATTGTTGACAACTTCAACATTTTCTCCGTTTATCATGATGTTACTAATTGGTCCAGTTGTGAGGATTTTTGTTTTCTTCATGTTGAGGTGTAATCCATAACAAAGGCTGTAGTCTTTGGTCTTCATTAGTAAGTGCTTCAAGTTCTCTTCGTTTTCAGCAAGCAAGGTGGTATCATCTGCATACTGCAGGTTGTTAATCAGTCTTCCTCCAATCCTGATACCACAAAGACCGAAGAAGAATTGACGGTGTTGGCAAAGAACACCGACTGCCAGAAGAACGAACAAATCTGTCCTGGAAGAAATACAGCCAGAGTGCTCCTTGGAAGCAAGGATGGTGAGACTTCATCTGGTGTACTTTGGACATGTTATCAGGAGGGACCAGTCCCTTGAGAAGGACACCATGCGTGGTAAAGTAGAGGGTCAGCAAAAAAGAGGAAGACCCTCAACAAGATGGATTGACACAGTGGCTGCAACAATGGGCTCAAATATAGCAACGATTGTGAGGATGGTATGGGATCTTGCAGTGTTTCATTCTGTCACGCATAGAGTTGCTAAGAGCGGGAACTGATTCGACAGCACCAAACTACAACATATGCAACATATACCAAATACTGTCGGTGCTCAGCACATAGGAGATGCTCAACAAATACTGATTGAATGAAAGATTGAATATTTATTTTCTATTATATGCAAAGGCCTTTTTCTAGATATACAAGATTTGATCACACTGCTTTTATTGAAATTACAATCCAATATCTAGAGGATGATGCTTCAATTACTTTAAAACATTTTGAAATGGGATTGGAGACTTGCTTTGGATTTTTGCTTTTTTTCTTTACTATTCTGTTTTTTTTTTTCCAGAAATACCTAACTTTTATAATGATGGTCAAATGTAATCCTTGTAAATTTGACATATTAAAGAATTTTTTATTAAAATTCTTCCTAAATTTTGATTAAGTAGTTGCTCATGTTGAAAAGAAATAACTGGTCTAATCAATTGTAAATTACATTAGGTTTCTCTGAATAGCTAAAAAAAAAAATCTTTTTTTTCTTTTTTTTTGCTGATGCAGTAAAAACTGTTTTTCTCCTGGGAGATGATGCTGAGATTTATGTGTTTATAAAGGAAAAGTTGTACTTCTGTTTGAAACAAGTGCTTTAAAGATTAAAAAGTCTAATTCTTTTTCTTTTTATTTTAAATGAAATGTTTAGGAAAGTTTCTAAATAGTCCAGTATCAATCCATCTCAAGAATCCAGCTAAACAGGATAAAACATTTCCCATGGTGCCTTGTTAATGTGGTCCTGTTTGCTGTCCAAGACTAAGAGTTTAATCTCCATGCTACTCACCCCTGAGTTTCTCTAAAAACAAAATTGTTAATTAACTAGCTAATGAGATTGTCCTTTCCCACCATTTGTCAGCTTTTTACTGATCTACCTACCTGCCTTCAAGAAACTGGACTATGACTCATCTTACACAGATCACCAAACACCCATCAGAGAGTAATAGCTTTGGAACCAGAAGCTTAGAGATGAAAGCATCTGAACATCATTACCTACTGCTGGAGGCATCCATTTAGTCAGATCAAAGCCAATTTCATATTGAAGACAACAAGCTACCAAAAAAAGAGGTAAGAGAAACACAGATTCCCATTTGGCACCTTGTTCTGGGTTAACATGGTTTATATAAAGTCTTTTTTTTTTTTTTCTTTCATCTGCTGTAGTTCATAGTAATCACACATTCTTTTTCGTTCTTATACAAGGCCTTCGCTGAATAATTTTTCCCCTTCAGTAGTATTTTTGCCATTAATACAGTATGATACTTTACAGTCTGAATTTGTTTCAAACTAAGGAGCAGCAGAATTTGTCCTTTTTTTTACACAATGATGAAGAAAGAGAATCACACTTAATACTAATAGATGAGAATTCAGGAAGAGAATGTAAGCTCCCAGAGAACCAAGAAATGTTTATGGAATTATTATGAGACAGAGGTCTAATTTTGATAAGTGTGAAGTAGACCTATCATAGTCAGCCATGCAGAACAAGAAAGAGGACCACAAACTGTGCTTATTCATGGCAAAGAACAATGTGAATATTTGTAGGAGCAATTTATTCCTTGAACATTTCCTAATCAATGATCTCAAGCTTTTTTGAATTTAAAAAAGATAGGTTTCTCTCTTTTGCATCCTTGAGCTCCATGAGGGTAGTATTTGTGTCTGTTTTGTTGACCACAGTATGCCCTACATCTAGAACTCTGCCTAGCATATGGTATCTCCTAAATAAAAATTTATTGTATACATACTCATTCATTGAGCTGGTTGAAATTCTTTTGAAACCAAAACGATATATATAAATAAGTATTTTCATCTTGTCCAGTAAAATTTGTTTCACTCAACCCTCCCATTTCTGGACAGTGTGTTTCCAAAATGTATTTAAAGGACTTACTAAGCTAGGCATTTTACTGGAAAACATCTGGTTCTGGAGTCAGCCTAACCTGAGTTTCAAATTTCTGTGTATAATATTTTGCAATTTATGTAACTTAATTGGATCTCAGTCTCCTTCTGTGAAAAATGCCAGCAAGTAAGTGCTCAATAAATAGGGTCGCTATGAGTTGGAATCAACTCAACAGCAACGAGTTTTTGGATACCTGTTGCACAGTGGTTAAGAGCTACGGCGAGTTATGGATGCTGACCAAAAGGTTGGCAGTTTGAATGCACCAGCCCCTCCTTGGAAACCCTATAGGACAGTTCTACTCTGTCCTATTAGGTTCGCTATAAGTCAGAATAGACTGTACAGCAATGGGTCTTTTTATTAGTATTATTACTTGATTGTTTAAAAAATGGGGTTCCTCCAAATAATACAATAACTTTAAAATGGGGTTTCCAGTCAAAATCCCAGAAAGTTACTTTGTGGATATTGTCAAAGTGATTCTAAAGTTTATATGAAAAGGCAAAAGATCCAGAATAGCCAACACAATAATGAAGAATAAAACTGGAGGTCTGACACTACCTGATTCAAGACTTATAAGAGTGATCAAGACAATGTGGTATTGACAAAAAAAAAAAATAGACAAATAGATCAATGGAACAGAATAGAGAGCCCAGAAACAGACCCACACAAATACAGTCAACTGATCACTGACAAAGGAGCGAAGTCAATCCAATGGAGAAAGGATAGATTTCTCAACAAATGGTGCCAGAACAACTGGATATGTACATACAAAAAAAAAAAGAATCTACGGAGCCAACATGGCACTATAGACAGAAGCACCATGCCATCCCTCTGCAGCAAAGACCCAAAAAACTCAGTAAAACAGATAAAAATGTCAGTCCTGGAACCCTAAGTACCAAATGAAGGAATAAAGAACTCGATCAAGCACTGAATGGAATAAGAAACTGACAGAGACCAGAGAATGAGGAGAGCTACCGAATGGAGATCCCCTACCAGCTAACATGGCCGGATTTGCCATCTTGGACCTCAGCCACCAAGGACTTCGGACAGGGAGCACAGGAAGTCAACTTTACGGAGCTCCCAGCAGGAGACAGAGCACCCAGTAACCAGGGATATACGCTTTCCCAGCCCCGAGCCTTCTTCTCCCTACGTGGTTTCCGCCGTTCTCCAACAGGCCATTGTTGCTCAGCCAGAGACACATGGCTCACTGCTGCCAAGGTCTGCCCTGCCCCCACCAGCCAGCCCCTTCGACGCCATTTTTTTGTATGTTTCTTTTGTTTGTTTTTTTATTTTTTAGGCTTTTTTGTTGCTTCTCTCTCTCCCCCCTCCTTCCTTTCCTTTCTCCCAACCAGCTAGCTTCGTGTGCCATCCAACCCCTCCCCTTCCTGACAGGCTGTGATTTTTTGGCTTATGTGCTTTGTTCTTTTGTTTTGTTTTGTTTTGTATTCTGTTTCTTCTCTCTCTCTCTTTTTCTTCCTTTCCTTCCTCTCATCCACTCAGCCCTGTGCACTGCCCCCATCCCTCCTGGAGGGTCCGTGATGCACAGCTCAGTAGTAGAGTCTGTGCACAGCCTTCCTGGGTCTGTGCTGCCATCACCAACTGGCTCCCTCAGTGCCATTCTATTTATTTATTGTTTGTTTGTATGTTTGTTTCTGTTGTTGTTTCTTCTCTCTCTCTCCCTTCCTTTCCTTTCTCTCATCCACCCAGCCCCATGCACGGCCCCCAACTTCTTGGTGGGCTGTACTGTACCACTTGGCTATAGAGCCTCTGGCACATGCCCTCCCTGGGTCTGCGCCACCCCCACAGGCCAGCTCCCTCAGGGCCATATTTTTTATTTTCCTTTACCTTTCCCCTTCTCCTTTTCCTTCTTCCTCCCACCTAGGCCCTCCACTGCCTCCACTCCTTCTTGATGGGCCATGCCACGCCACGCCACCTGGTAAGAGAGAACAGCAGCTCGCCACCACCCCAATTCTGCCCCACCCCAATGGCCGGCTCCCCCACCACTATTTTTTTTGTTGTTGTTGTTTTTATTTTTTTATTATTATTTTTAATTTGTTTGTTTGATTGTTGGTTTCTTCCCTCTCTTGCCCCTCTTTCCTTTCCTTTCCTTTCTCCTGACCACCTAGCCCCATGCACCACCCATGTCCCTTCTCAACAGGTTGAGCCACATCACTCGGCTAGAGAGTCACCAGCACATGGCCTCACCAGGTCTGCCTTGCATCCACACACTGAATCCCACCATACCACCATTTTATTTACTTTTTTCTTTTTATTTTTTTACTTCATTTTTTTTCTTTTTTTGCTTTTGTTTCTCTCCCTTCTTTCTCTTCTTTCACTTACCCACTTAGCTCTGCACATCACATCCTCTCCTTTCCCTCCTGCCTATCTGCACTGTGCATCAAGTGGCACACCCCTGAGCAATATCAACACAGTCCCCTGGACACCACTGTGCACTGCCCCCCAGCCCTCCCTACCCCCAGTTCATGCTGCAAACTACCCATCCCTGCCTCTCCATCCCCACTGAACCTGCCCTGCTGCACCATAGCTGAATGACCAGCCCTGCCCACCTAGACAAGGTAGTGAGAAGTATCATGCCCACAGGTAAGCAAGCAACAAAACACACCCAGTCTGCCTGCCCAGACATAACCAAAAAAAAAAACAGAAAAGCAGGATGAAACAATCAAATCTATAATCAATAAATGAAGAAAATAATCCCTGAATGTCCCAAAGACAGCAGACAATATCAAAATATATTAAAAAAAAAAAACAGGAGAAGATAGCTCCAGGAAGAAACCAAAATAAAATACCAGATGGCCTTCTGGTAGAAGAAAAGACATTGGAACAACTGGATAGGGAATTCAAAACTCTAATATTCAGGGTTCTCCAACAGATGAAGGAAAATGCAGACAAAAATAGGAAAAAATAGACAAAATCATGGAAAAGACAGACAAAACAATGGAAGAAATCAGGAAAATGATATAGGAACAAAATGTCAAAATAAATAAACAACTAGAAATCATACAAAATCAGCAATTAGAAATCAAAAAGATAAACAAGAAGATTTCAGAAATGGACGGTGCAATAGATGGTTTTAGGAGCAAATTTGAAACAATGGAAGACAGGATCAGTGAAATTGAAGACAAATCCTTGGATATCATTTTGTTTGAGGAAAAATCAGAGAAAAGAATGAAGAAACCCTGAGAACAATGTGGGATACAATCAAAAGCAAAAATTTGCGTGTGATTGGATTTCCAGAACAGGGGGAGAAAACAGAAAACATAGAGAAGATTATTGAAGATTTGCTGACAGAAATGTTCCCTAATATCATGAAAGACAAAAAGCTGACCATCCAAGAAGCTCAACAAACCCCATATAGGATAGACTGCAAAAGAAAAACACCAAGACATATCATAATCACACTCACTAAAACCAAAGACAAAAAAGAATTCTGAGAGAAGTTTGAGAAAAATGAAAGTCACATATAGAGGGGAAACAATAAGACTAAGCTCTGATTACTTGGCAGAAACCATGCAAGCAAGAAGGCAATGGGATGACATATATAAAATCTTGAAAGAAAAAAACTGCCAAACAAGAATAATATATCCTGCAAAACTCTTGCTCAAATATGATAGCAAAATTAGGACATTTCCAGATAAACAGAAATTAAGGGAATATGTAAAAACCAAACCAAACTTACAAGAATTATTAAAGGGAGTCCTTTGGCTAGAGAACCAACAACATCAGACAACAACCTGAATCTAGCACATAAGACATCATCAGCCAGATACCAAACTAGATAATGAATTCTCAAGAATAAAACAAAACTAAAAAATTTACAACAGGGAACCAGAGAGGTCAATCTGTAAATGACAACAATTGTCAGAACAATAAAAGAGGAATAAATAGCGTAGGTATAGAACTTTCAAATGGAGAGGAAGTCAAGGCATTATCAAGTAATAAAAGATTGGTTTAAACTTAGGAAGATAGGGGTAAATTTCAAGGTAACCACAGAGAAAGTTAACAAACCTAGTCATCAAAATAAAGAAGAAAAACATAAAGTCTTAGTAAACACAAGCAACCCAATCACGTGAGGTGTTTGGTTAAGGAAGTATCCATAGCTGTGCCCCCTATGTGCTTCATTTTATATATGAATATATATGCAGCATACACAAAAATGTATAAACATTTGCTTACAGAAACACCTATACATGTGCACCTGTATATGCATATGTGCTCACCTATATATACATAGAGAAGCACACATATCTACCTATGTAACCACACATTTTTTGGTTGTTATTACTGTTGTTGTCAAATTGTATATGTTGTGACTTTTACCTAAATCATCCCTTATTCATGTGTAATTCTTAGGGTTATCTTTCACCTTGGTCAAGTTGTGCTGACTTCACCCTTATTGCCTTAAAAGCAAAAAAAAAAAAAAAAATTCTCAAGTCAATTCCAACTCATAGTGACCCTATAGAACAGAGTAGAACTGCCCATAGAGTTTCCAAGGAGCAGCTGGCGGATACAAACTGCCCACCTTTTTGTTAGCATCCAAGCTTTTAACCACTACACCACCAGGACTCCGGTATTGCCTTATCCGTTACCAAAACTAACAAGTGTCTGTTGTTGTTTGGTGTTGCAAGTCAGTTCTGACTGATAGCAACCCTATGTACAACAGAATAAAACAATGCCCAGTCTTGCACTATCCTCACAATTTTTGCTATGTTTGAGCCCATTGTTGCAGCCACTGTCTCAATCCATCCTGCTGAAGGTCTTCCTCTTTTTTGCTGACCCTCCACTTTACCAAGCATGATGCCTTTTTCCAGGGACTTGTCCCTCCTGATAATGTGTCCAAAGTACATAAGATGAAGTCTCACCGTCCTCACTTCCAAGGAGCACACTAGCTGTACTTTTCTCAAGACAGATTTGTTCATTCTTCTGGCAGTCCATGGTCTATTCAATATTCTTCACTAACACCATAATTCAAAGGCATCACTTCTTCTTCAGTCTTCCTTATTCATTATCCAGCTTTTGTATGCATGAGGTTATTGAAAATACCATGACTTGAGTCAGGCGTACCTTAGTCCTCAAAGTGACATCTTTGCTTTTTACCACTTTAAAGAGGTCTTCTGCAGCAGTACTGCCCAATGCAATATGAGTGTCTACTATCTAGAAAGTGATTCCCCCGCCCTCTCCCTCCCACCCCTGGTAACTACCAAAGAATGTTGCTTTCCAGAAGTGATTGCCTCTCTGTCTTCCTCTCATCCCTAGTAACCACAAAGAATGTTGCTTTTTGTATGTATACCTAGTCTTATCTTTTTATAAAAATGAGATCATACAGTATTTTTCCTTTTGTGATTGATTTATTTCACACAGCATAATGTCCTCCAAATTCATCCACATTATAGTATATTTCAAGAACTCAACAATATTCTTTATGGCTGCATAGTATTCCATTGTGTGTTTGTTTATCCATTCATCTGCTGATGGACAGTTAGGTTGTTTCCATCTTTTTGCTACTGTGAATAATTCAGCAATGAACAGAGGTGTGCATATATCTGTTCATGTCAGTAGTTTTAGTTCTTTAGGGTATATACCAAGAAGTAGGATTGCTGGATCATAGGGTATTTCTATTTCTATCTTTTGGAGGAAGCACCATACTATTTTCCATTGTGGTTGAACCAATTTACAGTAAGTATTTAATTTTTAGGAGGTCCTAGTTATCTAATTTGTCTTCTGTTGCTTGTGTATTTGTAGTTGTGTTTGGTAACTCATTACTTAAAAAAAAATAGGCCCCATAGTTTTGTCCCTATATTGTCTTCCAAGAACTTTATAGTTTTGGCTTTAACATTTAGGTCTTTGATCAATTTTGAGTTAGTTTTTTTGTACAGTGGTAGGTATGGATCCTGTTTCATTTTTCTGCAAATAAGTACCCAGTTTTGCTGGCACCATTTGTTAAAGAGAGTGTTTTTTCCCCATTGAATGGACTTTGACCTCTTGTAGAAAATCAGCTAGCTGCCCATACAACCAAACCAAACCCATTGCTACTGAGTCTATTCCAACTCATAGTGACCCTACAGGACAGAGTAGAACTGTCCCATAGGGTTTCCAAGGAGCTGCTGTTGGATATGAACTACTGACCTTTCAGTTAGCAGCCAAGCTCTTAACCACTGTGCCACCAGGGCTCCCAGCTACCCATAGATGGATAGACTTATTTCTGGGTTCTCAATTCTATTCCATTGGTCTATGTGTCTGTCATTGAAGAAGTACCAGGCTGTTTTGATTACTGTGGCTGTATAGTACGTTTTGACATCAGTAAGACCTCCTACTTTGCTCTACTCCTTCAATATTGCTTTGGCTATTCAAGGTCTCTTTCCTTTCCATATAAAATTGGTGATATGTCTTTCTATTTCGGTAAAGAATGTTGTTGGAATTTGGATTTGGATTGCATTATAGCTTTAGATCACTTTGGCTAGTATTGACATTTTCACAATGTTAAGTCTTCCAGTCCATGAGCATGGAATGTTTTTCTGTTTATGAAGGTCACTTTTAGTTTCTTGCAGTAATGTTTTATAATTTTCATTATATAGGTCTTTTACATCCCTAGCTAGGTTTATTCCTAGGTATTTTATCCTTTGGGGGCTATTGTAAATGGTATTGTTTGTTGATTGCCTTTTGGGAGTTCTCCTTGTTAGTATAAAGGAACCCAACTGATTTGTGTGCTGTACCCTGCTACTTTGCTGAATCCTTCTATTAGATTCAGCAGCTTTCTTATGAAATCTCTGAGATTTTCTATGATAAGAATCATGTCATCTGAAAATAGAGATAGTTTTACTTCCTTTCCAATTTGGATACATTTTGTTTCTCTTTCATACCTTATTGCTCTGACTAGACTTCCAACAATATTGAATAAAAGTGGTGATAGTGGGCATCTTGGAATACAGTTTTTCATAGTATTCTGTTATGATCCTCTTTATCTCAGTTGGATCTGTTGTAATGTCTCCAACTTCATTTCTTATTTGGGTTATTTGCATCCTCTCATTTTTTTCCTTTTGTCAGTTTTGCCAGTGGTTTGTCTATTTGATTGATCTTTCCAAAGAATTGTTTCTATTCTTATCTATGACTCTAACTCTTCCATTCTAGTTTATTGGCTTCCTCGTTCCATGTCATTCTTATATGTCAAAACATCTAATTAATTATTCAGCCCACTTCTCTCTCTTTTAAGAATTTGGAAGCCATATAGTTACTAAATATGTAGTCCTTAACATATGTCGGTCACTGTTCTAAATGATTAATTTTTTGATTCTCACAAACATGGGAGGTGGATATTATTTTTGTGCCCCCTAATTTACAGATGAATAAACTGAGGTATAAAGAGGATAATCCACAGTCACAAAACTAGTAAACAGAGGTGACAGGATTCAAACCAGGCAATCTGGCCCTAGATTCTACACTCTTAGCCACTGTACTACAACTTACCTCCCCCAAGAACTTAGAAATAAAGAAAAAAGATCACCCTCTAAGAATTAAACCCCAAGATGGTCAATGAATCAGAGAAGAAATATGAAAAATTACCTGAAAAAATAAAAATGAAGGAAGGAAGAAAGGAAGAATAGTTACAGACCACATGACAGTTAAGATCCTCATAATAAATGAGAAAGGTGAGGAAGGGCTGAAAGACGTTGACCCTCAATACAGAAAGCCCAGAGACTCTAGCTATGTACTGATTTCTACCCAGGCAATAAAATTAGATTAACCAGTCTAAGAAGTTGACTCTGTATACTCAAATAGTAATCTGAAAACGTTTTCAGACTGGAATTTTTGGTGTACACTACATACAAAGCTCCCACGCATATGTCAGTTTGTCGTACTGTGGGGGTTTGCATGTTGCTGTGATGCTGGAAGCTATGCTTTCAGTATTCAAATACCAGCAGGATCACTCATGGTGGACAGGTTTCAGCTGAGCTTCCAGACTAAGACAGACTAGGAAGAAGGACCTGGCAGTCTACTTCTGAAAAAAATTAGCCAGTGAAAAGCTTATAAATAGCAGCGGAACATTATCTGATATAGTGCCAGAAGATAAGTCTCTCAGGTTAGAAGGCACTCAAAAGACGACTGGAGAAGAGCTGCCTCCTCAAAGTAGAGTCAACCTTAATGATGTGGATGCAGTCAGCTTTCAGGACATTCATTTGCTGACGTGGTAGGACTCAAAATGAGAACAGCTGCAAACATCCATTAATACATAATTGGAGGATGGAATGTATGAAGTATGAATCTAGGAAAATTGGAAATCGTCAAAAATGAAATAGAACACATAAACATTGATATTCTAGGCATTACTGAGCTGAAATGGACTGGTATTGGCCATTTTGAATCAGACAATCATAAGGTCTACTAACTGAAAGAGAGACATACTTATGCCTATTCCAAAGAAAGGTGATCCAACTGAATGTGGAAATTATCGAACAATATCATTAAAATCATATGCAAGTAAAATTTTGCTGAAGATCATTCAAAAGCAATTGCAGCAGGACATCAACAGGGAACTGCCAGAAATTGAAGCTGGATTCAGAAGAGGACATGGAACCAGGGATACCATTGCTGATGTCAGATGGATCCTGGCTGAAAGCAGAAAATACCAGAAAGATGTCTACCCGTGTTTTGTTGACTACGTCAAGGCATTCAACTGTGCAGATCATAACAAATTATGGATAACATTGAGAAGAATAGTAATTCCAGAACACTTAATTGAATTGTGCTCACGAGGACACTGTACATAGATCAAGAGGAAGACGTTAGAACAGAACAAGGCAATACTGAATTGTTTATAAGTCAGGAAAGTTGTGCGTCGGGGTTGTATCCTTTTACCATACTTATTCAATCTGTATGTTAAGCAAATAATCCAAGAAGCTGAACTATATGAAGAACACGGCATCAGGATTGGAAGAAGATTCATTAACAACCTGTGTTATGCAGATGATACAACTTTGTTTGCTGAAAGTGAAGAGGACTTGAAGCACTTACCAATGAAGATCAAAGACTACAACCCTCTGTATGGATTACACCTCACAATAAAGAAAACAAAAATCCTCAAAACTGAACCAATACGCAACATCATGATAAACGGAAAAAATACTGAAGTTGTCAAGGATTTTATTTTACTTGGATCTACAATGAACATCCATGGAAGCAGCAGTCAAGAAATCAAACGACGCATTGCATTGGGCAACTCTGCTTCAAAAGCTCTCTTTAAAGTGTTAAAAAACAAAGATGTCACTTTAAGGATTAAGGTGTGCCTGACCCAAGCCATGGTGTTTTTGATTGTCTCATACGCATGCAAAAGCTGTACAATGAAGAAGGAAGACCGAAGAAGAATGAATGCCTTTGAATTACGGTGTTGGTGAAGAATATTGAATATACTATGGACTTCCAGAAGAACGAACAAATCTGTCTTGCAAGAAGTACAGCCAGAACACTCTTCGGAAGTGAGGACGGCAAGACTTCGTCTCACATACTTTGGACATGCTCTCAGGAGGGATCAGTCCCTGGAGAAGGACGTCATGTTTGATAAAGTAGAGGGTCAGCAAAAAAGAGGAAGACCCTCAACAAGATGGATTGCCACAGTGGCTGCAACAAAGGGCTCAAGCATAACAACGATCATGAGGATGGCACAGGACCAGGCAGTGTTTCATTCTGTTGTACAAAGGGTCACTACGAGTCACAACTGGCTCGATGGCACCTAACAACAACAGCTTACAATTAGCTAGGAGATAAATATTAAAGGTCTATTTGAAAATTTGAACATTGAAGTTTTAAAATATGTTGAAACATTTCCTGTCCATCAAGTCTAAAGTACAAAATTAAAATGGGAACAACAACAAAAGTATACTTCAGACAAATCAGTATCAGACCCCTAAACCTAAAATCTGAAAGGAATCATTATAAACCAGCTAATCAAATTTAGCCCATTCACCTGCCTTTTTATTTATTTTCTTTCCTCGTAATGTTTAGGTGAAACTTCAAGAGAGATGACTGGGTTTGCTTGATATACTGGGAGAGAAGCAGTAGAAATTAAGGTGGGAGGGGTGGGAAGAGAAGAAGGATGGTGTAGATAAATACAATGGAACCTAAGATTCAGAAAAACTCCAGGTTTATTGAAAATTTAAAGATCATGTGGTGTTTCTATATCCAAATATTAATTTATCTTCAGATATATTGTCAGATACATTAATTTATCCTGAGCTGTATCTAACACAATTTATAATAAATTATATTAATTCATACTTAGCTTATTTTAATTTTGGATAACTCCATCTTCAGAAAAGTTTCTTCTGATAAGTAAAATCTGTAGCTTCTACCCTATTAATTTTAGTTCTACCATTCAGGCCAAACAGAAGTCTAAATGAATTACAGATATTTGAAGCCAGCTCTCATGTGCTCTGTATAAGTCCTCTCTTTGCCAGGGTAAATAGCTCCAGTTCCTTTAATCATCTGTCTTAGGCTTTTGGCTTCTAGTCCTCTCACCAGCACATCAAAGCATAATGTCAAAAGGAGGGTTCCATCAGTCAAGGTGCTCTGAGATGAATGTAAGTTATGGGAGGGAAGAAATCTTCCCTTCTGTCTTTAACATTGACTATATGGACTTGGGCACACTCCTTGGCCTTTCAGCTTCTCCTCTGTTTTACTTATAAGACAAAGAGAACAATCACATTTCTAAAGTCTGATGTTGGAATCACACCTCCAAAAGAAGATATTGGAATCAAGAAAGATTATTGCTTTTCAAGGATATGGTGCTATACAAAGCACAACTTATATTTGAGTTAGGAGTCCCCGGTTGATACAAATGGTTGCAAACCCAAACTCATTGCTGTTGAGTCGATTCCAACTCATAGCAACTCTACAGGACAGAGTAGAACTGTCCCACAGCGTTTCCAAGGAGCAGCTGGTGGATTCAAACTGTAGACCTTTTCGTTAGCAACTGAATGCCTAACCACTGCGGAGTCCCTGGTTGGTGTAAATGGTTCAGTGCTCAACTACTAACCAAACAGTTAATCACCAAGAGGTGCCTCAGAAGAAAGGCCTGGCAATCTGCTTCCAAAAGGTCACAGCCTTGAAAACCCTGTGGAGCACAGTTCTACTCTGCACACATGGGGTAGGCATCTGTTGGAATCGCCTCTATGGCAACTGGTTGATTGGTTGGTATATTTCAAGTAATAGCTAGATGAGGGATTCAAAATGTTATAAGAAACTAAAGGAGGAAAAACATATTTCAGTGGAGATAATCAAGAAAATTTTAATGAAGAATACATCCTATTCCAATTTTTTTAAGTAATATATTTTACTGTGTTTTTGGTGAAAGTCTACACAGCAAATTAGGTTCCCATTTGACAATTTCTACACAAATTGTTCAGTGACAATAGTTACATTTTTTACAATGTGTCATCATTCTCTTTAATTGTGTTCTGGTTGTTCTGTTTCCAATACTCTAGTTTCCCTGCCCCCTTACCTTCTCATCTTTGATTTAAAGTAATTGTTGATCTTTTGATCTCATATAGATGCTTTTTTTTAATGGAGCACTGTATTCACAGAAAATGTCCTTTATTTTGTATGTCAATCCGTTATTTCACTAAAAGGTTACCTCAGGAGATAGTTTCAGTTCAAGGTTTAAAGAGTATCTCAGGACAATAGTCTCAGGGAGTCTTCCAGTCTCAGTTGGTCCAGTAAGTTTGGACTTCTTAAGAATTTGAGTTCTGTTCCATATTTTTCTCCCATTCTATCAGGGTCCATCTATTGTGGTAGTGTCCATATAGTGGCAGCTGGGCACCATCTAGTTCTTCTGGTCTCAGGGTAGATGAGGCCATGGCTCGTCATCCTATTCCAATTTGAACTTTACTTTTAAACCTCAATAACCGAGGCTTTCACTAAATTAGTTAATATTTATTCCAGTGTATATAGACATATAGATTTATCTGTGGTGGATAGATTATTCTTATGGTAAATAATGATAACTGATAGGTAAATGTGGCTAAAATGACCAATTTATATTAGTCTAGTGGAGTACAGAGAAAAGACAATTTCAAAAGAATGTGATATGTAGTCTAACAAAGTTACTCATGGGGTGCTGTCGGAGTACAAAGACGAGAAAGCTCCTTGAAAGAGAAAGTCATTGAGTCTTTCATTTGGCATTATCTGTGTTTCTAACCCCAATAAGATTATCATACTCTTCCTTCTCCTTCCTCCCTCATTGCCCCTCCCCACCATTATTCCATATAACAAGAGATGTTATTTCAGCTACTTGGGGTATCACTGATCTGTGTACACTTACATACTCAACAGCACCCTGATGATTCAGAAGTCTAACCACACGTAAGGCTCCTTTCAAAGGAAATAAGGTCCATGAATCATGCCAAGTAGCACCAAAGTTAGCAAAAATATCAATGGTGAGTTCAAAAAAAAAAAAAAAAAAAAAACACAAGAGCAGTTCTAGGAAATTAAAATAAAGCAGACAGCTAAACAAATAATTTAATTTGAAAATTAAGAAAATAAATTCTGAAAGTTTTATAATAAAACATAAAACTACTTAGTTCACATTTTTATTCCCTTTTCATAAGGTGACAGTATTATTTAGTTCAAGGCAGACCATACTCTGAGGCAGAAGGACTTAGGCTCAAGTCACAAGCCCTACTTACTCAGGGCTTGAGTAGCATCTGAACTTCATTTTCTTCATTATTAATATGGGAATAATAGTACTTACCCTATCTACTTCACAAAGCAATTTTCAGAGCACATGAAATCAAGTATGTAAAATTACCTTATAAACAGAATGTTGTTGCTGTTTTTAGGTGCCATCGAGTCAGTTCTGACTCATAATAAGCCTATGCACAACAGAATGAAACACTGCCCAGTCCTGTGCTATCCTCACAATCGTTGCTATATTTGGGCCCATTGTTGCAGCCACTTTGTCAATCCATCTTGTTGAAGGTCTTCCTCTTTTTGGCTGACCCTCTACTTTACCAAGCATGATGTTCTTCTCCAGGGACTTGTCCCTCCTGATAACATGTCCAAAGTACGTAAGATGAAGTCTGGCCATCCTTGCTTCCAAGGAGCACTCTGGCTGTACTTCTCCCAAGACAGATTTCTTCATTCTTCTGGCAATCCATGGTATATTCAATGTTCTTCACCAACACCATAATTCAAAGGCATCAATTCTTCTTCAGTCTTCCTTATTCATTACCCTGCTTTTACATGCATACGAGGTTATTGAAAATACCATGACTTGAGTCAGGTGCACCTTAGTCCTTAAAGTGACATCTTTGATTTCTAATATTTTAAAGAGGTCTTTTGCAGCAGATTTGCCCAATGCAATATGTTGTTTGATTTCTTGACCGCTGCTTCCATGGGTGTTGATTGTGGATCCACAATCCAAGTAAAATGAAATCCTTGACAACTTCAATATTTTCTCCATTTATCATGATGTTGCTTATTGGTCCAGTTGTGAGGATTTTTGTTTTCTTTATGTTGAGGTGTAATCCATACTGAAGGCTGTAGTCTTCGATCTTCGTCAGTTAAGTGCTTCAAGTCCTCTTCACTTTCAGCAAGCAAGGTTGTATCATCTGCATATCGCAGGTTGTTAATGAGTCTCCTCCAATTCTGATGCTGCATTCTTCTTCATATAGTCCAGTTTCTCTGATTATTTGCTCAGCATACAGATTAAATAAATGTGGTGAAAGGATGCAACCCTGACACACACCTTTCCTGATTTTAAACTACACAGCATCCCCTTGTTCTGTTCAAACAACTGCCTCTTGGTCTATGCAGAAGTTCCTCATGAGCACAATTTAGTGTTCTGGAATTCCAATTCTTCACAATGTTATCCATAATTTGTTATGATCCACACAGTTGAATGTCTTTGCATAGTCAATAAAACACACTGTTCAGGTACAGGAACACACTACTCAAAGGTTTAAATTTAATAACAAATGTATTCCTGTACCTCTGAACAGTGCTATTTTATTTATAAATAGAATAGAATAGCACTGTTCTAAGGTACAGGAACACATTTGTTATTAAATTTAAAAAAGTAAATAATAAATTCTCACAAAGGATTACATATGAAAGATGAATTGCATTCCTGTATTATTTTTTTTATTGTACTTTACGTGAAGGTTTACAGAGCAAATTAGTTTCCCATTCAATAATTTATACACAAATTGTTCCATAACATTGGTTGCAATCCTTACGACATGTCAGCACATTCTCCATTACTACCCTGAGTTCACCATTTCCATTCATCGGGCTTTCCTGCCCCTTCCTGCCTTCTCATCTTTGCTTCTGGGCAGATGTTGCCCTTTTGGTCTCATATAGATGAGCACTTTCCTCACTGGTATTACTGTTTATTTAATAGGCCTATTATTAAGTTGAAAGGTGATCTCCAGGAGTGGCTTTAGTTCCAAGTGAGAAGGGTGTCTAAGGGCCATAGTCTCGGGTTCCTCCAGTCTCTCTCAGACCAGTAAGTCTGGTCTTTTTTATGAATTTGAATTTTGTTCTACATTTTTTCCCATTCTAACCAAGACCTTCTGTTGTGATCCTGGCCAGAGCAGTCGATAGAGGTAGCTGGGCACCATCTAGTTCTTCTGGTCTCAAGCTAGTGTAGGCTGTGGTTCCTGTGGTCCATTAGTGCTTTGGACAAATTGTTTCCTTAACTCTTTGGTTTTCTTCACTCTTCTTTGGAAAGAGACCGATAGTTGTATCTTAGATGGCTGCTCACAAGCTTTTAAGGCCCCCGTCGCTACTCGCCTAAGTAGGATGTAGAACGTTGTCTTTATGAACTATGTTACGTCAGTTGACCTAGCTGCCCTCTGAGACTATGGTCCCTAGCTTTCTAACCCAGTAACTCAGTCCCGTGAGGTGTTCAGTTATGTCTAGAAAGTTTCCATGGCTGTGTTCCCTGTGTAATCCACTGTATATATGAATATACATGCAGCACATACAAATACGTATGTAGAAATATCCACAGTCAAATCTATATATGCACATGGGTGTACTCTCATAGCCCTCCCCCACAAATTTATTATATATATCTACCTATGTATCCACTCATAAATTATTGTTTGTTATTACCGTTGTTGCAGTATTGTGTATGTTATGGTATTTACCATCATTGCCTTTTATTCTTACGTACCTCTCAGTGTCTTCCCTTGCCTTGGTCTTGTTGTGCTGACCTCCCCCATATTGTGTATTGCCTTTCCCTTCACCAATACCAGGCCTTCACCAAAGTTAACACGTCTACTATCTAGTTAGTTATTTTCTCTTCCACCTCTCCCATCCCTGGTAACCATTAGAGAATGTTTTTTTCTGTGTGTAAACCTTTTCTTGACTTTTTATAATAGTGGTCTCATGCAATATTTTTCCTTTGGTGATTGACTTATCTCACTCAGCATACTGTCCTCCAGATTCATCCATATTGTGAGATTTCTCACAGATTCATCACTATTGTTTGTTGTTGTATAGTATTCCATTGTGTGTATGTACCACAATTTGTTTATCCATTCATCCACTGATGGGCATTTAGGTTGTTTCATCTTTTTGCAATTGTAAATAATGCTGCAATGAACATGGGTATATATATGTCTATTTGTCTGATGGCTCTTATTTCTGTAGGATATATTCCTAGAAGTGGAATTGCTGGGTCATATGGTATTTCTATTTCTAGCTTTTTAAGGAAGCATCATATTGTTTTCCATTGTGGTTGTACCATTTTACATTCTCACCAGCAGTGTATAAGAGGTTCAATCACCCCACAACCTCACCAGCATTTTGTTGTTTTCTGTTTTTTGATCAGTGTCATATTGTCAGAGTGAAATGGTATCTCACTATAGTTTTGATTTGCATCTCTCTAATGGCTAGTGATCGCAAGGATCTCTTCAGGTATTTGTTAGCTGCCTGAATGTCTTCTTTGTTAAAGTGTCTGTTCATGTCCTTTGCCCATTTTTTAACTGGCTTGCTTGTCTTCTGTTGTTCTAAAAATTTTAGAGATTAGACCCTTGTTGGATATATTGTAGCCAAAATTTTTTCCTTGTCTGTAGGTTCTCTTTTTACTCTTTTGGCGAAGTCTTTTGATGAGCGTTTAAGTGTTTAATTTTTAGGAGATCTCAGTTATCTAGTTTATCTTCTCCTGTTTGTGCATTTTTAGTTATGTTTGGTATTCTATTTATGCCTTATATTAGGGCCCCTACTGTTGTCCCTATTTTTTCTTACATGATCTTTATAGTTTTAGGTTTTACATTTAGATCTTTGATACATTTTGAGTTAGTTTTTGTGTATGGAGTGAGGTATGGATCTTGTTTCTTTTTTCTGAAAATGGATATACAGTTTTGCCAGCACCATTTGTTAAAGAGACTTTCTCTCCCCATTTAATGGACTTCAACACTTCGTTGAAGATCAGCTGTCCATAGGTGGATGGATTTACTTCTGGGTTCTCAATTCTGTTCCATGGGTCTATGAGTCTGTTGTTGTACCAGTACCAGGCTGTTTTGACTACTGTGACTGTATAGGAGGTTCAGAGATAGAGGAGTGTGAGGCTTCCTACTTTGTTCTTCTCCTTCAATAATTCTTTGCTTATTCAGGGCCTCTTTCCTTTCCATATAAAGTTGGTGATTAGTTTTTCCATCCCATTAAAGAATGTTGTTGGAGTTTGGATCAGGATTGCACTATATTTATAGATCTTCTGGGTGGAATTAACATTTTCACAGTGTTAAGTCTTCCTACCCATGACCATGGTAGGTTTTTCCATTTACATAGGTCTCTTTTGGTTTCTTGCAGTAGAATTTCCTTTGTATAAGTATTTTATGTACCTGGTTAGATTTATTCCTAAGTACATAATCTTTTTGAGGGCTATTGTTTTCCTGATTTCCTTTCTGAAGTTCTTTTTGTTAGTGTAGAGGAATCCAACTAATTTTTTGTATGTTGTTCTTGTACCCTGCCATTTTGCTGAATCCTTCCATTAGTTCCAGCAGCTTTCTTGTGCAGTCTCTGGGATTTTCTATGTATATGATCATGTCATCTGTATATAGGGATAGTTTTACTTCTTCCTTACCAATTTGTATCCCCTATGTTTCTTTTTCTTGACTTATTGCTCTAGCTAGGACTTCCAGTACAGTACTGAACAAGAATGGCAATAAAGGGTATCCTTTTCTGGCTCCCATTCTCAAGGGGAATGCTTTCACTCTTTGCCATTGAGAATAATGTTGGCTATTGGTTTTTTATATATGCCCTTAACTATGTTTAGGAATTTCCCTTCTATTCTTATTTTGCTGAGAGTTTTTATCAGGAATGGGTATTGGACTTTATCAAATGTCTTTTCTGCATTGATTGAGATGATCATGTGATTCTTGTCCTCTGTTTTATTTATGTGGTGGATTATGCTGATTGATTTTCTAATGTTGATCCATCCTTGCATACCTGGTATGAAGCCCACTTAGTCATGATGTGTTATTTATTTATTTTTGATATGCTGTTGAATTCTATTGGCTAGAATTTTGTTGAGAATTTTTTGTCTATATTCATGAGGGACATTGGTTTATAATTTTATTTTTTAGAGGTGTCTTTGCCTGGCTTTGGTATGAGGGTTATGCTAGCTTCATAGAATGAATTTGGGAGTATTCCTTCCTTTTCTATGTTCTGGAATAGTTTCAGTAGTATTCATGTCAACTTTTCTCTGAATATTTTGTAGAATTCTCCAGTAAAACCATCTGGGCCAGGGTGCTTTTGTTGTGGTTGTTGTTGGGATTTTTTTTTATTACCTCTTCAATTTCTTCTTTTGTTATGGATCTGTTTAGGATCCAGACTCCTTCCCTACTCTGTGGACAGCAGAATCCCTGGAATTTGTGCCCTCCTTTCTGGGTTTTCCTTCCTTAGATTCGAATCTTCACTCACCCTGCTTCTCTCTGAGTATGTCTATACAGTTTCTATGTTTCTTATGGGAATGCTGTGAAGTTGCTTTCCTATGCTCCTCACCCTGGGTCACTACTGGCTTTGTCTCAAGATAGCCATGTTGAGCTGGGACAGCTGGCAGAGCCTCTACGCTCCATGTTACTCCTTGTTTGCTGTGTTTATTCAATTTTTTTTATCCAGTCAGTGTTCAATTCAATTCTTTATCCTTCCTTTTTGATGTTCAGGGTTACAGGGTTGTTATCTGCATCGTTCCATTTGGTATTTCAGGTCTTTACTGTAGAGAGATGGTATGGTGTGTTTGACAAAGCTGCCAACTTTGCTCCTCCCCTCTCCTTTATTATTTAAACAAATAAAAGCAATCAAATAATTGAATGTAGATTTACTCATTCACTAATTATTTATTAAGCACTTTTTTTATATCAGGCAATTGAGGACACAAATAAGACACTGTCCCAAACCTCAGGGATTTCACAATCTACCAAGGGAGACAGGCATACAAACAATAAAATAAATCATGGAAACTGCTTTAAAATACACCCACTCCTCACTTATCAACATGGTTAGGTTTCAAGGACCATACTGTTATGCGAAAATCAGCATTATGCAAAAATTGATGATAATGACATCATATCACAAAATGGAGGATGACTACACCATTACATAACTGTCAAATTACATCATTACATAATTGTCAAATAACATTATATAACTGCCAAATTACATCACTACATAACTGCCAAGTTACACAATTACATAACTGCCAAACGACTGAGAATCATGGCCCAGCCAAGTTAACACATAAACTTAACCATCACAGCCAGCATTACTCTCAGCTTGCAACTTGGTGTTCGTTACTGCCAGATGTACATCGTTAATGAGTGAAATAGTCAGATAGTAGATTTTTTACTATTGTAAATCCGAAATGTTGAATAAAAATATAGTCGATAAGTGAGGAGTAGGTGTAGTAAAGCAGAGAGTGATTGACTTTATATAGTTTAGTTGGGTAAGGTTTGGCTGAAAAGTCCATAACTGAGTCTAGTCTTAAAAGATGGGAGAAGTAAGGAAAAGGCATTGTTGATATTAGGAATTGCACATCAGGGGACTAAAGGGTGTAGTAGAGCCTGGTATGAAGCTTGGAAGGTGAATCAATACTAGATTTTTGGCAAGGACTTCAAATTTTAACCCAAAATTAACAGTAGCCAATAAAGGTTTTTAAGAAAAGGAGTAACTTGATCAGATCTTTGTTTTATAAACATTATTGAAATGACAGAATAATTGAAGTGGAAGAAGTTGTCAGATGAAATTAATTAAAAATCTTAAAGACTATTTGAAAGAAAATGATTTGTTATTTTCAAATATATATAAAAGGTTAACAAGAACAAATAGGCATATTTAATAAGCAAATCAGAATTATTTGAAGTTAGCATATGGCTTATAATTTTTTCAGATCATTTGAATAAAATGGTTTTCTAGTATTGGCTAAACATCTATTTTTTTACTTTTGGTGAAAATATACACTAGAAAACACATACCAATTCAACAATTTCTACACATACAATTTGGTGACGTTGGTTACATCCTTTAAGTTGCGTGACCTTTCTCAATATCTTTTTCTAAATTACTCACCACCGGTAACATAAACTTACTGTCCCCTAAGCTTTTCATCTAACCTCTCAAGTTGCTGTTGTCAATTTGATCATATACAGATAATTCTTTAAAAGAGCACAATACTCAAGGCAAACATTCTTTTTTTCTTTTTTTCAAGTTTTATTTTTATTGTTGTAGTTTAAACGAAGTTTACATTTCAAGTTAGTCTCCCATACAAAATTTTATACATACATTGTTATGTGACCCTAATTGCTCACCCCATTCTGCGACAGCACACTCCTCCTGTCCACCCCTGATTCCGCATGTCCATCCAGCCAACTCCTAACCCTCTCTGCCTTCCCATCTCACCTCTGGACAGAAGCTGCCCCTTTGGTCTCTTGTATCTACTTGACTAAGAGGCACACTCTTAACGAGTATCACTTTATGTCCCACAGTCCAGTCCAATCCCTGTCTGAAGAGTTGGCCTCGGAAATTGTTTTAGTTCTGGGATGATAGAGAATCGAGGGGCCATGCTTTCCAGGGTACCTCTAGTCTCAGTCAGACCATTAAGTCTGGTCTTCTTACTAGAATTTGAGTTCTGCACCCCATCTTTCAAGGTAAATATTCTTTACTAATTATACTAAACTATTGCTCTGTTTAAATATGATGTCAGGTGATAGTATCAGTTTTAGGTTTAAAGATTTCCTCAGGGCAATAATTTCTGGGGGTCATCCAGCCTCAAGAGATCCAGAAAGTCTGGATTCCATGAGAATTTGAAATCCTGTTCCACGTTTTCCTCATTTTGATCAGAATTCTTCCACAGAATCTTTGATCAAAACATTTAGTAATGGCAGCCAGGAACCATTCCAGTTCCTTTTAACTCAGTACTGAAATCGCTCCTGAGGTTCACCCTTCAGCTAAAGATTAGACAGGCCCATAAAACAAAACAAGACTAAAGAGGCACACCAGCCCAGGGGCAAGGATGAGAAGGCAAGAGGGGACAGGAAAGCTGGTAATGAGGAACCCAAGGTTGACGAGGGGAGACTGTTGACATGTCGTAAGGTTGGCAACCAATGTCACAATACGTGTATTAATTGTTTAATGAGAAACTAATTTGCTCTTTAAATGTTCATCTGCAGTACAATTTAAAAAACAAAAGCCAGTTGACCATAGATGTATGGGTTTAAACATCTCTTTTCTGAGGGAAACTTTGAAGCTGACTGTGTCTGAACTTCACATTTTAGACAAAGCTTTGAAATCAAAATAAACGTGGCTTTATTATTTGCAGTCATCTGGTGCTGAGTATTTTGACAGACATTCAAAGCTCCTTCTCTGTCTTTGCCCTCTTACTACCAGATTTCCCATGTCGCTTTCAACTTAATAAAAGTTCCCACAGGCAGTCTTCACTGACTACTCCAGACACTATTCTTTTCCTCTAATTTTCTATAGTATTTAGGTTCTGGGTCATTCATCTATTCACTTTTTCATATGAGAAATATTTGAATACTATGTTCCAAGCACTAAATATTATTGCAATATTCAAAGCAAGAGTCACTGAAGTCCTGAACTAGGGCAGTGAAAGGGACGATGTTCAAGTGTTCAAGGCAAAGGCTGGATGATCAGAGCCAGAATTTAGCACTTTCTATGTACTGTCTCAGAGCCCTGGTGGTGCAGTGGTTAAGAGCTCAGCTGCTAGCCAAAAGGTCAGCAGTTTGAATCCACCAGCTCCTCCTTGGAAACCATATTGGGCAATTCTACTCTGTCCTGTAGGGTCTCTATGAGTTGGAACTGACTCAACAGCAAAGGGTTTTGGTTTAGTATGTACTCTCTTGGAGTCCCTAGGTAGAACAGAGGGTTTGCTCTCCACCACTAACTCAAAGGTTGGCTGTTCAAGTCCATCCAGAGACACCTCGGAAGAAAGGCTTGGCAGTCTACTTCCAAAAGATCAGTCACTGAAAACTCTATGAAGCACAGTTCTACTCTGACATATATATGGTCACCATGAATTGGAACCAACTTGACTACAACTGGTTTTACAGACAAGCCATATATATATATGATACTGATACATTTGAAGCAAGTATCAGTAATGTCTTCCTAACCAGATGGGAAACTGCTCGCTGGAACCAGACACTGGATCCTCAGTTCTTTCAAACTTCTAGCATAGTGCAGCACTTACTTAGCAGGTATTTGATAAATTATTGATTGGATGTACATGGATGCAACTTAAGGAGGGAATTTCCTTCTCTTCATAAGACAATGGTAGAATATTAATTACTTCTTGTCAGCTTCCTCAGTTTAAAAAAATAATGACACTTATTTCCTCATATATCTTACCTCAGTTTTTGTTTCAGATCTCACATATCTACACTTTATCTGGAATTCATACCAGATTTGCTATCTGTTCATGTAAGACGAACAACTTTAAACAATCTGCATTAAACAACGCAATTTCAGCAAGTTATTCAGTGAGAAGCAGGTGAAGTCTTGATCTTCCTCTGACTATGCGAAGATGTCGTTATCACACTAATAACTAGCACAGTCTCATTAAGTTGACTTTTAACCTAATGTCCCAGTGGGTGAAGTTCACTTTAGAATCTCTTTAATGAATAAATCTTCAAGCTCTAGATAGTTCAGCGATGGATAGTAATTAGCATAAGATGAACAGAAGGCGTCCTCTTCACTCAATGAATGAGTCTTCACCTTTAAAATTCCACCAAGCGCCCAAGTATAAGCAGATTAATTTAAGCCTACTTTTCAACAAGCAATTAACAGAAACAAACCATAAATTCTCAAAGAGGAAAATAATTGTTCTTTTCAGAGATAAAACCAAGAGGAGATTAGGGGAAAAATACTTAACTAAAATCTACGCCCTTTCAGTGTGAATCTGGTTATTACAACTTGTTTAAGAAAATATTTAATCACATGCCTAATGTGTGCATTGGTGCTATGCTGAGCACTGTGGGGAAACAAAGATCAGTAAGACGTGAACCCTGCCCTTAAGCACCTCACAATCAACTAGAGGAGACACGCACAACAAATAATTGTTTAACATAGTTGTAATTATGCTGTACTGTAATTAGAGAGCTGAGAGCTTCGACAATGCTCTTCACTAATAAGGGACATGATATGACAGAAAGAAGAAATATTATAGGGGAAGGTGCAGGAGGGTGAACAGAATGATAAGAAACTAAGGACTTTTGAACTGGGGTGAGGTATGAGGAGTAATATAGAGAAGTAGAGTAGATTACAGCACAAAAAAGGAAAAGGTGCCCTCCCTCCTCCACACCACACATACACACATACACATACATCCTTTTTCCCCTTCCCCCTATTAAGTTTATACATAAAGTAGATTTTGAATTAATCTAGTGAAGCAAGCACAGAGACAAAGATGCATCCAGTTACCTCTGGGTTCTAGAAGGACCACAAATGATACCCACATCTGAAGACTCAGGCAAGTCGAGAGAGCTAAGGCTCCACTACTAGCTGACCCACAACACAAGCCAATGGGAAACCAGCCCATGAAGACTCCCTCTCTCTTGGTTAGACTGGACTCCCCAGAAGTAGAACATGAGAAGAGGATTCTTATGAAAATAAATTACTAGGAAGTGTTCCTAGGAAGAACCAGTAGACAAGTAGGGAAGTGGGAGTTAGAAGGTAGAGAGGCCAAACAAGTGTGCAGTACTGAGCACAATCTAACAGAGGTATACTTTGGCTCAGTCCCACAGAGGAGCTCCGAAGACAGTAAGGTCATATCTCAGAATTGTCCCTATAATGAGGCCAGTAGCTAGAATATTTATATTTACACACCCCCCAGTCATTGGTTAAGAGCTGTCCCTAGTGGGAGGGGGGAGCAGAAATGAGGCATTTCCAGTAACCTGAGGGCAGGGCTCCAACAGAGCCTCAGGTGTTGACTGTTGGGAATAAAATGGCCGAGAATTGACAGCATCTAATACACTCTTTAACTACTATGAGTGATGAGAAGAATAGCCAACAGAGTGGGATTTGGGTAAAATGAGGGAGAATCAGTTTCTGTGTTCAGTGTTTTTTTACTTAAACATACTAGTACCAGTTTTCATAAATATTTTCTGTCCATTTAACATATTTTTAATAAAAGCACTAATAAGAGGATTAAGAACTTAAACTCATGTCATATTTCAGATGTTGCCAGTAGGATGAAGAGGTAGGAAACTATGTCAGCAAAGGCAATATTCTATTGGTACATCATTCATTCATTCAGCAAATTTTTATTGACAACCTACTAAATGTCAGATACTCTTCCAGGAGAAAGAATTTAGCCATGAACAAAACAGATAATATCCCTGTCCTCTCGAATTTTGTAGTCTATTTGTGAGAGACAGATAATAGATATACAAATGCATTAGCATATAACACAATGACAGGTAATGACACAAGTTATTAAGAAAAAGCAGGGTAAAGAACTTGGGAGTGATGCTGAAGGTGCTAATTTAATAGGGTGGACAGAGAAGGCCACTCTGACAAGCAATATTTATTCAAGACCCCAGGTAAAGTGAGGTGGCAAGTCAAAATGATTCTGGAGGGAAAGTATTCGAGGCAGGTAGAATAGCAAGAGAAAAGGCATTGAACCAGGAGAATACTTGGTATGTTCAAGGAGCAGAAAGGTAACCAGAGTAGCTTGAAGGCAGTGAGCTAGAGGGAAAAGCGTAGGAGATGAGGTCTAAGAAGCAGTGGGATTGGGGTTTGGGGTAGGGGTGGGGGTTGCTGATGTAGATCATTACATTCCATGGAACTCAGAGAAGTCTGTACTGAGCTGGGTGTTATTACTTACTGTGCAAAATGGAAAGTAATTACTGTCATAGGGTTCATAAGTGAGAAAAATTACTTGTAGAGAGGAATCAAAAAGACCTCAAAGGGATCTGGCATTGAATCAAGCCTTACAGTGGTGGAATTAGTATAAACAGATGTGGCAGAATGGACCATTTCAGGACAAAGAACTACAGGAGAAACAATAGAGAGGCACAAAAATATTGAGGGTCAAGAGAGAACAGGGTCAAATTCAGATTGACTGGAGTGTGGAATACTGTAAGAAGGAGTTTGAACTTCATCCTATAGGTCAGAGTTTCCTGATACAAACAATTCAGGATATTATGAAAACTTTATATCATTATTATACTATCATTATCAGTATCTGCCATAATGACTGTTTTATTACCAACTTTAATAAAAGAAAGACTAATGTTTGTTGATTGAATAAAACAACCACCATGTGTTACATACTTACTACCTACTAAGTACTCTGTATAGAAACTCTAGAGGCATAGTGGTTAAGAGCTATGTCTGTTAACCAAAAGGTCAGCAGTCTGAATCCACCAGGCACTCATTGGAAACTCTGTGATGCAGTTCTACTCTGTCCTATAGGGTTGCTATGAGTCAGAATTGACTCAACGGCAATGGGTTTGGTTTTTTTGGTTTTTAAGTACTCTGTATATATTATTTGTTTTACCGATGAGGAAACTGAAGCCCAGAGAGGCACAGAAAAAATTCCTGGTTGTCACACAGCTAGTAAGTGGTAGAGTTTGGATTGTCTGACTCAGTGTTATATTACTCCACAGCCTGCACTCTTAAATGTTAGATACACTGCCTTTATTAGATGGTTGGAAATTCATAACTGAACATACACATAAGAGAGAGTGAATGGTCTACAAAGATTATTAAAGACATACGAATTTGCTTTTGTTTGCCTAAAAAGCAAAAACAAAAACCTAATTGAAGAGATGAAAGATCTGATTGAAGACTCTAAGTTAAAGGAGATCTTCAGCTCACTCTACCACAACTATAACAACAACAAATAAAAAGAATTTTTATTTCCTAAATCACAATAAAAATTAAAAAAAGAATCTTTACTTCAAGACTGAAAACACTTCTGTCCCTGCTGGGCATGACAGGCATGGAGAAGATATCAAGGAGGCCTGAGCAAAACTTACAAATTTTTATATAAATCTATGGAGTTTCCCAGGAGCTTGCCACCCAAATCACCACTCAAGAGAGAGTGGCTCTTGATACAATTAAATCTAAGTACTACATAAAACCTATGGAAAATAATATGTTTAATAAATAATAATACAGAATAACTTTATTAACAAAATTATTAAAATTAGAATCCTGAGTCCACTGGTACAGATTTATTGAGTACCAATAACATGCCAGTTCTAAATTCTGGGATAGCGCAGTGAAGAATACAGACCAAAAATCCATACCCTCATGAAACTAAAATTCTTATCAGGATCAGAGACAGAGGACACAGGCAATAAATAAGTAAATAATTAAAATATATCAATGAGTGTTGGTTCCAAATGCTGAGAATAAAAATCAAGCCAGGAAGGAATATGGGAATGCTGTGGGCAGAAAGAGAAGAAGGAGGTTAGCAATTTTAAATACGTGGCCAGGGAAAGTCTCATTGAGAAAGGGACATTTGAGCAAAGACCTAAGGAGGTAAGAAAGTGAGCAGTGCAGATATCTGGGAAAAAAATATTCCAGACACAGAAACAAGAGTAAAGGTATGAATCAAGGAATAACAAAGAGTCCAGTATGGTTGTAACAGAGTGAGCATGGAAGAGAACAGTAAGAAATAAATTTAGAGAGATAAAACCCTTTGCCATCGAGTCGATTCCAACTCAAAGCAACACTACAGGACAGAGTAGAACTGCCCCATAGAGTCTCCAAGGAGCACCTGGTGGAATTGAACGGTCAGCCTTTCGGTTAGCAGCCATAGCACTTAACCACTACGCCACCAGGGTTTCCAAACCAAACTCATTGCCATCAAGTCGACTCCTACTCATAGTGACCCTCTGGACAGAGCAGAACTGCCTTGTAGGGTTTCCAAGGAGTGGCTGTTGGATTTAAACTGCTGACCTTTGGGCTTAGCAGCCAAGCTCTTAACCACTGTGCCACCAGGGCTCCATATAACAAAGGTTAATATATATATAGGGCTTTTAGACCATGGTAAAGATATTGAATTTTACTTTGCATGAGATGAAAAGCCATCTAATAATAATGGACTAAGAGATTTATCTATATTATCTCATTTAATCCTAAAAATCTGCGAGTTAGTTGTGAATTAGGTATTAAAATTAACTCTGCTTACAGATGAGGAAAGAAAGGCTTAGAAAGATTAAGAAATTGCCTCAAGGTTAGCAACTAAAAATGGCATTATCAAAATCCAAAACCTGATGCCAGAGTCCAGACTCTTAACCTCCATGAATATTGCCTAAGCTAGAATACTACTTATATATATAAGACAATAGCATCCAGATGAAAAGAGTATATCATCTCACCATATTCAATCTATACCACACCTGGAGTTCAGTTTTGAGCACTATACTTTATAAGCTTGGATTCATCAACAAGAAGGAAACTAGGATGATTAAATATCTAGGAGATATATCATCTGAGAAACAGTTTGGGAACTAAGAATGCTTTAATTTAAAGAAATAAGAAAATAAGACTTGGCTAATGAAACATGGTATTAAGAATGCTTCAACTGAAAAGAAAAGACTTAGGAAGGAGACATGATAGTAGGTATCTGAAGAGCTATCATGGGAAAAAAAAAGGTTTAGACAATCAGTATTCTCCAGAAAACATAGCTTAGAGCAAGATGGATACTTTGGCTCAATATGAGGAAGAATTATCACAGATCCATTCTTTTTTACTATTACTGTAAAAAATACATACAACACAACATTTGCCAATTCAAAATTTTTTACATGTACAATTCAGTGATACCAATTACATTAATCATGTTGTGCAACCATCACCAGTGTCCACTGTCAAGTTTTCCATCACCATAAACAGATACTCAATGCTTCCTAAACAATGACTCTCCCTTTTCCTTTCCGTCCTGACCCTTGTAACCACTAAAAACTTTGATGACAGACCCATTCTTTCAATACTGAGCTCCTTG
This sequence comes from Trichechus manatus latirostris, assembly GCF_000243295.1. Classification (NCBI taxonomy): domain Eukaryota; kingdom Metazoa; phylum Chordata; class Mammalia; order Sirenia; family Trichechidae; genus Trichechus; species Trichechus manatus. The sequence goes on from NW_004444076.1 coordinate 3,692,363, forward strand.
CCACAAAGTATGCCAAAGAAGAACAAAATTGGTCATCATAGAAGAGCTCCCTGCCCTGGATGTAGAATTAAGTTAGATGGACAAAGTCCCCTACAACTCAAATATCCTATTGTCTAATTTTTATGTAGAATTAAGTTAGATGGACAAAGCCCCCTACAACTCAAATATCCCATTGTCTAATTTTTTTTTAAACTCTTTTTACCCTGCCTTGGACAAGTTGTGGTGGCTTCCCCAGTATTCCTATCATTTAATTTTTAACACAATTTTTATAAGTTTTAAAAAATTAAACAGTTCAGAAAACAAGGGTTTTAAAATAAAAGTAAGCAGTATAGTGTAACAATTGAGAATGCACATGGTGAAGTCTGAAAAACTTGCATTCTGCCACTAGGTGTGTAATCCGAGTGAGTTACTTAACCTTCTGAGCTTCTGTTCCCTCACCTGTAAAATGGGAATAATATTAGGACCTAATTCACCTAGCTTTTCTTAGGATTAAGTGACATAATTCATGTGAAGGGCTTAGCACAATATCCTGTAAGCATTTAGTGCATGGTAAGTGTTGTTATTAGCTGGGTCTTACCTTCACTACTACTATCCTATGACCCGTATTTTTGTTTACAATTAGTCATAACTATGGGTCTTATTTTTCCTTAGAATTAGCCAGGGCCACCACATCACTGAGGAATGCAGTCTCTACTGCTTGGTTTGGCGTGATCCTCTCTCTGGAGCCTTATCTTTAAGACTCCCACCATACCACACAGGATACTCCTGCCAAACTGATTGTAGTTCTAAATCACCAGGCTGTTTCAAGCTTTGATCACACTGCTAACTTTACTTGAAATATCCTCCCCTTCTCCCAAGCTAAGGGTGATTCATCTTGCAAAATTTTCTTCTAGGATCCCCTCCTCACTAAGATCTCTCCTGATGCCAAAGTAGAACTGAACACAGAAGCTGCCTTCACACAAACGTGGAACTGGAAGCTCGGAAAGATTAAAGTAACTTAACCAGGGTCACTAACTATTAAATGACCATGGTGGTAATAATAGTAGTAATAGTAATATATTTGTGTACATATGTATATATATATATATATATATATATATATATAGACAGACAGAGTGAAAGTGTTTGTGTCTTATAGTCTATAAGGCGCTTTCCTAGAGTATCTCTTATTTTTGCAATTCTGTAAAAAGGCAATCACTTTCTTTGTTTTTATGGATGAGGAAATTGAGACACTGAGAGGCTGAATGACCTGTACCATGTTACACAACTTGTCTGCTTGAGACCAGAGTCATGCCAGACCCCAGGACCCTGATCTTCTCATTCTTAATCCACTGAATTTTCTTTACTAAACATTCTACTTAGTAAATAAATGAAATCACTGAATAAATAAAAAAATAAAAATGACTCTGGGTTTATCTTGTTGATACAGAGTATCTCATTCTGAAACTTTGAGCATGTCAAGGACAGGAATAAAGTTAAGGAGCAATACCTGTTAAAAGCAAAGTTTTGTCACCCTACAAACCACTGAGCCAACTGCAAAGGCATCACTAATTTGAAGCGACTAAAGTTAGAGCTGATTTAATGATAGCAGAGTCACAAAGCTTACACATATTATCACAGAAGATACCAAATTTCAGAGATAGCTAACTAAAATAAATCCTAAAGCAATTAGTGAAGAAAAGAATTTAGTGATTTCCAGAGCAGTAGGGTTAGTAGTCCTTGGCAAGGATGAAATTGCCTGTACAATTACACATTTCACAGCATCTGAAGAAAAAGTGAAACTATGACAGTACTCACTGGGCTCAAACTGATTCATCAATTAAATACAATGTTCCACAGAGAAGAAAGGCAGCAAGTGTGGAGACTACCCACCTCTCTGTGTAATCTTCTGTAAATTTCCCAGGCATTATTAGTGAACTATTCTATTAAGGAAGCTGTCAAACAGCTAAAATAATAAAGGGAAATGGAAAGGGAGAGAGGGTTGAACAGACATAGGAAGAGTTTTAGAAAGAAAAACAACTCTTTAAAATTTACATTAGGGGTAAAGGTTTCCTCTGTATGTGGGAACACTTCTACGGTTACATAATGTTGTATAACATTGCTAGGAGACTTAAGTCTCTGCCAGATGATATACAAACATCTAACTAGCTAACACTCTAAATTAGTACAGTTCCTACCATGTTGTAAGCACTCAATGCTTGAGGAATAAATAAAAGAGAATGGATCAATCTAATCCAGAAATCAATCACCATTAATGAGAATTGAGTTTTCAAAAATGTCTTTTAAGTGCCTACTATGTACCAGACACTATGGTAGGATCTAGTCATTTGGAACAGTTTTTAAGTGCTTTGGTATTTTAATGCTAATACGACATGGAAATTTTCATTCATCTGTTCATATGGTTGTCAGAATATAACAATAGTAATTGAAGATAAATTCAGAGTCCCTCTACCCATGCAATGCAGGGAAATTATAGTTTGTACATTACAAGTTGACAGCATCATTTCTCATATGGTTGGTAGGATGATTAGTTTGTAGGATCAAAACGAATCTAGTCCCTTCTAAAATCTTAAAACAGAAGCTATGTTCCCTATTGTTAATAGAAGATTTGTCAACAAGCAGATATAATTTGCATTAGCACTTGTTTCTGAGGACCAATGTTTTATAGATGAACTGGTCTATAGCAAGTTTCTTTCATTTCTTCAGTAAATAAGCACCATGGTTGAGGTCCAGCTAAGCTGTTTCTCCAAAATTCCACTTAACAAATTTATAGTTATGATGAGACTCTATCATTGTTCTACTTATAAAAGAAAAATTACTAGCTTCTAAAAACGTGGATGTCAGTATCAGTATTCAAAACAATGTTGTTAGGATGGTATAGCAGACACCACCAATACCCAACCATACTCCCTTAGGCCTCACCATTAAGTGAAAGCCAGACTTTCAACTGCCTTAGGGCTTTCTCTGGGCTAGAGTCCACTCTTTGTGCAGGGTAGGCTGGAAGTACCAGAGAATCAACAACCCGTTCTCCCTCCAAGCAGCAGCCTTAACTCATGACTGATGGAGTTGGTATATATAAATGCCCTAGAGCCTTTGTTTCTGGGAGTGACAGAGATAAACTGAGGCTGGCTGTTTCTACACTGACTCCCAGAGTTCCCCAGTGGGATTAAGTTACTAGTTTAGTAATGCACCCTTTATCTGGTATTTTACCTTCCCTGTCTTAATTTCTTACAGCCCTTCTGGTACTTACTGGGGTCATCACTCAAATAAACCACTTAAACTTGAATCCTTGTCTTTGGGCCTCTTGTAGGGGAACATAAAATAGATAGAATTATTAGGCCTATACAATATTCATTATTTCATCCCACCTTTATGAATATCATTTCCATTTCTAGCCCCACCTAACTTCTTTCTATTACATCCCACTCCTGTTCCCGTAAGTATATGCAGTGTGACTTGTGCTTCTTCTTCACAATAAATAAATATCTTAAAAAAATTATTTAAAAATTATTACTCTAAAGCATTATTAGGCCAAACTCAAATAAAAATATAAAGTCATGAGTTTGAATGGGGCATGAGAAACAGGAAAGTTAGGGCAGAAGTCCAACTTCAGTCAGTTAATGCCTTCATGGTATTCTATTAAATGGATATATCTTCTTCAATGGATATAACATAATTTAAAAACCAATATCTTGTTGTTAGACATTCAGGTTGTATTTAATATTTTACTACTATAAATAGTGCTGAAATTTAATATTCTTATGCATAAATCTTTGTCCTAATCTCAGATTATTTCTTTGAGAAAAATTCCTAGGGAATTTGCTGGATAAGAGAATTTGAATATTTCAAATCTTTTGATTTATATGTAACCATATAATCATAGTTGAACTTATTTTCATTCCAACTAGCAGGAAACAAATATTCCTATTTTAACATTTTCTTATCAGTCTTGAGTACTATTATTTTTATAATCTTTGCTTGAAAGAATCATTATTTAATGTCTATTACCTGAACTTTTTTCAGTCTTCCGTTAGTGACTATTTGTGAATTCCCTATTTATGACTTCATTTTAATTATGTATTGAAGTGGTTTTGTTTTTTTTCATTGAATTGTTTTCACACCTTTACTAATGTACTTCCAGAAATGTTTTATTTAAAGATAATGCTGACTAGATGTATCCATACCTTGTTACTGACTTTAATGGTAAGACATTTAGTGTTAACAACTGCATGAAATGTGAAATAGAATGGGATTTTAGATAGATCTTTTAAAAAATAATTTTAAGCAACACTAAATAGACAACAGATAAGTGGTAACTTTGGTGAAGGGTAAGACAGTACACAATACTGGGGAAGCCAGCACAACTTGTACAAGGCAAGATCATGGAAGCTCCATAGACACTGCCAAACTCCCTGAGGGGCTAAATTACTGGGCTGAGGGCTATGGGGACCATGGTCTTGGGGCATGTCTAGCTCAACTGGCACAATATAGTTTATAAAGAAAATGTTCTACATTCTACTTTGGGGAGTAGCATCTGGGTCTTAAAAGCCTTTGAGCAGCCATCTAAGATACTCCACTGGTCTCATTCCTTCATGAGCAAGGGAAAATGAAGACAACTAAAGACACAAGGGAAAGATTAGTCCAAAGGACTAATGGACCACAACTACCACAGCCTCCACCAGACTGAGTCCAGTACTACTAGATGGTGTCCGGCTACCACCACTGATTTCTCTGACAGGGATCATAATAGAGGGTTCCAGACAGAGCTGGAGAAAAATGTAGAACAAAATTCTAACTCACAAGAAAAGACCAGACTTGCTGGCCTGACAGAGACTGGAGAAACCCTGATAGCATGGCCCCAAACACCCTTTTAGCTCAGTAATGAAGTCATTCCTGAGGTTCACCCTTCAGCCAAAGACTAGACAGGCCCATAAAACAAAATGAGACTAAAGGGGCACACCAGCCCAGGGGCAAGGACTAGGAGGCAGGAGGGGACAGGAAAGCTGGTAATGGAGAACCCAAGGTCAAGAAGAGGAGTGTTGACATGTCGTGGGATTGGCAACCAATGTCACAAAACAATATGTGTACTAACTGTTTAACAAGAAGCTAGTTTGTTCTGTAAAACTTCATCTAAAGTACAATAAAACAAAGAAAAAAATAATAATTTTAAGAAAGTAATCTTTTAATTTAGTTTAACAACATTGTTTTTGTTTTTGTTTTGTTTTTTTTTGCACTGGTTTTTTTTTGTTTGTTTTATTATCAGGAATGAATGTTCACATGTTTTAGGAGCATTATAGCATATGTTCTGAAGGCAAATTACCTGGATTGAAATCCTAACTCACCACTTAATAGCTAGGTGATCTTGAGGAATTTACTTAACCTTTCTCCATCTCAGTTTTCTTATCCCTTACTGCAAAAATGGGAATAGTAGCAATAATATCTGCATCATATGATTACAGTGAGGATTACTTAATTCATTTAAAGTACGTAGAATAGTGTCTTGCACATAGTTAGCACTTGGTAAATGTTAGCAATCTAGCAGAGTGATTTAATATCCTAGCTCGCCCACATACTAATTGTATGAATTTGAGCAAGTTATTAAACCTTTCTGTGTTTCATTTTTCTAATTTAAAATATGAATAAAAAAATATTATCTACCTCATAGGATTTTTATATAGATTAATTGAACATATGTATATATAAAGTACTTAAATCAGTACTTAGAACATAGCTCACTATAGCATTAAATAAATGTTAACTATTATTTTTATCTATGGAACGGTATCTTGCATTTTTTTCAGCTATTAGTGACATATTATATTAATAGATTTCCTAATAGTAACCCTCATTGCATTTCTAGAATAAACCTAATTCAGTGATTTTTATAATGTACTGTTAAATTAGATTTTTTATTAGGATTTTTAATCTATATTCGTAAATAATATTAATCCATATTTTATTCTTTTAGAATTATGCGTGTTCAGTTTTGATATCAGAGTTACATTATTTTCTTAAAATGAATTAGAAAGGTTTCCACCTATTTCTCTCCTTTGGAAATAGGTATTTAGCATGAGAATTAGCTGTCTTGGAAAGCTTAAAAGTATTTGACTTTGAATCTACCTGAGTTTGTTTCCTTGTCGTTGCTGTTGTTAGGTGCTGTCGAGTCGGTTCCAACTCATAGTGACCCTATATACTACAGAATGAAACACTGCCCAGTCCTGTGCCATCCTCACAATCATTGTTATGCTTGAGCGCATTGTTGCAGCCACTGTATCAATCCATCTCGTTGAGGGTCTTCCTCTTTTTCGCTGATCTTCTACTTTACCAAGCATGATGTCCTTCTCCAGGGACTGATCCCTCCTGATAACATGTCCAAAGTATGTAAGACATAGTCTCTCCATCGTTGCTTCTAAGGAGCATTCTGACTGTACTTCTTCCAAGACAGACTTGTTTGCTCTTTTGGCAGTTCATGCTATATTTAATATTCTTTGCCAACACAATTCAAAGGTGTCAATTCTTCTTCAGTCTTCCTTATTCATTCTCCAGCTTTCCCATGCATATGATGCAATTGAAAATACCATGGCTTGGGTCAGCCACACCCTAGTCTTAAAGGTGACATGTTTGCTTTTCAACACTTTAAAGAGGTCTTTTGCAGCAGATTTGCCCAATGCAACCCATCTTTTGATTTCTTGAGTGCTGCTTCCATGGGTGTTGATTGCGGATCCAAGTAAAATGAAATCTTTGACAACCTCAATCTTTTCTCCATTTATCATGATGTTGCTTATTGGTTCAGTTGTGAGGATTTTTGTTTTCTTTATGTGGAGGTGTAATCCGTACTGAAGGCTGTGGTCTTTGAGCTTCATCAGTAAGTGCTTCAAGTCCTCTTCACTTTCAGTAAGCAAGGTTGTGTCATCTGCATAACACAGGTTATTAATGAGTCTTCCTCCAATCCTAATGCCCCATTCTTCTTCATATAGTCCAGCTTCTCGGATTATTTGCTCAGCATACAGAATGAATAGGTACGGTGAAAGGATACAACCCTGACGCACACCTTTCCTGACTCTAAACCACGCAGTATTCCCTTGTTCTGTTCAAACAACTGCTTCCTTAGTTGAGGGTAATTCTCTGACAATATTTTTATTTATTCCAAGGTTATGAGTCTACTCAAATTTTCTATTTCTAATTGGATCAATTTAGGCAGTTTATGCTTTAGAAACAAAATTATAAGCCCATATTCTTTAATTCAGCTAGAAATTACAAATAAGAGGTAACATTCTTCAGTTAATACAGCTGTTTTAAAAAGAGAAAGCCCTGTGCTAGCCATCACTTCCTATTAAGTTGGTGAGGCAGCTATTCTTCCAGTTGTTCAGGTCAAAATCTTTCAAGACACCCTTGATTCCTCTCTCCCTGACATCTAATCCATCAGCAAATCATTTGATATGTATCCCAAATTCAACTATCTCTCACCATCTCCACTGTTCCCCCAAACTCCAAGCTATCATTAGCTCTCACCTGGAGTATTTCATTAACCTTTTGATAGGTCTTCCTACTTTTTCTCTTGCTTCTTGTAGTGTAGGCTATGGTGTACCACCCAGATGTCTCCATCAGTACTAAGATCCTCAAACCCGCATCTGCTGGGATTGTTGGCTGCTCACAACTCACACTGAGTCATTCCTTAGAAACTGCTCTCCACTCAAAGGGAACTTCCTCGCCCAAAGTTACAAACCCTCACTAAAAGTAGCCAGCATCCAATGATTGGTCAATATGAGAGAATAAATGTCTGGCCCCCTTGCCTCAATTCAGGACAACTCTGAAAGGCCATCCTAGTTCCAGAGCTCTTGTGGATCAGCTGAGGACTCTGCTGTAACCACACTGCAGTTGAACTCATCCCTCTGCCCAATTCTGCTTCCTTACTTCTTCACACATGTTCCTGAGAGCATGTCCCATGAATTTCCTACATGCAAATTCTCCTTCCAGAGTCTGTGTCCAGGGACACGAAACTGAAACAGTTGGCACAAGGAATGGTCTAAAAAAACTAGACTCTAAATGGAATTTTTGAGCTACAGCATCCACTAGTCAGCAAGCAACAAGAACCTTATCACTAGTGGTAAGTGGAGTACTGATAACTGATTAACAACTGGATAATCTAAAAGTAGACAGGTATTTGTTGTATGATTCTTTTAACTTCTTGTAGATTTTCATTTTTTCAATATAAAAAGTTAGGGGGAAAATCTGAATTTGAGGTGTAGAGGCTAAAATTTTTTTCAAATTTTTACATAAGTCCATGATACAAGGAAACATTCAGATCACTGTAGAACAATGAGGGACCAGTGCATTACGGGTACAGAAGGTGAACAGTAGGACATACAAGGTGAAACCCAGACCAGAGCAGTACAGAGCCTCTTCTCTCAGCCAGACAGGATTAAAGATTTTCACTAATTTCTTAGTGATGAAGGAAGAAATGAACATTAAGTAGCAGAACTTCAATACATATTACTTAGGATTTAGTGAATGTAATTATACTAAACTCTATACACTCTATAATAAACAATTTATACTTCACACTCCATTGAGAGGGAGTTATTTCTCTTTTGAATTTATAATTCCAAATTATTAAACAGCACCAAGAATTTTTAGAGATAGATTTAAGGATGGAGTAGATCCTAATTGAAAATTGCAATCAAGAGTTATTGCCAACAGCAGAAAGAACAGTAAGAAATCTGTCTAAATATAATCTCAGAATCTCTGGGTGCAAATCAGAGCTTCACACTTGCTAATTGTGAGACCTTCAGCAAGTTACTCACCTCAATTTCATCTTTAAAATGAAAATAATAACACCTACATTTCAAGATTGTTGTGGAGATTAAATGTAAAATGTTTAGAATGGTGCATTGCATATAACTCGTTGCCGTCGAGTCGATTCAGATCATAGCAACCCTAGAGGTCAGAGCAGAACTGCCCCATAGGGTTTCCAAGGAATGCCTGGTGGATTTGAACTGCCAACCTTTTGGTTAGCAGCCGAACTCTTAACCACTACACCACCAGGGTTTCAGCATTGCATATGGGAAACATCTAATAACTATTAAACATGGTTCAGTCCTTTCTAGTTGTACTACAACTTACACACTCACATATACACACCTTTTTAAAGGAAATATCAACCTAAAGACACTCGTCTAACTGTGTTAAGGACTTACATTGATGTTTTAAGCCTGTTGAACTGACAAGTTCTCATTCAACCATTTACAGACATTTAAACTGCACACATTATATATGCTTAGAGTTTAGTATCAGATAACAAATATAAATTTCCAGGTCCCCTTTTCACTTATTTTCTTTTTATCTCTTCTTTTTGGTTTTCTTTCTTCCTTTTTTATTTTTGTATCCTGCAACATTTCTCTATAGTCACAAGTAAACTCTGTTTTTCTAACTGCAATGACACTGGATAAAAATATCCTCATATCTGACCAATTTGATCAAATAACACAGAAGAGTAACTTTATGACCTTGTAGAATACTATACAACAGGCAAAATGCATTAAATAACTGCCAGAGACTAAGTCAAGAACTTGTGAAGAGTTCAACACACATAGTCTTCTCCAACTAATAAGAAACAAAGTAAAGGTTTCTTGTCTACTGGACTTAGATTAAGCACTCAAATCCAAAAGTGCCCCTTTCAGTCATCACCTTAACAAAAATCGTAATATATTCAATTAAGGTAAGCTGGGTTTTTTCAACAGTTTTTAGTGGTCCTTTATAAGTGTATCCACGTAAGTGTTTACTCCTTACACTGCAAGTCTTAGAAGTCAATAGTCTGGTTATTTAATTCAATTTGAACGGTACTAAAGACAACATAACTTGTATGAATACATTTGAACATGTTTTTTGACTGTGTTCTTGTAAATCAGAGACCATGACGATTTGATCTGAACACCGATTAGGACGATACAACTTATGTTCAAGAATATAATAAAGACTTTAATTGAGCTCTTGGTTAACTCTCTCCAAAATAAGATACTTAGAGATGCAAAGAGGATACTGATTAAACATAGGATGGCATAAATGAGTTAGAAAATAAAGCTCATGAGAAAGAGGACTGCCAAGGATAAGTGATAATTAATAATATTTTACGTTTGTATGTACTTAACTGTCATGGATTGAATTGTGTCCCTCAAAAATATGTGCCAACTTGGTTAGGCTATGATTCCCAGTACTGTGTGATTGTTCACCCATTTTGTCATTTGATGAGATTTTCCTATATGTTGTAAATCTTATCACTCTGATGTTAATAGGATGGATTAGTGGCAGTTTATACTGATGAGATCTTACGAGATTGGATACTGTCTTGAGCCAATCTCTTTTGAGATATAAATGACAGAAGTAAGCAGAGAGACATGGGGATCTCATACCATCAAGAAAGCAGCGCCAAGAGAAGAGCGCATCCTTTAGATCTGAGGTTCCTGGACTGAGATGCTCCTAGACCAAGGGAAGACTGATGGCAAAGAC
>NW_004444076.1:3702968-3725334 GCF_000243295.1 Trichechus manatus latirostris
TTTGTTAAAGCCATCTACTTGTGGAATTTCTGTCATAGCAGCATTAGATGACCAAGACATTAACCACATACAAAGCACCACTGCACAAATTTAATTCATTTCAATCCAATAAATACTAAGAGAGCACATACTCAAGGTACTATACCATAGAGTCTGTGGAAAACAAACATGAATACACTACACCCACAGATAGTTTAAATCCAGTGGAAGACATGTTCTACTTGATTCAAAGAAGTACACTATTATAAAGATGCAAATTGCTATAGGAATACAAAGGAAGGAGAGATGCAATCCAACTGAAGACGTGAGGGAAGTCTTCACTGAGCCTTGAACTGGGCCTTGAAAAATTAAAATATTATTTGATTCACACCAAACAGTATGAGAATATCAGAGCAGTTACTATTATGTCTATTTCATAGGTCAGGAAGTTAGGGCTTAAAAAAGCTAAGGGGACTCTCCTCTTTCCCCTTCCCATAAGATCACACAACTGGTAAATATCAGGTAGGACCTGAACCCAGGTTTTCTGATTCCCAAGTCCAGTGTTGTTCCCTATATAACCCTCCAAGAAGTGTCATAATTTTAGGCAAGAGAGCAGATGTTCTTTCAAGACAATGAGAAGGACAAAAAAAGCTACTTATTCCTGCTATAGTAATAAATTTGGCTGCCTTTCATATATTATATGAAATAAATGTTCTTACCCTCTAAGTATTAATATTATTTTCTGTTGTAAGTACAGACAATTTCTTACAGTATTTTAAATATGAGTACTGGGGAAACCAGATCTTTGCTTAAAGATTTAAGAAAACTGTTAGGAAAAAGTAAAAACCAACTTCATGATGATAATCAAATAAAAATTGTAGTATGACACTGAGAGGGATGCCCTGATATTCTTTGTGTCCCTAGAGGAGATAACAGGTAACAACAGGAGTAAGTTTCACTGAATAAAAGATTAATTTTTCCCAATGAGAATGGATACCTAAGGACATAATAATGACACATGAAGCTTACTATATGCCAGGCACTGTTCTAAGTGCTTCAAACTTACTTAATTCTCAAACCCCATGAGATAGGTTTTATTATTACCACCATTTATACATGATGAATTTGAGCCATAGAGAAACTTAGCCAAAGTTATATAAGTGGTAGAGCTGGGATTTAAACTCTGTTTGACTATATAATCCTTGCTCTTAACCACTCAGCTCTATCAGTTGTCAAAAATGAGGTTTCAGATTCTCTTTTTCTGGGGGACTTTAAGATAAAAGTCCAATTTACATTCATAAGATAATACTGTGAGTTCATGTTCTAGGAAGCTATTGAGCAAGGCATCTATGAACACAGACTTTGGAGTCAAGCAGACCAGGCTTTAAGACCTTGTTCAGCATTACCTACTCGTGTGAACTTGGGCAAGTTATTTAACCTCTCAGAGATTTAGATTCCTTCTTTTTAAAAGGAGGTAGCAATTTTTTTTTTTTTTTTTTTTTGAGTTGGGAATGGGAGGAAGCAGCACAGCATGGTAAGAAAAGCCCTAGGCTTGAACGTCAAAAGACTCAGATTATAGCTTCAGCTACTAGCCAACCATGTGAAATACGGTAATCAATTCATCAATTATTGAGCCTTATAGGTAAGGTTCTGTTGTAGTATTATGGGGTATATAGCAGTAAAAAAAAAAAAAAAAAGGCATTGGTCCTTACTCTCTGAGAGCTAATTTATTCAAGTTTTTCATCAGTTTCATTAAATGAAACTCCAAAGGGAGGTACATTCTGGCAATAATAGTCTATGATTTTGAGACAATACCACAGTGGTATTGTTTCTTTGCTGAGTATAATTTGTGTATGTGTATTTCAATTTCTCCTTTTGACAGTTATAGAGGGGATATACACAGAGAGAGGAAGAGACTGAACTTCCAAGCTTGTCTCATCGCGTTCACTACCTACAGCTGCCATGATCAGTTGTTCCCACACATTCTCTCCATGCGACACATTTTTCTGGAATGTAAATTAATACATGGCACTCTAGTGAGCCAATGTAAGAGACAGTAGAATCAACGTGATTTACAGAAAGTTGGTGGAAAATGTTGTCTTTTCTTTTTTCTTTTCCTCAGCGACAATTCTAAACAATTCATACAGAATTTAAAGACATTGAGACATGTTTCCATTCCTCTGGTTGACACGGACTAGCAATAGTACTGTGTACTATGTAATTATTCATGGACTGCAGTAGACTAATGGTTAAGAGTGTCAGCTTTGGGGATCAGGTTGACAAGCATTTAAGTTCTAACTCCATCTCTTACAAACTGGGATACTTTAACTGCTCTGATCCTCAGTTTCCTCATATGTAAAATGCAAGTGATCCTATCTGTACCCTAAGATTACCAAATGACATACTACATATAAAATGCTTGGTAAATAGCATTTAATTTAATGACAGCTATTAAGATTTGGAAATCCTGGTGGTGTAGTGGTTAAGAGCTATGGCTGCTAACCAAAAGGTCGGCTGTTCGAATCCACCAGGTACTCCTTGGAAACCCTATGGGGCAGTTCTACTCTGTCCTATAAGGTTGCTATGCATCGGAATCGACTCCATGGCAGCGGGTTTATTAAGCTTATCATCATCCTTAGCTACTAAAAATAAATACATAAATGCTAGAAGAAAAAAATGAACTACTGTTTTCAAAACACTCATTTTAGTACAAGGAAAACTAGTGTTTGTAACTATTGTTTTCAAATCACATAATATAGGCAATCTCTTTTACCAAGTTCCTGTGTAGGCAGATCAACATTTAACACACACCATTAAGATATTTTGCAATATAGTACTTAAACCACATCAAAATGACAAGCCAAATAACAAGTGTATTCTCAATACTTACAAGGTTACACAGATAACAAGAGTTTGAATACATCTTTCCATGTACCTCCTAGTCAAGCTATAATGTCGGATTTCTGACAGGAGAAATACACATATAATTTCTAAGTAAAGTGCCAAGTTACTAGACAGTTTTGTAGCTGTTTATCAGCACTTGAATCCATGATTTTATAATTTCAACGAGTACATCATAAATGTGGAAATGACTTCAGCAGTACAGAGAACAAAAAAAACAAAGTAAGCAAAATGTGATAGCTCCGGAATTCAATATTTGTGAGCAAGTCATTAGGGAAACATTTCAGTCAGCAATCATGCCTTATCCTCCATAAGTAGGTCAAGAAGAAAGTAAATTAACTTACAGTGAATAAGAACTTCCTTGAACTCCATGAAAACACTTAGAAGAGTGAGATGAAGTTATACTTCTAAACGCAAATGTCTGCTACTAGCTGGAAGAATCCTCAGCTCTGTCTTTTGCTCATACCACCTCACCAAACACCCGGCCACAAGCACTCCTTCCTAACAGCTGTCTTTTAATCCTATCTTTAGGTTTAAACAAGATCCTCTCAGAAATATGTAGCATGCAACACTAAAATCACCAAGATAAAAATTATTTTTAAAATCTTTCCCTAGGACAGGAATGCTCTATTTTGCTTCATTTTCCTCAAAAAGTAGATTTGCTTAACTTGGGAGCTGTACTATAAAATTTGCTTTACATTCATTGATCCATTCAATATATCAAGACTAACACAATTCTTCATCTTTGTGCTGGAGGAAGGATGTACACTGGGATGTAATACAAATGTCAAAGACATTTAGGTGCCACTGAAGATGAAACATTAATGTTTCAAAGGCAACTGGTGAACTCAGGTATATTAATTCCAAGAAATAAATAAACACTATCAACTCCAGGTTCTCCCATAACACAAGTGCATAGAACCAGGTGATGACAATGATTTTATAGAGATTCCAAAGATATCTCCTTGTTGCTGCTTTTCTCTGCAATATCATGTATGACATGAAAAAGAGTTATATTCACCCAGCTTCCTAAAATGCTAAAATTCAATGGCAACTTTTCCATTTTAGTCATTTTTAAGTGTACAACTCAGTTGCATTAATTACATTCATAATGCGGTGCAACCACTGACTGCTACCTATTTCCAAAACTTTTCATCACCCAAAATGGAAACTCTATATCCATTAAGCAATAAATTCCTATCTTCCCCTACTCCTCAGCTCCTCATAACCACTAACCTCCTTCGATCTCTATGCACTTGCCTATTCTAGATATTTCATATAAGTAGTATTACACAGTATTTGTCCTTTTCTATCTGACTTATTTCAATTACCACGTTTTCAAGGTCCACCCATGTTGTAGCATATGTCAGAATTTCATTTCTCTTTATGGCAGAATAATATTCCATTATATGTATAAACCACATTTTGTTTATCCATTCACCTATTGATACACACTTGTGTTGTTTCCACCTTTTTGCTATTGCGAATAGTGCTGTAATGAACATTGGTATACAAGTATCTGTTTGAGTCTGTGCTTTTGGTTCTTTTGGATACATACCTAGAACCATTCCCAGGTCATATGGAAACTCTATATTTAACTTTTTGAGTAACTGCCAAACTGATTTCCACAGCAGCTGCACCATTTTACATTTTCACCAGCAACGAAAAAGAATTCCAATTTCTCCACATCCTCACCAACGCTCATTAGTTTGTTTTTGTGTGTGTGTGTGTCTGTGTGTGTTTTAATAATAGTCATCCTAGTGGGTATGAAGTGGTATCTCATTGTGGTTTTGATTTGTATTTTCCTAATGTCTAATTATGTTGAGCATCTTTTCATGTGCTTATTGGCCATGGCAATAGTTTTTGCCCACAGAAAATAAGTTTCATTTCAAAAATTCACTAGCTCTTTTTTTATATACATCACAAAATCACTTACAAATTATATTTACAGAATAATTACATAAAATAAGACAAACATTATTTCCTATGTACTGTTGCATCAAAACATAAAACTACTACATTTGATTTTCCACAAAATATTGTCCCAGGGTTTTTATACACATAAGAACTCCTCATCTAAATATCATCAACAACTAGTATTCACGCAACAAATATTTACTGGGCCTACTATGTGCCAGGTACTGTGCTAGCTTCTAGAGATACAAAGAAAATGGCATGCTCCTTTGTGGAATAATTTGCAATATATATAGTGGTTTTTCTAGTAGTATACAGTGATATCAATGCACTGAAATCCTCTCTCAATTTTCCCTTTTCAGAAACTTCTGCATCCAATTGAATTACATATTCTTTCTTGAAGGTAAATTCTTCCTAACTATATTAAGTATAGGAACATTGAAAGGTGTATATGGAAGAGGAGCAACAGAACATTGCTATGCGTTAACTATACATCAAATTGGATTTGCACATTTAAGGCCAGTTCATTTCTACAGTAATTGTCAAGGATAATTCTAAAAATGACACAATTTATAGAAGCCTAGAATTCCAAGTCTCTAATCAACGAAGATCCCCTAAAGCAGCAGCCACAAACTCAAAACTCCTTCAGGAGACAAGAAAAAAGGTAAGAGTAACACAAGCCAGGAGTTATAAAAAATAACATGGCCTTCTTGAATTATCTTTCATTTTTCCAGAAAACACTTAGGTAAAAATGAACACTTTCCTACTATAAGAACAGCAATAGTACAAATTCAGGCAACTTATACTCTGCCTCAGTATAAGCAATACAATTGGGAGTGCTGGGGACCACAGTTTACGGAAAACAGCAGTTAGCCACTTAAAGGAGGCAGTGTGAACCAAGTATCATCATTGCTAGATCTTCTGGGTTTTCAAGAGAAGCTATAAATTCAGATTTTTTCTGTGAAATATCCCAATCTTTTCACGTCAGCTCAATGTTTTAAAAAAATATTTGGTGTCCCCTCTCCCAAAAAAGAGCTGTGAAGTAGATCCAGCCCTCTCAATTTAAATAAGGGCATCCATGAAAAACTCAAAGCTAATATCGTACTTAATGTGAAAGTCTGAAAGCTTTCCCCTAAGATCAGGAACAATATTAGAATGTTCACTCTCACCAATTCTATTCAAAATTGTACTGGAGGTTCTAGCTATTAAGCAAGAAAAAGAAATAAAAGGCATCCAAATTGTAAAGGAAGAAATAAAACTATCTCTCTTCACAGGTGACATGTTCCAGACACACAGAGAAAAAAACTATTAGAACCAAAAAACAAGTTCAGCAAGGTTGCAGGACACAAAACCAAAAGAGAACCATCAATTGTATTTCTATACACTAGCAATGAACAATCTGAAAATAAATTAAGGAAATAACTCCATTTATAAAGAATTAAAAATATAAAATACTTAGGAATAAATTCAACAAAAACAGGGTAAGGCTTATACACTGAAAACTATAAAATATTGCTGAAATAAATTAAAGAAGACCAAAATAAATGAAAAGATACATTTATGGATTGGAAGATATAATACTGTTAAGATCGAAATACTCCCCAACATGATATACAGATTCAAAATGACCTCTTTCAAAATCTCAACTGATTTTTGGCAGAAATTGAAAGCTGATCCTAAAATTCATATGAAAATGCAAGGGACCCAAAATATCCAAAACCATCTTGAAAACGAAAAATAGAGTTGGAGGACTCACACTTCCTAATTAATTTCAAAATTTATTACAGTAATAAAAACGTGGTACTAGCACAAATATAGGCATATAGTCAATGTAATAGAATCGGGAGTCTATAAATAAATCCTTATATTCATGCTCAACTGATTTTCAATAAGCTTACTAATACAATTCAACAAGGAAAGAATATTTTTTTCAACAAATTGTGCTGGGACAACTGAATATTCACTTGCAAAAGGTGAAATTGCACCACTACCACACAGCATATACAAAAATTAACTCGAAATGGGTCAACAACTGAAATGTAAAAGCCAAAGCTATAAAACTATTAGAAGAAAACATAGATGTAAATCTTTAGGATCTTGAATTAAACAATGGTTTCTTAGATATCACACCAAAAGCAAAAGCAACCAAATTAAATAAACCGACTTTAAAATACGTGCTTCAAAGGACACTATCAATGAAGTGAAAAGACAACCCACAGAATGGAAGAAAATACTTATGAATTTTCTATCGGATAAGGGTCTAGTATTTAAAATATGTTAAAAACTATTATAACTCAACAACAAAAAGACAACACAATTAAAATATGGACAAAGAATTTGAACACACAGTTCTCCAAAGAAGACATGTAAAAAAGCACAAGAAAAGATGCTCAACATAATTAGTTATTAAACCAAAAAGCAAACCTGTTGCCATCGAGTTGATTTCGACTCATAACAACCCTATAGGACAGAGTAGAGCTGCCCCATAGGGTTTCCAAAGCTGTAAGTCTTTAAGGAAGCAAACTGCCACATCTTTCTCCCACGGAGCGGCTGGGTTGGAACTGCCGACCTTTCAGCTGGCAGCTGAGCCCTTAAGCACTGCACCACCAGGGCGCCTAATTAGTCATTAAAACCAAACTCGTTGCCATCCAGTTGATTCCATCTCACAGAGACCCCATAGGTCAGAGTAGAACTGCCCCACAGGGTTTCCAAGGAGTGGCTGGTTAATTCAAACTATTGACCTTTTGTTTAGCAGTCAAGCTCTTAACCACTGTGCCACCAGGGCTCCAATTAGTCATTAGGGATATGTGAATCAAAACCACAAGGATAGAAGCAATAAACAAAAAAGAAAGACAGAAAATCAATAACTGGACTGTTGGTAAGGATATGGAGAAATTGGAACCCTCACACATTGTTGGTAGGGATGTAAGATTGTGCAGCCACTTTGGAAAACAGATTGGCAGTTCCTCAAAAAGTTAAACATAGAGTTACCATTGTGACCCAGCATTCTATTCCGAGGTATATAACCAAGAGAATTACAATGTGTGTTCACACAGAAACCTGTACGCAATGATCATAGCAGCATTATTCATAAGAGCGCATGAGTGGAAACAATGCTAATGTCCATCAAATGAACAGATAAACAAGATGTAATATAGCCATACAATGAAATATTACTTGGCAATAAAAAGAATGAAGTACTGATATGTGCTACAACATAGATGAACACTGAAAACATTATGCTAAATAAAAGAAGTCAGACATAAAAGGTCATATATTATATGATTTCACTTACATGAAATGTCTAAAATAGACAAATTCACAGAAACAGAAAGTAGATTAGCAGTTGTCAAGGTGCTGGAAGAGCGGTCAATGAGGAATGACTGCTAATGGGTAGAAGGTTTCTTTTTGAGGTGATGAAAATGTTTGGAAATTAGGTAGTGATGATGGCTGTACAACTCTGCTAACATATTTAAAACCACTGAATTTTATATTTTAAAGAGTGAATATTATGGCATGTGAATTATATCTCAACAAAGCTGTTATTTAAAAAAATAACTTTGTAATCTTTGCCTAAAAGGAGTCCTAGATCACAATGGCTCTTACGTGTGTCTGTATACACATATACATATATACGCATATAGACATACATATAAATGCATATAGATATATATAGATATATGTTGTTTTTCCTCCCGAGCCATAGGAATTTTTGAAAGCATGCAGAAAGAAAGAGAGACACAGAAACAACAGGTGCTCGGAACAGCTGAAGGGATAGAACTGAAATTCTCTCAAAATAATCCTAAAACTAGCACATTTTCAAATCCCTGTTGGAGAAGAGACACAACAAATAAGTCACCTCCAAAATAATAGTTCTACTTTACTCCACCCCACATCCCCTGAAAAGTGACAGGGCCACTGTATGTATCCAAGCCTTGTCAGCTGCCAAGTGACCATTCTAAATCTAGCAGCTGCGAATGGTGAACAATGCAACTAATACAGCTGTCAGAAAGCTAAATATACTGTTTATGACTCCAATAGTGAATCAGTGAATAGTAGCTAATTTCTGACTACCATATGCAAAAGGACATCCACGAAGGACATCTTACTCTGAGTTCAATAAATTTAGAATAATGAATATAAAATATAATTTAGTTTAACAATGGAAATTATAAAAAAAAATTCTATATATCCACACAAGACAAGTTGGTTGTCCTGCCTTCTATAACCTTTTACTTTTGGTTTAGAAGTTCAGAAAACTACAAGATTTGTATACTTGAAAATAGTTTAAAAACAAATTAAAGAAGTTGATTAAAAAGCATTTGTCCACCTAAAATTTTTTACAAACTAGTGAGCATGCCAATAGCCAATTTCAAATGAAAAGAACAAAGTTCTGGGAGCTAAAGTAACACACAGCGAGTGACAGCAAAAGACAACGCTAATGTCTGTGCCATCGGAAGCAGATGTCAGGCCCTGACCCTGCCAAAACACACAGAAATGTTTGAACATTGCTAGTTTAGCATTAAACATGGCTAAAATAACTGTTAAATTCTCAAAAAGCTGAGAAAATATAACTTATCCTTCGGTCATTATTAATTCAATAGATATTTATTGAGCAGTGAATACTAAATAAGGCACAGGCATTCAGGAATAAAATAAAGTAAGTTCTTTATTCTCACAATCGAGTGTGAGATAGATATGTAACAAACAAATTTTTAAAAAGTGTTAATGAAGAAAAAAGGGCTAGGATAGGCTTCTTGGAAAAGGTAACATTTAAGGTAGATAGAGAAAGTACAATGCTATCAGTGATAGGATAGTATCCATACTGTTACAAGGAAGAACAGTTAATACAACTATTAATCAAATTTATGCACCAACCACTAACGCCAAAGATGAAGAAATTGAAGATTTTTCCCAACTTCTGCAGTCTGAAATTGATCAAATATGCAATCAAGATGCACTGATAATTAGTGGTGATTGGAATGTGAAAGTTGGAAAAAAAGAAAGATCAGTAATTGAAAAATATGGTCTCAGTGACAGAAACGATGCCAGAGATGGCATGATAGAATTTTGCAAGACCAATGACCTATTCAATGGAAATACCTTTTTTCACCAACATAAACAGCAACTATAAAGGTGAACCTCCCCAGGTGGAATACACAGAAATCAAATCGACTACATCTGTGGAAAGAGATGATGTAGAAGCTGGATATCATCAATCAGAGCAAGGCTAGGGGCTGACTGCGGGACAAACGATCTACTGCTCATATAAAAGTTCAAGTTGAAGCTGAAGAAAACTAAAACAAGTCCATGAGAGTCAAAATATGACCTTGAGAATATCCCACCTGTATTTGGAGACTATCTCAAGAATAGATTTGATGCATTCAACACTAATGACGGAAGACCATACTAGTTGTGTGATGACATCAAGGACATTATACATAAAGAAAGCAAAAGGTTATTAAAAACACAGGAAAGAAAGAAAAGTCCAAAATGGATGTCAGAAGAGAATCTGAAACCTGCTCTTGAAAGTAGAGTAGCTAAAGCGGCAAGAAATGATGAAGTAAAAGAGCCAAACAGAAGATTTTAAAGAGTGGCTTGAGAAGACAAAGTATAATAATGAAATGTGAAAAGACCTGGAGTTAGCAAACCAAAAGGGAAAAGCACACTCAGCATTTCCCAAGCTGAAAGAACTGAAGAAAAAATTCAAGCCTTGAGTTGCAATAGTGAAGGGTTCTATGGGCAAAATATTGAACGATGCAGGAAGCATCAAAAGAAGATAAAAAGAACACAAGAGCCACCCACTGTACTAAAAAGAATTGGTTGATGTTCAACAACTTTAGGGCAGCATATGATCAAGAACTTCCTTCCTATTGAAGGAAGAAGTCCAAGCTGCACTGAAGGCAGTAGTGAAAAACAAGGCTCCAGGAATTGAGGAAATACCAATTGAGATGTTTCAACAAACGGAAGCACTGCTAGAAGGCTCACTCGTCTATTCCAAGAAATTTGGAAGACAGGTACCTGGCCAATCGACTGGAAGAGATCCATATACATGCCCATTCCAAAGAAAGGTTATCCAACAGAATGCAGAAATTAGTGAACAATATCATTAATATCACACACAAGTAAAATTCTGCTGAAGATTATTCAAAAATGGTTGCAGCAGTTCATCAACAGGGAACTGCCAGTAAGTCAAGTCAGATTCAGAAGAGGACGTGGAATGAGGGATATCATTGTTGATGTCAGATGGATCTTCGCGAAAAGCAGAGAATACCAGAAAGATGTTTACCTGTGTTTTATTGACTGCAAAGGCATTCAACTGCGTGGATTGTAACAAATTATGGATAACGTTGCAAAGAATGGCAATTCCAGAACACTTAATTGTGCTCATGAGGAACTTGTACATAGATCAAGAGGTAGTCATTCGAACAGAACAAGGGGATACTGTGTGGTTTAAAGCCAGGAAAGATGTGCATCAGGGTTGTATTCGTTCACCATATTTATTCGATCATTATGCTGAGCAAATAATTCGAGAAACTGGACTATATGAAGAAGAACAGGGCATCAGGATTGGCGGAAGACTCGTTAATAACCTGTGTTATTCAGATGACACAACCTTGCTTGCTGAACGTGAAGAGGACCTAAAGCACTTACTGATGAAGATCAAAGGCTACAGCCTTCAGTATGGATTACACGTCAACATAAAGAAAACAAAAATCCTCACAACTGGACCAGTAAGAAACATCATGATAAACTGAAAAAAGACTGATGTTGTCAAGGATTTCATTTTACTTGGATCCACAATCAACACCCATGGAAGCAGCAGTCAAGAAATCAAACAAAGGATTGCACTGGGCAAATCTGCTGCAAAAGATCTCTCTAATGTGTTAAAAAGCAAAGACGTCACTTTGAGGACTAAGGTGCACCTGAATCAAGCCACGATGTTTTTAATCACCTCATATGCAGGCGAAAGCTGGACAATGAATAAGGAAGACCGAAGAAGAATTGATGCCTTTGAATTATGGTGTTGGCAAAGAATATTTAATATACCATGGACTGCCAGAAGAATGAACAAGTCTGCCTTGAAAGAAGCATAGCAAGAGTGCTCCTTAGAAGAGAAGACAGCGAGACTTGGTCTCACACACTTTGGATGTGTTATCACGAGGGACCAGTCCTGGAGAAGAACATCATGCTTGGTAGATGGTCAGCAAAAAAGAGGGAGACCCTCAAAGAGATGGATTAACCTTGTGGCTGCAACAATGGGCTCAAACATAGCAATGACTGGTAGGATGGCACAGGACCAGGCAGTGTTTCATTCTGTTGTACACAGAGTTGCTGTAAGTCAGAACCAACTCAACAGCACTTAACAA
This sequence comes from Trichechus manatus latirostris, assembly GCF_000243295.1. Lineage (NCBI taxonomy): Eukaryota > Metazoa > Chordata > Mammalia > Sirenia > Trichechidae > Trichechus > Trichechus manatus. The sequence continues at coordinate 3,715,133 of NW_004444076.1, forward strand.
CAACAGGGAAAGCTGAGAAGGACATAACGGCCAAAGGGAAGGACAAGGATACAGATACTGCATAAAAGGACTTGGCTTTGGGGAAAGAGTGAAATTGAATGTGACTAGAGTCCAGGGTTGTGTGGGAGGTATAGGGGAAATGTAATTGGAAAAGATTAGTATCAATCAGGTTGTGAAAGAAGGGAGTGAAAACCAACAGAGGTCTTTAAGCAGGATGATGGCATGGGCCTGTTTGTTTTTTGGGAAAGATGTCTCTAGCAGACATGTGGAAGACAGACTGCAGGAGGAAGAAACTGGTTGCAAAAAGACCAAAAGTGGCAAGCTATTGCAATATACCAGGCAAAAGTCTGAAACAAGACATTTTCAGTGATGACAGACAGCCAGGGGCAAATTCAAGAGAGTTGCTAAGGTAGAAATAACAGGATTTGATAAATTATGGAATTGTGGGTGAAGGCAGAGAATAATCATATAAAACTCCAAGCTTGTAACTTGTATATTTTAAGCTTAAATTACTAATGAATGCTTAGAGACCTGCAGAGTAGAAAGAAACTGAACACGTACAGTTTGAATCATTTTACAAAGGGGAAGTTCCCGATACCCTAACCTAGTCTGGGTTAGGAGACAAGGGTAGGGTCCAGGCAAGATACGTAGAATATAGTTAGAGATATAAATGTTTGAGCTCAGGAAAGAGGTCAGTATTAAAGATAAATAATTGTTGGCATATATGGACATAAAATAAGATAAGACAAGAGTGCATAGAGATGAATTCAGAAGAGGACCAAAGGTGCAGGCCCTGGAAACGCTACCATTGAACAGATTAAAAGAAGCGTAGCCAACAAAGGAGCCTGAAAAGTAACAAGAAATCATTTATTCCAAATTGTCCAACTATTCCAATTATTTCAATATTATTGATCACCTATTATGGACCAATCATTGTGCCAGGGACTATAAGCTGATTGCAGCATTTAGCTCTTCTGTGTCTTTGTTGAGCTTCTTTCTGGATGTTCTGTCCTTCACCGAAAGTGGTGTGCTGAAGTCTCCTACTACTGTTGTGAAGCTATCTCTCTTTTCAGTGCTGTTAGAGTTTGTTTTATGTATTTTGGAACCCTGACACTGGGTGTGTAAATATTTCTTATAGTTATGTCCTTCTGGTGTATTGACCCTTTAATCAGTATATAGTGTCCTTCCTTACCCTTTGTGGTCGATTTTACTTTAAAGTCTATTTTGTCAGAGATTGCCACTCCTCCTTTTGGAGTGTTGTTGGCTCGATATATTTTTTTCCATCCTTCGAGTTTTAGTTTGTTTGTGTCTTTAAGTCTAAGGTGTGTCTCTTGTAGGCAGCATATAGACGGAGTGTGTTTTTTTATCCAATCTTCCACTCTCTGTCTCATTATTGGTGCACTTAGTCCATTTACATTCAGCATAATTATTGATAGGTATGAGTTTATTGCTGTCATTTTGATGTCTTTTTTTGTGTGCTGTTCACAGTTTCTTTGTTCCACTTAATTTTCTGTGCTGAGTCGTTTTTCTTTATGTATTTTCTTTTCATCTTTTTCACTGTTGTTGATTTTGTGTTCGCTGAAGCTTTATATTTTTCTAGTTTTTTATTTTGACTTGTAGGATTGTTAGTTTCCTTTGTGGTTACCTTAATTTTTACCCCGATTTTTCTAAGTTTATGCCAGTCTTTTATTTCCTTATATTGCCTTGACTTCCTCTCCATATGAAAAATCTATGTCTACATTTTATAAGTCCCTCTTCTTTGTTTTAATGTTGTCATCTTTTACAAACTGACATTTGTTTCCCTATTATCAGTTGTTGAAGCTTTGATTTATTTTTGTGACTTCCCTATCTGAGTTGATATCTGGTTGCTCTGTCTTGTGTTCTAGTCTTGCGTTGTTAGCTGATGTTATTGATTTTCTAACCGGAGGACTCCCTTTAGTATTTCTTGTAATTTTGGTTTGGTTTTTGCAAATTCCCTAAACTTCTGTTTATCTGGAAATGTCCTAATTTTGCCATGATATTTGAGAGACAGTTTTGCTGGATATATAATTCTAAGCTGGCAGTTTTTTTCCTTCAAGTCTTCATATATGTCATCCCATTGCCTTCTTGCCTGTATGTTTTCTGCTGAGTAGTCCAAGCTTATTCTTATTGACTCTCACTAAAATGATAAATATGAAAACATCTATATCAGGGTAGTTATGAGCATTAAAATAATATTTAAAAGGTCTGCTTAGGGATAAGTATCATATAAATGTTATTATCTGTCAATAGTTGCATTAAAGAGAAAAAATGGATGGAGAAAAGAAACTGCCTAAGAATAAGGGGTCATATGGATCTTAGAAGGAAAGTGTTTTACAGCAAATGTAGTATATTCCAGTTCACATGTTAAAGGACCTCGAAAGTGATTTCTATAGCTGTGATTAAGATTATCAAGAACAATGCAGGTGGGAAGCAGCATATATTTTCCGATAAGAATGAAGCTTCTGGGTTTGAATTCTAGTTCTGCCACAGCTATCTGATATTTGCAAATTATTTAAACTCTCTGTTCCAAAGTTTTTTCATCTAAAAAATGGGAAAAATAAAAGTACCTAAAAACTCTTAGAACAGTGCCTAGAAAAAACGAAAACAAAACCCATTGCCATCAAGTCGATTCTAACTCATAGCGACCCTACAGGACGTAGTAGAACTGCCCCCATAGGCTTTCCAAGGCTATAATGTTTACGGAAACAGACTGCCACATCTTCCTCCTGCGGAGTAGCTGGTGGGTTCAAAACACCAACATTTTGGTTAGCAGCCGAGCACTTTAACCACTGCACCACCAAGGCTCCAAATGGATGTTTAGAGCTGCATGATTAAATATATATTAAACTGGAAGGAAAGAAGAACTATGATGGAATATGACAGGATCCCTTCTTGGGAATTTTATTGCTGCTCCTGAGCCAAAAGGTACAATTTGATCCCAGACAGGGATATTTATGTGTGTAGTTTGGGTATGGGATGGTGTAACATTATTATCAGCAGCATAGACGCATATAAGCTCAAACAAATTGCTACTTCAATATTGACTGACACATTAGACAGGAATAAGAAGTTGGAAAGTTAATGAAAACAGAGAAATCACGTATGAATAGCAATGAGGTAAAAGAAGCATGTTTCTCCAAACGTGAAAACCAGCATTTCATTTTTTCATATTAAAGATACACTGCATTTCACCTTTTTCAAAGTGAAAGAGCTTCCTTGAGTAGGTTAAACCAAATGCAATCCTCATGAAATGGAATATAAATAGATATAAATTAAATACAAATCAGGGCCACCAGGTACCTTTGAGTAAATTAGAAAAAAAAATACCCTTTATTCAAGAAAATTTACTTTCATCTGTTGGAAAATTATCATAATATAATGATTTTCTTATAATTAGACACTTTATTACCATCCGCCAGAAAATTGTAATGAATATACAAATTTTAAATGTTTGTTATGCAAATGGTGTCCCCTAGAATTGGTAGTGCAAACATGTACAACTATACACTAGGGGCTCTGCTTAATGTGTGCTTAATGAAGTTGTTTGTTATAAAAATGCACTGTGATGAGTGCTGAGAATGTAGATGTTTAAGAAAATAAGTCCCAGCCCTCAAGAAGTTCACAGTAAAATGTACAGTTAAGCTATGGTATAGTAAGTACTGTGCTAGAATTGATACAGGATGTTAATGAAAGCACAGGAGAGGGAATCCTAAGCCCAGACTGAAGGAGTCTGTATGGTAACAGATTTACCTATACTTTAGTGGTGGTGATTCTAAAACAATAAAACAGCAAGCTCCAATCATTTGGAGCAGGTTGATGCTCATCATTGTCACCATTTGTTTCTAGCAAAAAATGCTTTAAACTGAAGAAAACTAAGCCATAGCAGGTTTGCTTCCAGAGCAAACTCTCATTACAGCTAGCGGTCCTGCTAGGGAGGCAGAGATGGGGACAGAAAGAGAAAGAAAAGAAAGAGTCGATGAGAGGAGAAAGGAAGCAAATTGATAGAATATACTTCAGAAAGAAAACAGGAAAAAAGTAACAATATAAAGACAGTAAGTAGAAAGACGTATATAGCGGGAAAGAGGAGAAAGAAGTGACCAAAGCAATTAATATATCTCATGAAATGTGTATGGTGCAGAAAATGAAAAGTAAAGAAAAAAGACAGACAAAAAGATAAAGAGTATAAAACGAGAAAGGAAAGAGAAAGCTTGGAAACAAAGAGGAAAAGTACATTTAACTGGACTCCAAAACACTTACACAGGCAGTCTCTTAGGCTTTTGCAACACAAAAGGACAGAGACATATTAAGAGGGGGCAACCTTTCAACCAGTGGGGAGACTGACGGCAAGATGGGGAAAAGAAGGAAAGTAATGATGGATCAACTTTAGATGAATATAAGATATAACAAACTGATAGAAACACAGTGGTGTACACCCTGTAATTAAGTATATATCTTTAATTTTAACTAATTTGGCAAATTTGGGATTGTATTTACATTGTACACACTAGGTTATTTTCAAGAAATGTCCTGTTTTTCTGAAAAATATGTATATAAATATGTACATAAATTGTTAAATGGGAACCTAATTTGCTGTGTAAACTTTCACCAAAAACACAATAAAACATTATAAAAATAAATAAATAAATAGAATTCACTAAATGTAATGCAGTATCCTAGGTTGATTCCTGGAACAGAGAAAGGACATTAGTGGAAAAACTTGTAAAATCCAAATAAAATCTGTAGTTTAGTTAAAAAATAAAAACTATGGACTTTAGTTAACAATAATATATCAACAGTGATTCATCAACTGTAATAAATGTTCCATACAAATGCAAGATGTTAATAGGAGAAACCATGAGCGGGGGAGAGGGAGCATATGGAAACTATCTACTCAGTTTTCTGTAAACCTAAACCTGCTCTAAAAATAAAGTCTATTAATTAAAAACTGATAATTAGAAATATTGTATGCTCTTATATGAAATATCTAGAATAGACAAATGTGTAGAGACCACAGATCATTAGTGGTTACCAGGGGCAGGAGAGAGGGAGAAATGAGAGTTATTATTTAAGAGGCTCGGAGTTTCTCACATCTCACAACACGGATGAATCTGGAGGGCATTATGCTGAGTAAAATAAGCCAATCACAACGGACAAATATTGTATAAGACCACTATTATAAAAACTCAAGAAAAGGTTTACACACAGAGAAAAACAAACTGTGATGGTTATGAGGGAGGGGAGAGATGGGAGGGGATATCACTAATTAGATAGTAGACAGTGTCGACTTTGGTGACAGGAAAGACAACACACAATATAGGGGAAGTCAGTACAACTGGACCAAGGCAAACTCACAGAAGCTCCCTAGACACATCCAAACACTTTGAGGGCCTGAGTTACTGGGGCTGAGGGCTGGGGACCATGGTCTCGGGGGATATTTAGGTCAACTGGCGTAACATAGTTCATAAAGAAAATGTTCTACAAAATGGTGGTAAATATTAAGGTAACCACAAAGGACTCTAAAAATCCTACAAATCAAAATAAAAAAGTAGAAAAACACAAAGACCCAGCAAACACAAAATCTACAACAAAGAAAAAGATGAAAAAAAATACATAAAGAAAAACGACTCAGCACAGAAAACTGAGGAGAACGAAGAAACGGTGAACAACACACAAAAAGAGATATCAGGATGACAGCACTAAACTCATACCTATCAATAATTATGCTGAATGTAAATGGACTTAATGCACCAATAAAGAGATGGAGAGTGGCAGATTGGATAAAATACTTAGGAATAAATCTAACCAGAGACGTAAAAGATCTATACAATGAAAACTACAAGACACTACTGCAAGAAACCAAAAGAGACCTGCATAAGTGGAAAAACATACCTTGTTTATGCACAGGAAGACTCAACATCGTGAAAATGTCAATTATACCCAAAGCGATCTACAGATACAATGCAATCCTGATCCAAATTCCACTGACATTTTTTAATGAGATGGAGAAAGTAATCATCGACTTCATATGGAAAGGGAAGGGGCTCCGGATAAGTAAAGCATTACTCAAGAAGAAGAACAAAGTGGGAGGCCTCACACTAACTGATTTTAGAACCTATTTTACCACCACCGTAGTCTAAACAGCCTGGTATTGGCACAACAACAGATACATAGACCAATGGAAGAGAATTGAGAATCCAGACATAAATTCATCCACCTATGAGCAGATGGTAGTTGACAAAGGCCCAAAGTCCGTTAATTGGGGGAAAAGACAGTCTTTTTAACAAATGGTGCTGGCATAACTGGATATCCATCTGCAAAAAACTGAAACAAGTCCCATACCTCACACCATGTACAAAAACTAACTCAAAATGCATCAAAGACTTAAATATAAAATTGAAAATGATAAAGATCATGGAAGAAAAGATAGGGACAATGCTAGGAGTCCTAATACATGGCATAAACACAATATGAACCATAAATAACAATGCACAAGCACCAGAAGAGAGAGTAGATAAATGGGAGCTCCTAAAAATCAAACACTTATGCTCACCAAAAGACTTCAACAAAAAAGCCAAAAGACAACCTACAGACTGGGAAAAAATTTTTGGCTATGACAAATCTGATCAGCATCTGATCTCTTTAAAATCTACAACATACTGCAAAACCTCAACAACAAAAAGTCAAACAACCCAATTAAAAAAAGGGCAAAGGATATGAAAAGGCAATTCAGGCGGCAAACAGACACATGAAGAAATGCTCACGATCATTAGCCATTAGAGAAATGCAGACCAAAACTGCAATGAGATATCATCTCACCCCAACAAGGCTAGCATTAATCCAAAAAACACAAAATAACAAATGCTGGAGAGGTTGCGGAGAGACTGGAACACTTAGACACTGTTGGTGGGAATGTAAAATGGTACAACCACTTTGGAAATAGATTTGGTGCTTCCATAAAAACCTAGAAGTAGAAGTACCATATGATCCAGCTATCCTGCTCCTTAGAATATATCCTAGAGAAACAAGAGCCGTCACACAAATAGATATATGCACACCCACGTTCATCGCAGCACTGTTCACAATAGCAAAGAGATGGAAGCAATCTAGGTGCCCACCAACGGACGAATGGATAAACAAACTATGGTATATCCACACAATGGAATATTACACAACGATAAAGAACAAAGATGAAGCTGTGAAACACCATATAACATAGTGGAAGCTGGAATTTATTATGCTGAGTGAATTTAGTCAGTCACAGAAAGACAAATACTGTATAAGACCACTATTATAAGAACTCAAGAAAAGGTTTAAACACAGAAGAAAACATTCTTTGATGGTTACAAGGGTGGGGAGGGAGGGTGACGGTTATTCACTGACTAGATAGTAGATAAGAATCATCTTGGGTGAAGGGAAGGACAGCACACACTGCAGGGGAAGCCAGCATAACTGGACTAAACCAAAGCTAAGAAGTTTCCTGAAAACAATCAAATCCTTTGAGAGACAGAGTAGCAGGGATGGGGAGTCTGGGGACCATGCTTTCAGGGGACATCTACGTCAAAGCTTATTAAGAAAATGTTCTGCATCCTACTTTGGTGAGTGGCATCTGGGGTCTTAAAAGCTTGCAAGTGGCCATCTAAATTACATCAACTGGTCCCAACCACTTGGAGTAAAGGAGAACAAAGAGCACCAAAGGCAGAAGGAAAGTATTAGCCCAAGAGACAGAATGGGCCACCTAAACCAGAGACTTCATCAGCCTGAGACCAGAAGAACTAGATGGTGCCCAGCCATCACCAATGAATGTCCTGACTGGGAACACAACAGAGGGTCCCTGATGGAGCAGTAGAATGATGGGATGCAGAACTCAAGCTCTAGTAAGAAGACCAGACTTAATAGTCTGACTGAGACTGGAGGTGCCCCTGAAAGCACGGCCCCTGGACTCTCACCCTAGAACTAAAACAATTTCCAAGGACAACTCTTCAGACAGTGATTGGACTGGACTGTGGAACATAAAGTGATACTTGTGAAGAATGTGTCTCTTAGTCAAGTCGATACAAGAGACCAAGGGGGCAGCTTCTGTCCAGAGGTGAGATGGGAAGGCAGAGAGAGTTAGAAGCTGGTTGAATGTTCATGGGGAATCAGGGGCGGAGGGGAGGAGTGTGCTGTCACAGAATGGGGTGAGCGGTTGGGGTCACATAACAACGTATGTAAAAAAAAACATTCTGTATGGGAGACTAACTTGAAATGTAAACTTCATTTAATTACAACAATAAAAAAAGAAAATGTTCTATACCCTACTTTGATGAGTAGCATCTTGGGTCTTAAAAGCTTGCGAGCAGCCATCTAAGGAGACAACTATTGCCCTATCCCATCTAGAGCAAAGGAGAAGGAAGAAAATCAAAGACACAAGGAAAATATTAGTCCAAAGGACTAATGAACCACATAAAACCACAGCCTCCACCAGCCTGAGCCCAAAAGAACTAGATGGTGCCTGCCTACCATCACTGACCCCCGACAGGATCACAACAGAGGGTTCGGACAGAGCAGGAGAAAAATGTAGACCAGAATTCAATTCACAAAGCAAGACCAGACTTACTGGTCTGACAGAGACTGGAGGAATCCCTGAAAGTAGGCCCCTAGACACCCTGCTAACTCAGAACTGAAACCATTCCCGAAGTCCAGGGATTAGACAGACCTATAAAACAGAAAATAACACACTTGAGGAATGTGCTTCTTAGTTCAATCAAGTATACGAGATCAAATGGGCAACACCTGCCCAAAAACAATGATGAGAATGCAGGAAGGGACAGGAAAACTGACACATTTTGGAGATTGCAATCAATGTCACAACACAATTTGTGTAGAATTTTTTTAATGTGAAACTAATTTGCACTGGAAACTTTTACCTAAAGCACAATAAAATATAAAAAAGAAGTATTTTAGAGTTCCGGCAAAACGGCGCTCTAGGCGGGAGCACCATGCCATCCCTCCACAGCAAAGATCCGAAAAACTAAGCGGAACAGAGAATACAACAATCCTGAAACCCTAAAACATCAAATGAAGAGATACAGAATTCAGCCAAGCACCAATGGAGAGAGAAAACTGACAGAGAACGGAGAGCGAGGAGAGATTCATGCAGAGGTCCCCTACCAGCTAACGCAGCTCAGATCCGCCATCTTGGACTCCTATCGGAGACCAGCAAATGGGGTACGAGAAAGCAGCCTCACAGAGCGTCCAGTGGGAAACAAACAACTGGTAATTTGCGATATACGCTTTCCCACCCCCCACCCTTCTTCACCCCCACTCGGCCTCCTCTGCTTCACGCAGCCACAATCTCTTGACCGGAAAACACCGGCTGCATGGATTCCACATACCGAACGGGCCGGCTCTCTGAGTACCAATTGTTGGCTGCTGGTGTTGCTTTTTTCCGCTTCTTTTGATTTTTTCCTTACCTCTCACCACCTCCCCCTCCTTTCGCTCAAATACCTGGCTCCGAGCGCCATCTTTGCTTCTTCCTGAGGGGCTGTGGAGCTCCATTCGAGTGTGGAGCTGCTTCCCGGTCTTGGCTGCTGCGCTGGTGGGATCCGGGGGCTTTTGTTCCTTTGTTTGTTTTGAATTGTTTGTTTGTTTTCTTCTCCTTTTCTTGAGTTGGGAGCCCTTTCTGGCCAGGCACTGCTGTGTGGCAAGGAGACTTCCCCCCAGCTTGCATAGACATGCAGAGGGATCCCTGAGAGCATTTCTTTTTTTGTTGGGTTTTTTTTGTTTGTTTGTTTATTTTGGGGGAGGACATTCTTGTTTGTTTGTTTCTTAATTTGTTTTGTTTTCTTTTCACTCTTTTTCACTTTTTGTATTTCTTCATTGCTCAGTTTCTCATCTCTCTGTATCTTCCTTCTCTTTCTGTTCCCTGAATACCTGGCGTTGTATGCCTCTACGCCTTCTATCCAGGCTGTACTGCAACACCTGAGAGCTATTTCCCCAGACTGCATAGCTGCACCGGTGGGATTCTGGGAACTTTGCGGTTCTTTAACATTTCTGATTTTTATTTATTCATTCTTTTCTTTTCTTTTCTTCCTCTTCCCCTTTCTGTTTTTCTCCATTTCAGAGTCTCTCATCTCTCCACTCCAACAGCAAGCTCCCCTAGCATTCTTTTTTCTTTGTTTGTATGTTTTTGGCTCCTGTTC
>NW_004444076.1:3732492-3751313 GCF_000243295.1 Trichechus manatus latirostris
AAAAAAGGTTGAGAAGTTAGAGGGTTGACATGTTGTGGGGTTGTTAACCAATGTCATAAAACAATATGTGTACTACTGTTTCATGAGAAACTATTTTTTCTGTAAGCCTTCACCTGAAGTACAATAAAAAAATTTAAAAAAAGTATTTTATGTGCAATTACAACCAAGCAGTTCAGAAAAAAATAATTGTATGTATACATTGAATGAAGCCCTAGTGGCACAGTGTCAAGAGCTCGGCTGCTAAGCAAAAGGTAGGCAGTTCGAATTCAACAGCCACTCCTTGCAAACTCTTTGGGGCAGTTCTACTCTGTCCTATAGGGTTGCTATGGGTTGGAATCAACTTAACTGCAATGGGTTTGATTTCGTTTTTTGGTTTATGTATAGAATAATGAGGCAAATGTGGTAGAATGTTAACACAGGGGAATATGGGAAAAGCACACAGAAATTCTATGTACTATTTTGCCACTTTCATGTGAGTGAAATTATTTCAAAATAAAAAGTTAAAAATAAATTAATAAATTAGGAAAAATTAAAAATAAAATACAAAGGGCTTATAGTTTTCTAGATAAGACATAGATAGCATGGGATGCTCTCATCCAAAACTGTCACCGTTAACACCCTTTCTATAGAAAAAAGTCTTAACACCTTAGCCTTACATTCAAGCCTCATGCAATCTGATCCCATCTAGACTTCCAACCATATTTTCCAAATGCTCTGTCTTGCTCACTGTATTCCAGTCAAACTGAATCTGATACTCTATATTTTTCTATAAATTTCTTTTTATATTCCCCCATGATACTTATCATTTTTCTAACTTGTAAGTATGCGTTCAGATTTATTTCTCCAAGTAGGCTGTAAGATTTGAAGGACAGGATCTAAGTTTTCTTATGGAATGAGAATAATGTCTTAGACAATAAAAGGCATCTTGATTGTTGTTAAAAATAACAACAAAAACAATTATTATTATTATTATTGTAATTATAAAAATGGCAAGCATTTACTGAGTGCTTACCACATGCCAGGCACTGTGTTAAGTGATTTACAAGCATTTACTGCTCACAACAATCCTGATGTTAAGTCCTATTATTATTATTCCCATTTTGCACATGAGGAAAATAGAGATTTAGGGAGTATAAGAAACTTATCTAAGATCATGCAGTAAGGAATGGAATACACAAAAAAATAAATAAATAAACCCCTGTTGCCATCAAGTCAATTCTGACTCATAAACATGAAAATGCAATTCTAACTGACTCCAAAGCCATACTCATTCCACTATATTATGCTTCTAGTTAATTTGTTTCTATGGCTGCCTTTACCCACTGGACTTAACTCTCCTAAAACATGGTAAAAACATAAAGCCTTACCCTTACCCCACAAACCAAAAAAACCTACAAGTGAATAATAGATTTTAAATTACAGAAAACAGAATAGACTATTCCCAGATTGTCATAGATTACATTGTGTCCTCCCTGATAAATGGATAAGAAAAATGTGGTACATACATACAATGGACCGGAGCCTTGGTGGCACAACGGTTAAGCATTTGGTTGCTAACCAAAATGTTGGCAGTTTGATTCTACCTTGGAAACTCTGTGAGGCAGTTCTACTCTGTCCCGTAGGGTCACTATGAGTCAGAATCGACTCAACGACCATGGATTTAGTTTTGTTTTTAGTTACATACAATGGAATACTCCTCAGTGATAAAGAAAAATGAGTTCCCAAAACTTATTGGAACATGGATGAACCTGGAGGATACTATGTTGAGCGAAATAAGTCAACCACACAAAACAAATATTGTATGTTCTCACTTCTATGAAATGACGTGAACAAGTAAATATGCAGAAACTAGTGTTCATTAGTGGTTACCAGGGATGGGGGGAGGTTACTCTCCAGATAGTAGGCACTTGTTATTTTTGGTGATTGGAAATGTACCACCAAATGTGGGGAAAGCACACACAGCTTGATGAAGGTAAACGATGTCACTACAAAGAAGAAAGGACCTGTTTGTAATTGCTATGGCATATATAATTTTGAAGCAACAGCAAAAACAACAGAAAAATATATGTGCAAGTACATATGTATGTAAGCATATATGTGTACATATGTATATGTGTGTATATATGTATATGCATATGTATAGGCATCTATGTGACTATATGCCCATACATTCACATATACAATAAAACCCATAGGGACACAGCTACAGATACTTCTTAGACATAACCAAACACCTCAAGGAATTGGATTTCTGGGTTTGAAGGATTAGGATGATAGTCTCGTGGGACGTTTCAGTCAATTGGCATAACATAGTTCATAAAGCTACGTTTTACATCCTAATTTGGCGAGGAGTGTCTGAAATCTTAAAGCTTGCGAGCAGCCATCTGAGATACAACTATTGGTCTCTATTCATCTGCATCAAAAGAGAAAGAAGGAAACCAAAGACTCAAACAAGAAACTAATCTACAGTACAAATAGTCTACAAGAACCGTGGCCTTATCTACCCTGAGACCAAAACTAGATGGTGCCCTGCTACCATCTAGTTCTAATCAATCAGAGCCACAACAGATGGATCCTGATAGGATAAGAGAAAAATGTGGAAAAAACTCAAATTCCTAAAAAAAAGAAAGTAAGAATAAAACCAGACTTACTAGACTTTTTGAGACTGGAGGACTCTCCAAGATGGGGTAATCTTCAAACCTTGAACCAAAACTAACCCCTGAGGTCACCATGTAGCTAAACTACAAATTGGCTCAAAAAATAATAGCACCCGTAAGTACTGTGCTCCTTTAAAAAATCACCTATATGAGACCAAACAGTCAGTAATTACTTTAAAACAAAGATGAGAATGTAAGGGGGCAGGGAAACTAGATTAATGGAAATGGAACAATCAAAACAGATGCATGACAATACTCACACATTGTGAAGAATGTAATCAATGTCACTGAACAACTTGTGTAGAAACTAATAAATGGAAACGTAAACTGTGTAAACCTTCACCAAAAACACAATGAAATATTATTTAAAAAACCGTGTCCCCCCAATATATGTGGTTGGAATCCTAACCCCTATATCTGTGGATGTAATCTTGCTTGGAAATAGAGTTTTCTTTGTTAGGTTAATTAGATCATAACTGAGAAGCATAGTGTGTGGGACAAAGAACTTGATTTGGCCATTGTCTCCGGTTTCTAGAAAATAGCCCTTGGAATTTCTCAAGCAATCAAGATCTTTGTTTTCTTAAAACAGCCAGGCAACACTTGGCAACGAACCTCAGGAAGGGAAGGGGGCATGATTCAGTCAACCATGCACATGCATTTAGTCATGCATATTCATTGAGGTCCCAATGACTAAGGGACCCTGGACCTTGGAGCTCTCTTTGGAGGTCTCTTCTTGTTGTTGTTGTTGTGTGCCATTGAGTCAATTCCGACTCATAGTAACCCTGTAGGACAGAGTAGAACTGCCCTGTAGGGTTTCCAAGGAGCCGCTGGCGGATTTGAATGGCCCATCTTTTGGTTAGCAGCCTGAGCTCTTAACCACTTCGCCAGCGGTGCTTCCTAGATTGGTGAAAACATTCATGCACAGGAGACAGTGTCACTTCCCTGGAGAGTGGGGTAACTTCCTGCCAGGACCTCCCCAGACTGACGCTTCCCTTTGCTTGTATCCTTTATGGTTATAATAAATTGGCAACCATAAACATAGTTAATAGTCTCTGTTAATTTTGTGAATTGTTACAGAGAATTAATGAACCCACAAAGGTGCAATGAGACTTTGACTTAGCTCTGGGTGACTAATTCAGGGAAAGGCTGTGCAAGCAGTCGATTTGTAAAGACTCAGCTCTGGGTGGCTGGTGTCAGGGAAAGGCTGCAAGGGCAGTTGATGAAGAAGGATAGACTCCTTTTAGCCTGTGACCTAGCCCCAGGGCGTGGGACGGGGGGAGGTGGGGGTGACTGGTCTGAAGTGTAGAGAGTTGTGCATATTTCTGAGCCTACAGCTGGTATCGAATGACCTGGGTGATCAGGGATATTTTGACCTGGCTCAGGGTGGCCAAGGATGAAGTCTGACCTAACTCCGGGTGATCAGGATCAGAGAGAGGAATGGCCACCAAAGCGGCTAGCAACAAAGAGTTGAGATGTGGGAAGGTGGAGCATGAGTGTACCTACAGATGGGAATTGGATTCATGCCAATTATTACCACGCAGTCAGCGATAAAGGTGGGGTTTGCCTACCTTGCCCCTTTTTTTAGTGCAGTTGGCAGCACAGGTGAGTCCTTAATCTAATCACTTCTGAGTGATAAAAAGCAGATTAGACATAGAGATATGCATGTACACAAGAGAAGACAGGTGCCACATGAGGACTGTTTAAAAGTCAGGTAACCAAGGAGCACCTGGGACTACATATAAGAAAAAATCAACACAGTTGACACCATGATTTTGACTTTCAGCCTCCAGAATTGTGATAAAATAAATTTCTGTTCTTTAAAACTACCCACTTGAGGTATTAGTATTACCACACTAGGTAACTAGGTAACTTAGACACAGATCTTTTGATAAACATTATTTTTGTAAGGTTTGCAGCAGAGTATCTCACAAAGAAAAACTTACTTCAGTATTTAAAATGAATAAGAGACTAAAAAAGAAAAGCAACAGAGCTGGAAAAAATAATTAGCTCTATAAACTACAAAGGGTTAATATCTATAATTACAAAAGAGTTCATTTAAATACTATATGTTAAACCAACATAGAGGTACTAGCAGTTAAATGAACAAGAATATAAATAGAAATTTTACCATAAAGAAAATGCACATTGTAAATAATCAAACTTTAAATACTAATATTCAATGTTTGTGAGGTTACGTTAAATTTAGTGTACTCATACATTACCGGTAACATTTTAATTTGAGAAAAACATTTTGAAGTATAATTTGGCAATACATAGCAAGAATCATGAGAATAGCTATATCCTTTGACCTAGTAATCCAAACTCTTGGAATTTATATCAAAAAAATAATTCAAAAGAAGAAAAATATCTATGTGATTGAGAATGTTGATTGTGGTGCAATTTTTAATATGATAAAATTGGGGAAAAATCTAATTATCCTGTAATTGCAGTCTATTAATGAAAAAATTATATATGTATATATACCTACACTATATCTCATAATATTCTAAATCCATTAAAAATCCAATTTTTAAAACTTTAATAACCTGGGGAGATGTTCATGATGCAATATACGCTACAATGTAAAAAACAAAATTAACATTCTGGGTATTCCATAGAGCTCCCAATATGTTTGTTTGGTATCTTAAATTTAACCTCATGTCATGGGGCTTGGTTGCCAATGGAACAGTTGTCAGAGTATACTTGTCATTAAATGCTGTTTTCAGGGAAACTTTTACACATGTAACTACCGCCAGCTTATATTTTAAGGGGGCAATTCTCAACCAGAAAAACACCCTGAAAATTATTCTTGCATTTTTATAATGGAAAAGCTATTCAGTCAAGAACAAAATAAAGCAAGTGTAAATCTTTTTTGTTTGTTTAGAATAATTGGTACTAATAATTATTTTTAATTTCTAGAAGGCAAACATACATAAAGACTCAACTACATTGGCCTAAATATTTATTTAAAACATTAATAACAAGATTACTTCTCTTAGCTTCTTATCCACACCATTTTCTTTTCTCATTAAATGAAAGAACTATTTGGAGTCTATACAAAATCAGCAAAGGTCATACTTAAACCAGAAAACCAAACCCATTGCCATCAAGTCGATTCCAACTCACAGCAACCCTATAGGACAGAGTAGAACTGCCCCATAGTATTTCCAAGGAGCAGCTGGTGGATTCTAACTGCCAACCTTTTGGTTAATAGCCAAGCTCTTAATCACTACAGCACTTAGAGAGCTATGTAATATAAATCTATATAATCATTCATTCATTCATTGATCAGCATTTTTTAATTACTCTTGGCACTGTGATAGGCACTAGACATACAAAGAACAAGTCATGATTCATGACCTCTTGGTGCTCACATTCTAAGGAGAAGTGACAGATTTGTAAGTAGTTATTATCTATTGGGATAAATACTATACTAGAAGTTATGTGTGATATGCTACAGGAATACAATTAGGGAAAGGATTAATTCTACCTAGGATAATCGGAAAAAGGATTAATTTTCCTAGAGTAATCAGAAAAGCTTCATTTGGTAAGTGAGGAAAGTAACATTTGAACTTGATCTTGAAGAATAGATTTTTTACCAAATGGGACTAATGAGGTACAGTAGTCCCGTGACAAGGGCCAGAAGGCAGAAGGGGTCAAGGAAGTTGCTGATAGGGAACCCAAGGTTGAGTAAGGATATTGTTGACGTGTTGTGAGATTGTTAACCATTGTCATAGGGCAACATGTGTAGTAACTGTTAAATGAGAAACTATTTTGTTCTGTAAGCCTTCATCTTAAGTGAGAATAGCAGCACAATTAGAAGAGCGTAGTCAATGTCACTAAACTGTGCATGTAGAAATTTTTGAAATGGTGTATCTTTGGCTATGTGTCTTTTCACCAAAAAAAAAGGTTGAGAAGTTAGAGGGTTGACATGCTGTGGGGTTGTTAACCAATGTCATAAAACAATATGTGTACTACTGTTCCATGAGAAACTATTTGTTCTGTAAGCCTTCACCTGAAGTACAATAAAAAAAAAAAAATTGATCTTTTTTTTTAACGCAATGAATTTCTGCCAACCACCCTCTCTTTAACAAACTGTCATTGATTTACAACTTGCTCAGAATTGGTCCCAAGTGCAGGGCTATTACTGATGTGTTACCGATTTTTAGTAGTTGTTATAAAGACAAAACAATGATATACTTTATATCTTCTAAGAGACACATGGTATGTTTCATGCATTAGCAGCCAAAAAGGTCATATGAAATGGAAACATTAATTTATTGGAATTAACATGGCAACATCATTTTGTAAAACCAAATTATCCATTGAGCATCTACTATATGCTCAGAGTCTTTACTAAGTATTAAGGATAAGAGACAGAAAAAAGAGTGTTCCTGTCCTCACAGATCTAGTAGGGGACACAAATACGCATGACTCAAAAAAAATATATTAGCCTATATATTACAAACTATATTCAATCATCCAGTTACTAATTTACTCATATAATGCTTAAGACCACAGATTTTAGTGTGAAACAAATCTAGTGTTTTTTAATCACTGTAGATATGTGTTTTATATTTTCTTTATAATAGAATTAATACACGTTAACTTAGTTAATATACATAATTAAAAGTAAAGAAAAATAAAGAAAAAAAAGAAAAAACCTTACCCATGATCTTTCATTCATAAACAACCATTATGAACATTTCTGATATACCCATACAGACTGCCTTCTAAGAACGTATAAACATATACAGAGCCTACACTTTTCTGTAACTTCTTTTTTTACTTAACTATTGTTGTTCTTGTTTGTCTACAGAACTTTTCATGTCTTGATGCATTTTCTAACTGAAATTCTGATTGAGATAATTGTAAATTCACATGCTGTTACAAGAAATAACACAGAGAGATGTTTTGTATACTTTACCCAGTTTCCTGAATGGTAACATTTTGTAAAACTAAAGTACAATCTCACAACCAAGATATTGACCTTGATACTAACCACTCTTATTCAGATTTTCCCAGTTTCATTTGTACTCATACGTGTATATATGTGTGTCTGTGAATTTAGTTGTATGCAGTTTTATCACACGTGTAGGTTCATGTATCCACCTCCACAGTTAAGATACTGAACAGTTCAATCAGCACAAGAATCCCTCTTGTTGCCTTTTTATAGCCATTCCCACCCTACCTCACCCTCTTATCCCACCCATAACCTCTAGCAACCACCTTTCCTCCTTTCTAAACTCCTTTCCTCCATTTCTAAAATTATGTTATTTCAAAAATGTTATGTGAATGGAAACATACAGCATATAACATTTGGGACTGGCTTTTTTCATTTATCATAATTCCCTGGAGATTTATCCAAGTTCTTGTGTATATCAAAACTACTTTTGTTTCTTTTTATTGCTGAGTAGTATCCCATGATATGGGTGTACCACAGACTGTTACACCATTCATCTGCTAAAGGACTTCTGGGATGATTCCAGATTTTGGCTATTACAAATAAAGCTGCTATAAACATCCATGTGTAGGTTTTTGTGTGAACATATGGTAGTTGCATTGTTAGTTTTATAAGAAATCACCTAATTTTTCCAGAGTAGGTGTGCCATTTTACATTCCCACGAGCAAAATATAAGTGATTCAAATCTAGTTTTGCTTTCTGAATCTGCTACATGTTAACCATGTAAAGTTAGGCAGGTTACTTTATCATTTTAATCATTTGTTTCCTCAGCTTTTAACACAAGGATCATAATCACTTTTCAGGGCTTCTGCTGGGATTAAAGGAAAGAAGTGTGATACAAAAAGTCAACAACTAGTAATATAGAGTATAGAGTAATGGTTAAGAAAACAGACTGCATATTAGAGAGCCTTGTTTTATGAATAAATGCTTGATGAAAGGAAGAAAGTACCTGTAGACAAGACGTAAGGGCTAGATACCAGCAGGAAGGAAAATAAGGTTAGTGCCCTTTTAATATGATCATGAATGCTAAGCAGAGACATTTTATCTTAGAGGACATAAAGCATAAACTCTGAAATCAGACTGTCTGGATTTGAAGTCCACCTGTCTCTTACTATCTATATGATCGTGGCTAAGTTACACATCCTCTTTGTGCTTTAATTATCCTCATCTGTTAAATTTGTGATACTACTATTTACTTCATCAAGCTGTTGTAAAGAATAAGAAGTTGATATACATAATGTATTGAGAATATGCATTCTTGTTAGCCATTTTTTTAATGTCCTATTTTCTTCCTTTTATGTATTATCTCTGTGACCTTGGACAAATCATATAACAATTGCCAAGTCTCAATTTCCTTATCTGCAGAAAAAGAATAAAACTTTATAGGACTGTGAAATGGTTGAAATTAGATAGCATATTTAAGACCACTGACACACAGCAAATGCAAAATAAATGTTAGTTCCCTTCCTTCCCTAATCACCAATTATTTTCCTATATTGTAACACAGACATTTTTCTCATTTCTCCCATGAGTCAATCTGTCACCTGTCACTTTTCCCAGGAATATGTCTTAGGGAAGCTGTTTAATTTGCTACATAAAGTTTAGAGTGAAGGAGCTTTACAGCAAACTATATTTTAAATAGCCCAGAAGTGTTTTATGTTCAATTTATGGTTATAGACAGTTTCTGAAAATTGAATTCTAAAAGCAGTCTTTGAATTAGGAGAAAGTTATAATGATGATTAATTCTTTTTTCAAAGACTGAAATAAATTAAGCAAATACAACAATATTCTCATCTTGTCGAACAGTATATTAAAGGAACTCTCTACAAGTGGATGTAAAAGCATAGCAGGTAGAATGGGGATTCCTGGGGGAACTTAACAAGCACTGACATTATAAATTCTATGAAATATGGGGTCTAAATGACCCTATGAAGTGGATAACTTAGTTCTATAAACTTGAAACGAATAAGATCTCAAATAGATCCCTCTGAGAAGCACAATGGCACCCTGATACGTCCATTTGACTCTGCTCTTCTGATTCAGGGATATTTTTGTACTGGAGCATTTTGACACCTCCAAAAAAAACAAATTATTATGCTTTCAGCTTTTATGATTACTTTGCAGCATTTGTTAAAACAGGCATATCATCCCCAAAACTCAACTCTTAGAGATGAGGTCAAGGGTGGGGTGGGAATAAGGGGTTGGGTCAGAAATTTGTTAAACTTAGATTGGTTTTAAGAATGGAGATAGAAATGAGTAAAGGAATAATTTAGGGATGGAATAAACCTCATTAGTAGGAGGATATTCAGAGATGAAATGAGGGACAAACATAAGAATGAGGTGAGAGTAAGGCACCATCTAATAAACAAGTCACAAATGAAAGGAAATCATATGTTTACTTCCCTTGGACGTCTCATAAAGGGCTACTTGTCCTTTTAAGCAAATAATCTATGCATTTTCTGAAATTTTACTTGTATCTTAAACAGTCTATATTTTCATCTCAAAAGTTATTATTTCTCCTTTAAAATTGCAACGATCAGATATAGTTACTATAATTTTTTTTAATCTTTCTGCTTAGTAATGGGACATTTTCCATCTTTCATTTGAAAATCTAAACAATACAATGAAAACCTCCATAAGAGGTTAGCAGTCAAAGAGAAACATTGAGCACAGAAAATAAGTAGAATGGGGTTTAAAGAAGGGAACATTATATCTGGTTGGAAGAGGATAAGGATAGGCATCATGGAGGAGGTACTATCTGAGATGACTTGGAAGGTCACTAAGTGTCTTTGTCACTAAGAAGGTTATCCAACCGCTCCACTAAACTCGTTACTGTTGCTGTCAAGTCGATTCCCACTCATAGTGACCCTATAGGACAGAGTAGAAGTGCCCCATAGGGTTTCCAAGGAACGGCTGGTGGATTCGAACTGCCGACCTTTTGATTAGCAGCCAAACACTTAACCACTTCACTACCAGGGTTGCAACCGCTCCTCAAACATACCAGTGATTTTTTTAAATTTAAAACCATTGACAACCTTATAAGATCAGTTCTAGTTCCACTAGAAAAGAAAAACAAATTAGTTAAAAATTCTTATTTGATATTGCTCTTATTTCATTGATATTGTTAATTACTCTTTCATACTTTTAATTTCTCCCAGCTTCTGTGATATGTTCCCTCTCTCTTGGTTCTCCTCCCACCAGAGGAGTGTGCTTAGTATTGTTTGTAAGCTACTTCTTCCCTTAAATACACATTTTCCCTGGGAATTATGCCCTTAAATCTCTTACATTCTCAACTCTACTGCTGTTGTTGTTAGTTGCTGTCAAGTCAGCTCCAACTCATGGTGACTTTATGTATAAGATAATGAAATGTCACCCAGTCCTATGCCATCTTCATGATCACTGGTATGTTTCAGTCCATTGTTGTGTGCTGACCTTACGTATAAGATAATGAAATGTTACCCAGTCCTATGCCATCTTCATGATCACTAGTATGTTTGAGTCCATTGCTGTGGCTATTGTACCAATCCATCTCATTGAGGGTGTCCCTCATTTTCATTGACCCCCTACTTCACCAAACATGATGTCCTTTTCTAGTCATTGGTCTTTCCTGATGACCTTCCAAAGTAAGTGAGCCAAAGCCTTACCATCCTCAGTTCTAAGGAGCATTCTGGTTGTATTTCTTCTAAGATTGGTTTGTTCATTCTTCTCACAGTCCATGGTATATTCAATATTCTTTGCCAACACCACAATTTGAATGAATCAGTTCTTCTATTTTCCTAAAGTCCAGCTTTTGCATGCAAATGAGGTAACTGAAAAGACCATGAGTTGGATCAGGCACACCTTATTCATCAAAGTGACATCTGCTTTTTAACACTTTAAAGAGGTCTTCTGAAGCAGATTTGCACAATTCAATGTCATTTGATTTCTTGACTGCTGCTTCCATGGACATTGGTAGTTGATCACATAGAATGAAATCACTGACAACTTCAATTTTTTCTCCATTTATCACAATGTTGTTTATTGGTCCAGTAGTAAGGACTTAAGTTTTCCTCATATTCGGGCTTAATCCATAGTGAAGGTTGTAGTCTTTGACCTTCAGCAGTAAGTACTTCAAGTCATCTTCATTTTCGGCAGGCAAAGTTGTGTCATCTGCATATTACAGGTTATTAATGAGTCTTCTTCCAATCCTGATGTCTCAGGATATTCTTCATATAGTCCAGCTTCTCAGATTATTTGTTCAGCATACGGATTGAATAAATAAGGTGAAAGATACAACCCTGCTGCACATCTTTTCACATTTTAACTATGCAGTATTCCCTTGTTCGTTCAAACAATTGCCTCTTGATCCATGTCCAGGTTCTGCATGGGCACAATTGAGTGCTCTGGAATTCCCATTCTTCATACTGTCATCCATAATTTTTTATAATCCACACAGTCAAATGCCTTCCTATAGTTGATAACCCACAGGTAAACATCTTTCTGGTTGTCTGCTTTCAGTCACAATCCTTCTGACAACAGCAATGATATGACTTGTTCCATGTCCTCTTCTGAATCCAGCCTGAACTTCTCGCAGTTCCCTGCCAACGTACAGCTGCAGCAGTTTTTAATTATCTTTGGCAAAATTTAGTTAGCCTGTGATATTAATGATATTGTTTGATAATTTCTGCATTCCATTTGATTGCCTTTCTTTGGAATGGAAAGGAATGTGGATCTCTTCCAGTCAGTTGGCCAGGTAGCTGTCTTCCAAATTTCTTGACATAAACGAGTAAGCACTTCCAGCACTACATCCATTTGTTGAAACATCTCAGTTGGTATTCTGTCAATTCCTGGAGCTTCATTTTTCACCAGTGCCTTCAGTACAGCTTAAACTTCTTCTTTCAGAATAATCAGCTCTTGATCATATGATGCCTCCTGAAGTGGTTGAACATCAACCAGTTCTTTTTGGTACAGTAACTGTATATTCCTTTCATCTTCTTTTGATGCTGGTTGTGTCATTCAATTTTTGCCCATAGAATCCTTCAAAACTGCAACTCAAAGCTTGAACTTTCTATTTAGTTCTCTCAGTTTGAGAAATGCCAAGTGTGTTCTTCCATTTTGGTTTTCTAACTCCAGGTCTTTGCACATTTCATCATAAGACTTTATCTTGTCTCCTCGAGCTGCCCTTTGAAATCTTTTCAGCTCTTTTCATCATTTCTTCCATTCTCTTTAGCTACCCTGCATGCAACAGCAAGTTTCAGAGTCTCTTTTGTCTATTTTGGTAGTTCCCTTGTTTCCTGTGTTTTTAATGACCTTTTATTTTCTTCATGTATGATGTCCTCCATGTCTTCCACAATTCTTCTGATCGGTGGTCATTAGTGCTCAGTGCGTCGTATCTATTTTTGAGATGGTCTCTAAATTCAGGCAGGATGTATTCAAGGTTGTACTTTTACTCTTGTGTACTTGCTTTGATTTTCTTCAGCTTCAACTTCAACTTGCACAAGAGTAATTGATGGTCTGTTCTGCAGTCAGCCACTGGCTTTGTCTTGATTGATGATATTGAGCTTCTCCACTGTCTCTTTCTACAGATGTAATCTATTTGATTCCTTTGTAATACATTCAGTGAGATCCAAGTGTATACTCATCTATCATGTTGCTGAAGAATAGTATTTCCAATGAATAAGGCACTGGTCTTGCAGAATTCTACCATATCATGTCCAGTGTCATTTCTATCACCTAGGCCATATCTTCCAACTACTGATCCTTCTTCCTTGCTTCCAACTTTCACATCCCAATCACCAGTAATTATCTATGCATCTTGATTGCACATTCAATCAATTTCAGAGTGCAGCAGGTCGTAAAAATCTCCAATTTCTTTACCTTTGGTATTCATGATTGGTGCATCAATTTTAATAATAGTCATATTAATTAGTCTTCCTTGTAGGCATATGGATATTAACCTATCACTGACCACATTGTACTTCAAGATCGATCTCAAAATGTTCTCTTTAATGATGAATGCAATGCTGTTCCTCTACAATTTATTGTTCCTGGTATAATAGACCACAGTATTGTTAGATTCAAAATGGCCAATACCAGTCCATTTTAGCTCACTGATACATAAAAAAAAAAAACCAAACCCATTGCCATCGAGTCGATTCTAACTCATAGCAATATCAATTTTCAAGAATTTCATTTCATTTTTGACAACTTCCAATTTTTATTCATTCATACTTCGTACATTCCACATTCTAATTTTTTATATTTGTAGCTATTATTTCTCATTTTGAGTCATGCCATTTCTGCAAAGGAAGGTCCCAAAGGCTTTAATCGATCTGCATCATTAAGGACGACTCTACTTTGAGGAGGCGGCTCTTCTCCAGTTGTATTTTGAGTGACTTACAACCTGAGGGGCTCATCTTCCAGCATTATATTGGACAGTCTTCTGTTGTTATCCATAAGGTTTTCACTGGCTGATTTTTGAAAGTAGATTACCAGGCCTTAGCCACTCACTATTCTCTGTCTCTGCATTAGTCAGTTTTGCTAGTATGCCTTTGTAACAGTAACATACAACCCCAAAATCTCAGTGATAAAAACAACAAAGACATATTTGTCACTCACATGTCATGTCCTTTGTAGGTCAACGTCTGCAGCTTGGCTCTGCATATTCTTCTCCACTGAAGGAGCAGTCCTTATCTGAAACATAATGGCCTCATGGCAGAGGGAAAATAAAGATGGTGGACCACAGGAGATGGCTCTTAGGACTCATTTTTAGAAGTGACACATCACTTCCTTTCACATTCATTTGCCAAAGAAAATCACATGGCTAAGCCAGATGTCAATGTGGTGGGAAGTTTAATCCTTCCTCAGGAGTGGGTTGGTAAGGAGTTGTCAGCAAGGAAGGGCAGTATATGGTCTCACAATAAGACAATCTATTACAGTTTTGAATGCCCAAACACCACTTAACCCAAACCAAATCCACTGCCATCGAGTAGATTCTAACTCATAGCAACCCAACAGGACAGAGTATAACTGCCCCCATAGGATTTCTAAGGCTATAAATCTTTACAGAAGCAGACTTCCACATCTTTCTCCCACCGAATGTCTGGTGGGTTCCAGCCACCAACCTTTCGGTTAGCAGCCAAACGCTTTAACTACTGCACCACCAGGGTTCCTTAACACCACCTATATGTCTCCCTAACCTATAAAGCCATCTTATACATTTCTCTTGACTATCAAACTATATATCTGATTGAAATTTCTGTTGGATATCCCACAGACATCACAAGCTCAAGAAGTCCAACCCTAAACTTACCACCTTCCTTCCCTTATCGTACTACCCTACTCCAAATCTGCTTTTCTTTATCTTTGTAAATGCTATCATCATCCACACTTTCACTCAAATTTTGACCCCTCCTTCTTCATAGTAGGAACCTAGTCTTTTCTCGTATATCTCGTATGTGTTTATTAATTTCCTTTTCATGCCTTCTGCCGTAGACTTTGTTGAGGCCCTCATTATCTTTCAACTGATCACTGCAACAGCCTCCAAATTGTCCTCCCTGACACCAGACTCAATCAATAAATCAGTTAGTCAATCATCAGTCAACAAATATTTATTAAGTTCCTATTACGTGCTAAACTACAAATATACGATGGTGAAAATGGTATATCTTATAGAGCTTACTGTCTTCAGAGAAAGATAAGAAATTATTGATAGCACAAAATATGGTAAATACTATGATTCATTCATCTAAAAGATATTACTGAGCATCTACTAGTATGTGAAGGCACTGTTCTAGTCTCCAAGGATATAGCAGTGAATGACAGACAAGGAACAACTCTCATGGAGTATATATTTAATTTTTTAAAAAACAAGATACTTTCAGATATTGGTGGATGCTATTAAAAATAAAACAAATAATGATATAATAGAGAATAACTGGGAGGTGGTAGGAAACCTAGTTAGTCTGGAAAGTTAGAGAAGGCTTTTCTGATGTGAGCTAAGACCAAAATGCTGAGAAGGAATCATCCACGAAAAGATCCAGAAGTAAAGTATTATAGACAGAAGAAAGAACCAACGTAAAAGCCATCAGACAGGGACAAGTTGAGGCAAAGTGAACAAGGAAGAAAGTAGAAGCAGATGAAATCATAAAGCTTCGTAAGGAATATATCACGTAGAGCTTTGCAGAACATGGTATAGATTTGGATTTTATCCTAAGTGCAATAGAAAGCCGCTGGAAGGTTTAAAAGGAGCCCTGGTTCCACAGTGGTTAAGGGCTAGGCTGTTAATCTAAAGGTCGGTTGTTCAAACCTACCAGCTGCTTCCTGGGAGAAAGCTGTGGCAGTCTGCTTCCATAAAGACTACAGCCTTGGAAACCCTATGGGGCAGTTCTGCTCTGTCCTATAGGACCACTATGAGTCAGAATTGACTCAACAGCAATGGATTTTGGGGGGTTTTGGAACTTTTAAAGAAGGGAAATGACATGATCAAATTTACATTTTTAAAGGAGACTTCTGGCTGCAGTGTGGAAAATGGATTCAGCGTCAAAAGTAGAATTTGTTACACCAGTAAGGCAACTACAAAACTAATCCAAGCATGAGATAATGATGGCTTGGACTAGAACAGTAGCAGTGGAATATGCATGAGGTATAACCATATTCAAGGTATATTTATAGGTAGAATCAGTAAGACGTGATGACAGATTGGATGTGGGGACAAAGAGAAAGAAAGGAATCAAAAAAGACTCATACGAGTTTAGCACGACATAGCTGGGTTTATGGTGGTGCCATTAAATGGAATGAGGAAGATAGGAGGAAGAAAAAATTCGTGTTGAGTGGGAAAAATGAAATCAAGAGTTTTCTTTGGGACAGGTTAAGTTGTTAGGGCAGGAATTCATTGTTGTTTATCCAGAACTTAGCACAGTAACCAAAACACAGTACTAGCTCAACGAGTATGTGTTAAACAGGTGAACTAGCTGTGTAACAGTCTCTCTGAGACTCTGAGTCTCTCTGAGACTCATTTTTCTCAATTATAAAAGGCAGATCCTCTTTAAGGTTACTTTCAGCTTTAATATTCTATGATTAAAGTTTCTCTTTGATACTTGGAAACATTAAGTCTGAAAGTCAGCAGCAATCAATTAGAATTTCAATCCATACTTGTGTGAGCCTTAAATATGCTACACAGTCTGTCAATACCTTCGTTTTTTCATGTGTGAAATAAAAATTAAAATATTGCTCCCCTTTGTAGAAAAGCTCACTGATGGTACAAACCAAATTTAAACGTCAAATGATTAGAATAGTAAGTGGAACTCTCTAAATGAGGGATTTTTTTTCTAAAATGATTTGTGATAAGAGACAAGGCTCATTACCTGCTAAATTACACCTTACTGCATTTTGAAGGTATATATTCATAACTAATTATTTATCTTTGTTCATTCATTATCAAGATTTTCTTTTGTGTATCATTACAAAGAAAACAAAGTATGCCTTAAGTTTTTTCAACAGTGTATTTATAATATGCATCTCAAATTTATAATCTAATCTAGCCCTTTATATTTCTTTCAACAATTCCAATTCTCAAATTTTTAAATATATACCAATGGCAAAGGGTGATTTGATTGACAGTCAACATTTCAAGAACATATCTTCCATTACACAATATTTACCTTATGGTCAACGGTTCTATTTCATTCAGCCTACCACCTCAATTTTTTTTAACCTTGGAAATGTTTTTATCTCAACTTAAAACTTACCAACATATAAACTCTTTTAGAAACACAAAAGAATTAAAACAACCAAAAAATATAAACTGCAAAAAAAAATACTGAAATGGAGTGAACGGGAGTGGAGTGTGAGCTTGACACTCCATGTAGTAGGAAATATGATTGACCAAATACTTGCAGCTGTAGCTAAGCAAAAAAAAAAAAGTTAATCCCAGCGGCATTGTTCTATGCCTAAAAGGCAGCATGTAAAGGACTAAGAAGGTTAATTTCTTTCCAAGACAGAGGGCCCTTTTAAACCTGATGCTCACCAAATCTACTGCTTTGCTTCCTCAGAACACAGATTATACTGCTCAGACTCCCTAGGAGTTAGGTGCAGCTAGATGACTGAATTCTAGGCAGGGAAGTATGGATGAAGTTTCTCGTCCACAAAGCAACAGGTGCTGCTTCCCTAGCCTCCTCTCCTGGCTGACAGACCAGTAACCACTGTTAAATCCAAGCATACCCCCAGCTGGTGGCTTGTTGGGCCTGGTAAGGGAGGAAAGAGATGAAATATCTTAAGAAGAAATAGCAGGAATATACTGAGAGAAGCCAAGGAAGTACATCTGATATTAAAGTTTGAGGGTACTTGATAAGAGGACTAGAGATGTCAGTGTAGATAAGCAAGATTTCATGGACTAGAAGGCACTTCAGATATGGGATTTAATACCTTAGAAGAACACCAGGGGATGGGGCAAACTTGCTACTGAGTTGGCTCTTAGAAACCTGGAAGAAACAATGGCCAACTCTCAGTAAAGTAGAAATGTCTGTGTTTGCCTGCCAGATGGTATAGAGGCAGGAATAAAAAAGTTGAGGGAAGGAGGCAGGGCTGAGATGGTGGCATAGTCAAACACTTCCGATGGACCCTCTTACAACAAAGACCCAAAAAAAAAATGAATCGATTATATGTGGCAATCTGGGAACCCTGAACATCAAAGGCAGAGTTGAGGAACCAGACTGAGTTGCAGGGGGAGGGAGAGACAGTTCAGAAGCAGCAACGAATTGCCAGATCTGACCCAGCGAGAGGCTGAGCCCTTCAGGCCTGATCAGCTCAGGGATGAGCAGTGAGGCAGGCAAGCAGCAATGCACAGGAGGCACGTTTTCCACGCCGGGAGAGACCTAGCACCAGAGAGTCTACACGGGCACCCGGAACCAGTAAGAAGCAGCCCTGGATCGGCAAAAGATAAGTACTTGCGTATGGCCTACCGTGCGGATCAAAAACATCCCCCTTAGGGAAAAACCTCTCTCCCATTTTCCTCCCCACTCCCTGCTCTGCACTGGGTTCTGGACCAGCTTCAGCAATTGCCGAGTCCCCTGGGCCGGAAGTAGGATCCGTCTCATGCCCAGAGCCACTCTCCCTGTGTTGGGAGTGAACAAATCAACAAACGGGGAGAAAATAAACTGCTGGCTCCCCTAAGCCAGGAACTCAGGGTAGGCACAGCTCCTTTGCCTAGGCACAGGCATAAG
>NW_004444076.1:3751413-3753052 GCF_000243295.1 Trichechus manatus latirostris
AAACACTTATGCTCATCAAAAGACTTCACCAAAAGAGTAAAAAGACAACCTACAGAATGGGAAAAAATTTTTGGCTACAAGAAATCCGATCAGCATCTAATCTCTAAAATCTACAAGATACTGCAAAACCTCAACAATAAAAAGACAAATAAGCCATTTAAAAAATGGGCAAAGGATATGAACAGGCACTTCGCCAAAGAAGATATTTGGGCGGCTAACAGACACATGAAGAAATGCTCACGATCATTAGCCATTAGAGAAATGCAGACCAAAACTACAATGATATGTCATCTTACCCCAGTAAGGCTAGCATTAATCCAAAAAACACAAAATAATAAATGCTGGAGAGGTTGTGGAGAGACTGGAACACTTAGACATTGTTGGTGGGAATGTAAAATGGTACAACCACTTTGGAAATCGATTTGGCACTTCCTTAAAAAGCTAGAAATAGAAGTACCATAAGGTCCATCTATCCCGCTCCTTGGAATATATCCTAGAGATATATGCACACCCATGTTCACTGCAGCACTGTTCACAATAGCAAAAGGATGGAAGCAACCTAGGTGCCCATCAACAGACGAATGAATAAATAAATTATGGTATATCCACACAGTGGAATACTACGCAACGATAAAGAACAATGATGAAGCCGTGAAACATCATATAACATGGAGGAATCTGGAGGTCATCATGCTGAGTGAATTTTTTCAGTCACAGAATGACAAATACTGTGTAAGATCACTATTATAAGAACTCAAGAAAAAGTTTAAACACAGAAGAAAACATTTTTTGATGGTTACAAGGGTAGGGAGGGAGAGGGAGTGTTATTTACTAACTAGATAGTAGATAAGAATTATCTTAGGCGAAGGGAAGGACAGCATACACTACAGGGAAAGTCAGCACAACTGGACTAAACCAAAGCTAAGAAGTTTTCTGAATACAATCAAACACTTTGAAGGACAGAGTAGCAGGGGTAAGGGTCTGGGGGCCACGGTTTCAGGGCACATCTAGGTCAACTGGCATAACAAAGCTTATTAAGAAAATGTTCTGCATCCTACTTTGGTGAGTGGCATCTGGAGTCTTAAAAGCTGGCAAACGGCCATCTATGCATCAATTGGTCACAACCACCTGGAGTAAATGAGAATGAAGAACACCAAAGACACAAGGGAAGTAGTAGCCCAAGAGACAGATAGGGCCACACAAACCAGAGAATTCATCAGCCTGAGACCAGAACTAGATGGTGCCCGGCTACCACCAATGACTGCCCTGACAGAGAACGCAACAGAGAGTCCCAGATGGAGCAGGAGAAAGGTGGGGTGCAGAACTCAAATTCTAGTAAGAAGACCAGAACTCATGGTCTGACTGAGACTGGAGGAACCCTGAAAATATGGCCCCTGGATTCTCTATCATCTCAGAACTAAAACAATTTCTGAGCCAACTCTTCAGAAGGGGATTGGACTGAACTCTGGAACATAAAGTCATACTCATGAGGAGTGTGCCTCTTACCTCAAGTAGATACAAGAGACTAAACAGGCAGCTTCTATCTGGAGGTGAGATGGGAAGGCAGAGAGGGTTAGGAGCTGGTTGAATGGACATGGGGAATCAGGGGTGGAAAGGAGGAGTGTCCTGTCACAGTATG
>NW_004444076.1:3754142-3756502 GCF_000243295.1 Trichechus manatus latirostris
ACCCACCTACGTGCTCTAGGGAACAGGAACATGCCTTCCTCCTGGACACTTGGGGGTGGCCGTCAGCCCCCTGCCTTGCTTAGAGTGTGTCCCCCTGCTGCAGCCAGATGCCTGTGCCTACGCCCATGCCTGTCTAGGATTGTAGGCAAGAGCCTACACCACACACTTGGTGGCTAACCTGGGTACCTGAGCTGAATCTATACAGGAGGAGTGGGTGGACTCCTGAGCTCACATACCTAGTAACAGATCTAACCACCTGGTGACAGGACATTAGAGCTTCAAAGGTGCCAATAATCAAACTAGCTCATATGAGCAGCCTATTTGGGAATATCAAAACAAAACAAGAAGCTAGGACACAGTAAGCAAACATAAAATAAATAAATATAATAACTTATTGATGGCTCAGAGAGAACAGTCAATATCAAGTCACATAAAGAGGCAATCCATGATGGTTTCAGCAAGCTCCCAAAATAAAGAATGTAGAAATTTTCCAAAGGAAGAAAATTTTTTAGAATTACCAGAGGCAGAATACAAAAGATTAATATTCAGAACTCTTCAAGAGATTAGGAAGGAAATTAAGCAAAACACAATAGAAGAAACTAAAAAGATTAGAGAAGAGCATAATGACAAATTTAACATGCTGCAAGAATCCACAGAGAAACAGCAATCAGAAATCCAGAAGATTAACAATAAAACTTCAGAATTAGGCAACTCAATAGAAAGTCATAGGAAAAGAATGGAGGCAATGGAAGTCAGAATTAGTGAGATTGAAGATAAAGCACTTGACACCAACTTATTTGAGGAAAAACCAGATACAAGGATTTTAAAAAATGAAGAAACAATAAGAATTATGTGGGATTCTATCAAGGGGAATAGCCTACGAGTGACTGGAGTGCCAGAACAGTGGGGATAACAGAAAATACAGACAGAATTGTTGAAGATTTGTTGGCAGAAAACTTCCCTAATATCGTGAAAGATGATATCTATCCAAGATGCTCATCAAACCCCACATAAGGCAAATCCCAAAAGAAAGTCACGAAGACATATTATAATCAAACTTGCCAAAACCAAAGGTAAAGAGAGAATTTTAAGAGCAGCTAGGGATAAATGAAAAGTCATCTACAAAGAAGAGCCAATAAGAATAAGCTCAGACTACTTAGCAGAAACCACGCAGGCAAGAAGGCAATGGGATGACATATATAAAGCCTTGAAGGAAAACAACTGCCAACCAAGAATTATACATCCAGGAAAACTGTCTCTCAAATATGATGGTGAAATTAGGACATTTCCAGATAAACAGAAGTTTAGAGAATTTGCAAAAACCAAACCAAAATTACAAGAAATACTAAAGGGAGTCCTCCAGTTAGAAAATCAGTAACATCAGATAACAACCCAAGACTAGAACACAAGACAGAGCAACCAGATATCAACCCAGATAGGGAAGTCATAAAAGTAAATCAAAACTAACACACTGAAAATAGAGAAACAGATGTCAATATGTAAAAGATGACAACATGAAAACAAAAAAGAGGGACTTAAAAAATGTAGACATAGATTTTTCATATGCAGAGGAAGTCAAGGCGATATAAAGAAACAAAAGACTGATACAAACTTAGAAAAATAGGGGTAAATATTAAGGTAACCACAAAGGAAACTAACAATTCTACAAGTCAAAATAAAAAACAACAAAAATATAAAGACTCAGCAAACACAGAACCAACAACAATGAAAAAGATGACAAGAAAATACCTAAAGAAAAATGACTCAGCATAGAAAATTAAGTGGAACAAAGAAATTGTCAAGAACACAAAAAACATACATCAACATGACAGTACTAAACTCATACCTATAAATAATTACGCTGAATATAAATGGACTAAATGCACCAATAAAGAGACAGAGAGTGGCAGATTGGATAAAAAAACACGATCTGTCTAAATGCTGCCTACAAGAGACACACTTAAGACTTAAAGACACAAACGAACTAAAACTCAAAGGATGTAAAAAAATATATCAAGCAAACAACACTCAAAAAAGAGCAAGAGTGGCAATATTAATCGCTGACAAAATAGACTTTAAAGTAAAATCCACCACAAAGGATAAAGAAGGACACTATATAATGATTAAAGGGTCAATACACCAGGAGGACAAAACTATAATAAATATTTACACACCCAATGACAGGGCTCCAAAATACATAAAACAAACTCTAACAGCACTGAAAAGAGAGATAGACAGCTTCACAACAGTAGTAGGAGACTTCAACACACCACTTTTGGTGAAGGACAGAACATCCAGAAAGAAGCTCAACAAAGACACAGAAGAGCCAAATGCTACAATCAACCAACTTGATCTTACAG
>NW_004444076.1:3756602-3765920 GCF_000243295.1 Trichechus manatus latirostris
GGAAGGCAGAGAGGGTTAGGAGCTGGTTGAATGGACATGGGGAATCAGGGGTGGAAAGGAGGAGTGTCCTGTCACAGTATGAGGAGAGCAATTAGGGTCACATAACAATGTATGTGTAAATTTTTTGTATGAGAGACTAACTTGAAATGTAAACTTCATTTAAACTACAACAATAAAAAAATAAAAATAAAAACAGTGGCTGATCTACAGGGAGTTTTAGAGGTGTCTAATAGAGCATGAAGCCCCTAGGAGCAAAACAGAAGGGCAGCCAATAAGGGTGCTTCTTAACATCCATAATCACAAAAAGCAAAAATGGAGGAGCAAGAGGCTAAAGGTGAATTCCCAATAAAAAGTCACAATCCGTTTCTCTGTTCCTAGACCTGAACAAATTTTCCTAACTGAACCCACTGGGTGAAGTGACCGAGACTAACACATCACCTTAAGGCTTTTCCATTTGCTATTCTTTTTGATTAGAATATTCTTCTCCCAAATATTGATTTGCTCAGTCGCTATGAGTCGGAATTGACTCAACAGCAATGGGTTTGGTTATATGGGGGGTTTCCCCTCTTTTAGGTCTTTGCTCAAAGGTCACCTTTTCAGTTAGACCTTTCTAAATCATCTTATTTTAGATTGCAGTGCTTCTCTCCTGGCACTCTCTCACTTTCTTCTCTGCTTTTTTCTCTATACCACGTATCACCATCTGATAAATTATATATGTTAATTATTTCTTTATTGCCTATCTTTACCCACTAAAATGTAAGTTCTATGAGAAATTTTTGTGTGTTGTCTGCTATGCCAAGAATAGTCCCTGATCATCATGTACATAAGATGTACTGAAAAAATTTTTGATAATGAATGAATTCAGAGCAGAGGTCTGGCTACAGATAACAACCGGAGAATCATCAGTCTATAGACATAATATCAACACATGACAATGTATGCCATCAGTAGAGACAGAGTAAACAGACAGGAGAGCACCAAGGCCCAATGACCATCAATATTTAGAAACTGAGTAGAAGAGGAGGAATCTGCACAGGAAACTAAAAAGAGACCTGTGAGGCTGGAGGGAACCCAGGAATATTTGTTATATTGGAAATTAAGAGAAGAAAAAGTTTCAAGAAACAGGAAGTTGTCAACTCAGTGAATGCTTCTGAGAGACAAGTTAGGTGAGGACCAAAAAGTATGCATTATTAGATCTGGGAACATGGAGCTCATAATTGGGTCTAGCAAATGCAATCCTTGCTAAGAATGTAGTATCTTTTTAGTAAGTGTATTAGAAGCATGTTTGTGTAAAATGAAAGCCAGAAGCCAATAACAGGTAGCTGCTATGTACCTTTCTATCGGCTTTATCACGAAGGTCAGACCAGAGGTCTTTTACAGAAAGTCACATCCGGCGATTCTCCTTCTGAATTAGAGTATGCCACTGGCACACCTTCCTCAAAATCTAAGGTAATTTATGTCAGAGTACTGATATTTGACAATGTTCAGTTCCCAGTGAGATGTCTAGAGTGCGTGTGATGTCGAGAAGTAGCACTGCTACAATAAATCTAGTGTGCCTGTGCACAGAGAATAATTCCTGCTCTAAGGAAAATAAACCCATGGATTTGATGAGTCACCTGAAGTCTGATGGGTCACCTGGAATGGCACTTTTTAGAAGCCATTCTTGAAAGTGATGGAACATCTCCCACAGAAAGCGAAAGGGACAGCAACAGAGACCACCAGGAGGAAGGTCTCTGATAACTACTCTTCTTTGCATACAGTTTCTCCTTTCTACCATCCTAAATCATGCTTCATAACACTTTTTAAATGACCCTACCACAGAGTAAAATAATATATAAAAAGAGAAGAAAAATGAAACAAATTAAAGAAATGCAATATTTTAAAAACCAATGAACTAGAATACAGTGAAAATAAATTCAAAAATAATATTAGCAAGATAAATAAAATAAGAACTAGAAATGAGTTTTCTGTTCAAACAAAACAAGTGAACTATTTTTGAAATAAGGAGGTGAAGAGAAAATAAGGAGAATAAATCAGATTTAACCTAAAAGAGATTAAAAGATTAAAAACCAATGAAATAAAATTTTAACATAAAATTGCCAAAGATAAAATATTAAAAGTAATAAAAACAAGAAAAGTCACAATATAAAATATACTGAAAATCAATAGAAATATAGATTGAGAAGGATATTCAAGGGCTATAAAATTAAGAATAAAACATAACCACAAGAATAAAAAGGATTAGGAGATGTGATTTAAAAACAAAAATAAAATAAGCAAAGGAAAAGAATAGATAGGATAAATTCAGACAATAAAAGCACACTGAAACAATGATAGCTCAACCTCTACAAACTTCCCCAGAAAGCTCTATATGTGGTATTAAATAGCGTGTTGAGGATTTCAGTATCTTGAAAGACATGGCAGACACTAACCTGCAAGGGGGAGTGGCTAAAAGACTTAAGCCGGAGGGTTTTGGTCATGCCCCTCACCCCACCCCACCAATCCAGCTACCTGGGTTATGGGTAGAAACATACTTCAGATGGGCCTTTCTGAGAGGGTTTGGTCTGTCCAAACTTGGACCATGACACTGGAGCTGAACCACAGCAAAAGCCCATTGTGATAGAACTCTCAAGGTTCAGAAAACTAACCAGAACAGACACACCTCATTTTAAAAAGACATATTCCCAGAAAAGTAGTGTATGGTTTTTTTGTTGTTGTTGTTGTTTTTGTATTTTCCTTTTAAACAAAGTCCTTTTTCAGCATCTATCACAGTAGGTACTCAATAAATATTTTTTGAATGATGAAAACATTAGGGGAGGAAAACACAGATGTTTTCCATACATTATCCTTACATAACTCTATGTAATGGGTACAACTGTCTGCATTATGCGAAAGAAGAATTTGAAGCACAGAGATATTAAACAACTTGCCCAAAGCCACATCCACATCTGCTGATTCCAAAACTCATCCCTTACAATAAAGATTGTGGTGGTGTTTATTAAAGGATTCTTCACCCCATAGATAAAAGAAGACAAATTTTATTTTACAGCCCATCATACCCTGAATTTATCAGCTTGAAAAATAAAATCTTGGTATAGTGTTTTGAGTTATTTTAAAGACACATTAGACAAGATGTTTGACAACATTTTAAAGGCATTTCCAGTCTACAAGAGTTAACATGCCTCCACAAAATGCACGATCTGTTCCAATTATGCTGACAGATCAAATCTAAAATAAACTCTATTAACTAGCACAAGAAATAATAGTGTCATTTGTTAACTGTGAAGAAAATTGCTTTGTTGTAGATTTTAAAGAGAAATTAGCTGGATTTTATTTTTGAGACTGTAAATTGTTTCTAATACTCTTAAAAATATTAACAATCTTTGTCATAAGATAATCCATAGACTGCTTTGAGAGTCCCATGAAAATAAATTTACTAAATAATAATTCTCAAGTATAATAATAGTTTCTGTTTATTTAGTAAATATTATTGATCAGGTAATGTTCTAGGCATTTTTATAAACATGTTATTTAATCCTCACTACAATTCTAAAAGATAGAATACTATTTGCCACATTTTTACAGGCCCATAAAGCTTAAATAGCTTAAGTAATATTACACAGCATGTATAATAGAACTGGAGTTCAAACCCAAATCCATCTAAGTCTAGAGAATATAAATTTACTTTTAAATTTAAAGAAACTTTTAAGAAAAACTTTTCTATATTAAAGCAATTGAATTTTATGAAAGAAAGGAAGGAAGAAAAACAAAAGAAATGCATTCTGCTATTTTACAAAACCTTTTACACTAATAAAGCATGGTACTTTACATTATTTAGAAAGAGGAAAGACATAATAGAATGTACACTGATTGTGTAAAACTTCAAATTGCGGTCCAATTATTCACAGGTAGCTGTTCCACTTAATCTTTTATGTGTCACTAAACCAGTTTCTAAATTTAACTATTCATAAGAGAATGATTAAAGGGATAATCCACCAAGAAGACATAACTTTAATAAATATCTACACACCCAATGACAGGGATCCAAAATACATAAAACAAACTCTAACAGCACTGAAAAGAGAAATAGACAGTTCCACAATAATACTAGGAGACTTCAACACACCACTCTTGGTAAAGGACAGAACATCTAGAAAGAAACTCAACAAAGATACAGAAGATCTAAAGGCCAAAAAATTGCCCCCTTGTTTTCTTATGTCAGGTCATTATATCTTTTCTTCTGGTGGCTGTGGGCTTCTTTTGCTGTTCTATTTGTTCAAGTTTTAGGGCTAATATTTTGATTTTGGCCCATTCTTCTTTTTTGATGTATGCATTTATCTCTATAAATTGACCTCTGGGTACTGCCTTTGCTGTGTCCCATTCTCATTTGATTCTAGGAATTTTTTTATTCCCTTTTTGATTTCTTCTACTACCTAGTGGTTTTTAAGCAAGGTGCTATTCAGTTTCCATGTATTTGATTTTTTTCCTTTGCTCTTCCTGTTATTGAGTTCTACTTTTATGGCATTGTGATCAGAGAGAATGCTTCGTATTATTTCAGTGTTTTGGATTTTATTGAGGGTTGCTTTGTGGCCTAAAATATGGTCTATTCTGGAGAATGTTCCATGTACATTGGAAAAAAATGTATGCTTTGCTGCTGTTGGATGGAGTGTTCTACAATGTGACTACGAGGTCAAGTTGGTTGATTTTGGCCTTTAGATCTTCTCTATCTTTGTTGAGTTTCTTTCTAGATATTCTGTCCTTTACCGAGAGTGTTGTGTTGAAGTCTACTCTTACTGTGAAACTGTTTCTCTTTTCTGTTCTATTAGAGTTTGTTTTATGTATTTTGGATCCCTGTCATTGGGTGTGTAGATATTTATTAAGGTTGTGTCTTCTTGGTGGATTATCCCTTTAATCATTATATAATGTCCTTCTTTGTCTTTTATGTCTTAAAGTCTATTTTATCTGAGATTAGTATTGCTGCTTCTGCCTTTTCAGGTTACTGTTTGCTTGACATATTTTTTCTATCCTTTGACTTTTAGTATATTTATGTCCTTGTGTCTAAAGTCTGTCTCCTGCAGACAGCATATTGATGGGTCATGCTTTTTTTTTAACCATTCCACCACTCTCTGTCTCTTTATAGGTGCATTTAAGCCATTTTCATTCAGTGTGGTCATTGATCGGTACGAGTTTATTGCTATCATATTGTTGTGCTTTTTTTTTTCTTTTTTTTTTTTTTTTCCTGTGCTGAGTTCCTTTTGTTTGTGGATTTTTTTTTTCTTTTGTTTGTTTATTATAGATTTTGTGTTTACCGAGAATTTATGTTTTTCTCTTTATTTTGATAAGTAGGTTTGTTAACTTTCTTTGTGGTTATCTTGAAATTTATCCTTAGCTTCATAAGTATGAACCAGTCTTCTATTACTTGATATTGCCTTGTCTTCCTCTCCGTTTGAAAGTTCTATACCTACACCGTTTATTGCCCCTTTAATTGTTTTGATGTTGTCATGAATTACAGACTGACGTCTGTTTCCCTGTTCTAAGTCTTTTAGCTTTGTTTTATTAGTCAGAGTTCTTTATCTAGTTGGTATCTGACTGATGCAGTCCTGTGTCTAGACTCCAGTTGTAATCTGATGTTGTTGGTTCTCTAACCAAAGGACTTCCTTTAATATTTCTTGTAAGTTTGGTCTGGTTTTTACAAACTCCCTTAATTTCTTTTTATCTGGAAATTTCCTGATTTTGCCATCATATGTGAGAGAGAGTTTTGCAGGATATATTATTCTTGGTTGGCAGTTCTTGTCTTTCAAGGTTTTATATATGTCATCCCATTGCCTTCTTGCCTGCATAGTTTCTTCCGAGTAATCAGAGCCTAGTCTTATTGTTTCCCCTTTGTAAGTGACTTTTCGTTTTTCTCAAGCTGCTTTCAGAATTTTTTGTTTTTCTCGAGCTGTTCTCAGGATTCTTTCTTTGGTTTTGGCAAGTGTGATTATGATATGTCTTGGTGATTTTCTTCTGAGGTCTATTCTATATGTGGTTGATTTAGCTTCTTGGATGGTCTTTCATGATATTTGGGAAATTTTTTGCCAGCAAATCTTCAACAATCGTTTCTGTGTTTTCCATTTTCTTCCCCTGTTCTGGAACTCCAAACACACGCAATTTTTTTCTCTTGACTGTGTCCCATATAATTCTTAGGTTTTCTCCATTTTTCTTCATTCTTTTCACTGATTTTTCCTCAAGCAAAGTGGCATCCATGGATTTGTCTTCAATCTTGGTGATCCTGTCTTCCATTGTTTCAAATTTTCTCCTAAAACCTCTTATTAAGTTGTCCATTTCTGAAATTTTGTTGTTTATCTTTTGGATTTCTAGTTGCTGTTTTTGTATGATTTCTAATTGTTTATTTATTTTGATGTATTGTTTTTGTATTCTTTTCCTGAATTCTTCTATTGCACGGATGGTGTTTTCCTTGATTTTGGCTGTTTTCCTTGATTTTGGCTGTTTTCATTGGTTTTGTCTGTGTGTTCCATAATTTTGTCTATTTTTTCTTTGATTTTGTTTGTTTTTTCCTTGATCTCTTTCCTAATGTCTTGAAGAGCCCTAATATTAGTCTTCTGAATTCCGTATCAGGTAGTTCTGCTGCCTCTTCTTCTACTGAAAGGTCATCTGATTCTTTATTTTGGTCACTTGCTGGAGGCATCTTGTTCTGCTTTCTTATGTTTTGGTATTGTCTGCTGTTCCCAAGTCTTAAAGGTATTCTTTTCTTTACTATTGATTGTATATTCATTTTTTTCATCCTGCTTCGTTTTGTTTTGATATGTCAGGGAGGGCAGGCCAGATGTGCTTTGCTGCTTGCTCATCTGTGGGCATGACAGCTCTTACCTCCTTGTCCAAGTGGGCAGGGCAGGGAGAGTGACCTCACTTCACTGTACGCTGGTCTGGTGAGGTGGCTCCGGGTGGACTGGGTAGGCACTGTCTGCCACCTGATGTTTTTCCAGTGGTGTGGGGGAATTCATAGCCCCTCACCAGATAGGTAGGAATGTCAGGTGAGGAGTGGTATGGGCTTGCTTCCCACTATTTAGCAGCTGATCAAATGGTAGGAGGGGTGGGGCAGTGGGGGCTCTGTGCTGTGCAGGCCTGAGTACCAGGAACACTCTAGCCATGGCTGCACGGTGGCGTCTAGCAGGAAGGGGGTGGTATGGGGCTAAGTTGTGGGAGGAGAAAGAGAGAAAAAAGAAACAAAGAAAAAAAAGGTAGGCAATGGGTGGAGGTGGGGCCAGCCTGGGGGCTAGCAGGAGTGGGGGATGTGGTGTACAGGGCTAGGTGGGAGGGAGAAAGAAAAGAACAGAAAAAAGAGGGAAAAAAACGGTATGGTGGGAGCTGGCAGTCGGGGTGGGGCAGATCTGGGGCAGTGGCAGGCAGTGGCTCTCTAGCTGCAACAGCGTGGTGGGGCCAGCAACAGAGAAGGTGAGATGGCATACTGGGATAGGTGGGAGGGAGAAAGAAAAGGAAGAGAAAAAAGAAAGAAAAATAAATTTTAAAATGTAGCATGGTGGAGGCCAGTGACTGGTGGCAGGGTGGCCGCAAAAGCCAGTTGGAAGGGAGGGGAGGCGATATACGGGGCTAGATGGAAGGGAGAAAGAAATGAAACAGAAAGAGAAAAATAAAATGGCAACACGGTGGGAGCTGGCAGGTGGGGGCAGGGCAGACGTGGGGTAGCAGTGGGCTGGTGGCTCTCTAGGTGAGTTGTCACAACATAGCCCAGTGGGAAGGGGTGGAGATGGCATACAGAGCTAAGTGGGAAAGAGAAAGAAAAGGAAGAACGGGGGAAAAAGAAAATTAAAAAATGATTTGGCAGGAGCCAGCGGGTGGAGGCAGGGTGGACCAGGGACAGAAGTAGCTGGTGGCTCTCTAGCTTTGGTGGTGTGTCACGGTGGGAAGAGGGAGAGGTGATGTACGGG
Organism: Trichechus manatus latirostris; assembly: GCF_000243295.1. Lineage (NCBI taxonomy): Eukaryota > Metazoa > Chordata > Mammalia > Sirenia > Trichechidae > Trichechus > Trichechus manatus. Next base: position 3,764,552 of record NW_004444076.1, read on the forward strand.
GCTAGGTGGGAGGGAGAAAGAAATGGAAGAAAGGGGGAAAAATGGCAGAGGGGGAGCTGGCAGGTGGGGGGAGGGGGAACTCAGGCAGTGGCAGGCCAGTGGCTCTCTACCCGTAACAGTGTGGTATGGCCCATAGAGGTAGCATACAGGGCTAGCTGAGAGAAAGACAAGAAAGGGGAAAAAATGGTGTGGTAGGAGACAGCAGGTGGGGGTGAGGCAGACCTGAGATGGTGGCAGGCCTGTGACTCTCTAGCCAAGGCAGCACTGTGTGGCCCAGTGGGTAGGGGTAGAGGTGGGGTACTGGGATAGGTGGGAGGGAGAAAGAAAAGGAAGAAAGGGAAAAAAATGGTGCTGCGAGAGCTGGCGGGTGGGGGCAGGGCAGAACCAGGATGGTGACAGGCCGGTGGCTCTCTAGCCAAGCAGCACAGCATTGCCCATCAGGAAGGGGTGGAGGTGGCATGCAGGGCAGAAGGGTGAGTGGCAGAAGAGCCTGTTTCTCTGGTTTCCCGGTCCTATGTCTCCTGTTGGGAGCTCCGTGAAGATGCCTTCCCATACTTCCTGTCTGGAGTTCTCTGCTGGCTGTAGCCCAAGAGGGCAACGCTGTGCTGTGTTAGCCAGCAGGGGACCGCCACTGCATACCTCTCCTCATTCTGTTTTCCTTCAGTTTCTTCTTCCATTCAGTGTTTGATCTAGTCCTTTATCCCTTCATTTGATGCTTAGGCTTCCAGGGTTGACGTCTGTATCTGTTTTACTTAGTTTTTTGGGTTTCTGTTGCAGAGGGACGGCATGATGCATCTGTCTAGGGAACCATGTTGGCTCTGCCTCCTTGAGGACAGCTGGTTTTAATCCTTTTTATATCATACCAACTCACTGTAGATCTTTTGCATGTTGGATAACTATATTACTTATTTTCCAAAATCATCCCCAACTTTTCAACATTTCACTCAATTTGCCTTGTTCTGCTCCAATTCCTTCATGATTGCTGTCCACTGAAGGAACCTAAAGAGAAGCAATAGTTCCCTGCTTTTTATATTCTTGCTTCTGAAAATCAAGACCATGGAGTTCCGGCAAAATGGTGCTCTAGGCAGAAGCACCACGCCGTCCCTCCACAGCAAAGATCCGAAAAACTAAGCCGAACAGTGAATTCAACAATCCTGAAACCCTAAAACATCAAATGAAGAGATAAAGAACTCTGCCAAGCACCAAATGGAGTGAGAAAACTGACAGAGAACAGAGAGCAAGGAGAGATTCATGCAGACGTCCCCTACCAGCTTACGCAGTGTGGATCCACCATCTTGGACTCCTATCGGAGACCAGCAAACAGGGGGTACGAGAAAGCAGCCTAACGGAGCGTCCAGCAGGAGACAAA
>NW_004444076.1:3780847-3795105 GCF_000243295.1 Trichechus manatus latirostris
ATCTGCATATCGCAGGTTGTTAATGAGTCTTCCTCCAATTCTGATGCCCTGGTCTTCATACAGGAAGCAGGACCCACTGGTGGTCTACTTCGGAAAAGAATTAGCCAGTGAAAACTTTATGAACGGCATACTACTCAGCCATAAAGAGAAATAAAGTCCCTGATGCATGCCACAACACGGATGAGTCTTGAAAACATCATGCTGAGTGAAATAGGTCAGTCACAAAAGTACAAATATTGTATTATCTCAATTACATGAAATAAGTAAATATATAGAAACCACAGATTATTAGTGGTGACCATGAGTTAGAGGGAGGAGGAAAGGGAAAGTGTTTCTTAGGGGGCACTGAGTTTATGTTAGTGGTGGTGAAATGATTTGGAAAAGCATAGCATAAGAATGGTTGCACAACTTGAAGAATGTAAACGTTACTAAATTGTACATGTAGAAATTGTTGAGATGACATATGTTTTATTATGCATATTTTCACCACAATAAAATTCAAAAAAAAAAAAAGTTAGATGACATTGAAGGCACAGTAAAAAGATATCTATTCTTTTTCCTGACAAGAAAAAGGCAAAGTAAATAACAAACCACAAGAAAAGTAAAACTCTTCAAAATCATGGTATAAATATTAAAAGACTACTATAATTAGGCATGATTTTAAGCACTTGGGGAAGCACAAAAAACAGAAATCCATTTGACCTTGATGTTAGAAACATTCTCTTTACAGTGGAAGGTATTATGAAATTGGAAACACAGAGAAAAAAATGTAATCACAGCATATTAGTGGGATCTGGAGTCATAATAATGTAAAGGGCCTTTAACTTTTAGAATAAATCTACAGACAAAATACAGATTTAATTATGTTACAGAACATAATATGTGTGGACACAAGAAACCCAAGGTAGAAAGGGAGAGCGTGCTCCACATTGTAAGGATTGCAACTAATGTCACATAACAATATGTGTATAAATTTTTGTATGAGAAATTAACTTGAGCTGTAAACTTTCACCTAAAGCACAATAAAAAAAAAAGAACAGAATATGTGTGATTAACCTTGAAAATGTAAAAGTAAAGGTACAATTGACAAAAAATGGGATATAGATGAGAAGAACAGAGAGGAAAAAGGAAGGTAAAGTGATTTAAAAGCTTCATCTTCAAAGTAGGAAGTTAAGAGATACAGTGACATGTTTTTTTTTAAAGGAATAGGTTTCTGTGTATTATTTAAAGTTCTGAAGGTAATCCACAGAGAAAAAATTTTAAGTGATGTAACTATTAAAAATTGGAAAGAGAAGACAGGTGTAAATGGGCTATAAATGCTCACTTATCATTAAAGAAAGTCAGAAAATTAAATGTCTAAAGTTGATAAATGAAGAAGTAGTTATATATACATATTATTAATAAATATGGAGGAAACCACTAGACATGTTAAAAATAAAAGAGGTAAAAATAGTTGCCTCTCACTACTGGGTCTGGAATAGGTAGGGGTGGTATAAGATGAAACCAAAGCAAAGCAAAGGCGAGACCATATATAGCCTAATAGGCTGGTTAAGTATTTTGGTCTCTGTCCAAAGTGCGATTGGAAGACACTGAGCATTCTTTTTGGTTTTGTTTTTAAGCATCTGTATCTAAGTCTATGTGTGCGTGGTAAGGGAATGAGAATCAGATTTGCATTAAAAAGATACCTCTGCCTAGAGTGTAGAGAATGGATTGGAAGGGGGTAAGAGTATATGCCAGGAACTATTTCTGTAGTTCAGGCAAAAAATGGCAATATATGTGAAAATAGTACATTTTCTTACATATAGTGAGTGATACTCAGCAAATTTAAGTTAAAACTGAGTCTGAGCTGAAGAAGGGCTGCTTTTTCTATTATACATGATTTCTCAGATATATTTGATTACCAAATCAACTCATCTGAAACAAAAACATTGGATCATCTCATTAAAATATATTTCTGTTACTTACATAAAATGAAATTTCACAGAAAGAAAAATAGCCAATATTTGTCATCCACAAATAAAACAAAATAGACATTAAGCCATGGATGTCAGTTCTATTTAAATGTCTACATCCATCTAACTCTGTTCTGCTATTGCTCAGTGATAACATTCTAAGTGAACCATCATGGTTAGACACAACTAATGTCTTCTTAAACAGGATTTGTAAGAACAATAATAAGGATAATTACTAAAGGTACCAATTTGTCTTCTGTCTTGGTTATCTAGTGCTGCTGTAACAGAAACACTACAAGTGGATGGTTTTAACAAAGAGAAATTAATTCTCTCACAGTCTAGTAGTCTAGAAGTCCAAATTCAGGGTGTCAACTCCAGCAGAAGGCTCTGGAGGAAGGTCGTTTTCATCAATCTTCCCCAGTCGAGGAACTTCTCAGCGCAGGGACCCCGGGTCCAAAGGATGCACTATTCTCCTGGCTCTTGTTTCTTGGTGGTATGAGGTCCCCAAGTCTCTGCTAGCATCTCTCTTTTATATCTCAAAAAAGACTGACTTAAAACACAATCTAATCTTGTAGATTGAGTCCTGACTCATTAACATAACTGCCACTAATCCCGCTTCATTAACATCATAGAGGTAGGATTTACACAAATAGGAAAAATCACATCAGATGACAAAATTTTGGACAATCACACAGTACTGGGAAATTGATAACACATTTTTGGGGGACACAATTCAATCTATAACAATGGCCTAGCCAAGCTGACAGATACTTTTGGGGGACACAATTCAATCCATGACACTTTCTACGTCCACTAATTAAGAGGACATTTTCCTTAATTCATCTTTTCTCCATCCCCTACATCTGTATACACACACTTAATAAAAACTTCATTCAATCATCAATAAACACATATTTACCAGTCGAGGAACTAATACACTTGTGAATAAGCAAAGATTCTAGGTCTTAAGGAATTTATATTCTAGTGTTGAATTTTGGGGTGTCCAATTAAGCTTACTTTAAATTCAAAATAATACAGAAAAGTATACAGTATAAAATGGATTTGTAGCATTCAGGGGGCAAAAAGCTAGAACACAGTATGTTTGGGTAGGGATGAGAAGTAAGCGAGTAAGTGAATTATCATTCTTCGCCATGCCAGAACAGAAAGGAAGAGTAATATTTTTAAGGCTTTCTTCCTTGATTAAGCCCTCCATTGACTTTTTCCCCCCTTTTTAACATTCTCTAAAAGGCCGAATTATATTAAGATTTACTAAAGAGACGCAATGTGTTTGATTAGGATAAGTAAATGGGAAATAGAACTTAATCAGTGAAATTATTGGGATTTCACCCTGCAAATTACAGAAATGTTTAATGCTATTTTAAAATAAATTACATAAGCTTACTCTGCAATCAAGAGAGTTGATTCTATTTCTTTCCTATCATCTTGTGTTACTTGGACTGTATCTAGACTATGATAATGATTCAGCACATGCTTTAACTAACCCAAACCTAAACTTTTATTGTCATTTGTGAACAGAAGATCCACATAACTCCACAAACTTCTACTACATGAATGAGAGCCTGGCAAGCAGGACAGCTGTGTCATCATCACACACAAAAAAGGCAGCTATGTTATAAAGCAGTATCAGCAAACTCAAACGTCCCCATTTTATTTTCCTCTAGATATTTTCTCTTCTTCTTACATTACTGTCAATAACAAGAGAATTTATCAGTCTTGTATGTCAAGTCCTAATTGGTCCAGAATTACTATGAACAGCTGATTCACAGTTCATTAATAATAATAATACCTATTACTGTTGAGCACTTACTATGTGTCAGGCATTACGAATTAAGTACTAGGATAGATACAGTTATCCCCATTTTACAGATGAAGAAGTCAAGGCTTAAAGGTTAAGAAATTTATAAAACTAGAGGCCATGGCTTAGGGATTCTTGAAATGTACACAGATAGTAAGTGCAAGAAGTTCAAGCAAGATTCAGAAGAGGACATGGAATGAGGGATATCATTGCTGATGTCAGATGGATCTTAGCTGAAAGCAGAGAATACCAGAAGAATATTTACCTGTGTTTTATTGACTATGCAAAGGCATTTGACTGTGTAGATCATAACAAATTATTGATAACATTGCAAAGAATAGGAATTCCACAATACTTAATTGTGCTCATGAGGAACCTGTACATAGATGAAGAGGCAGTTGTTCGAACAGAACAAGGAGATACTGCGCAGTTTAAAGTCAGGAAAGGTGTGTGTCAAGGTTGTATCCTTTCACCACACTTATTCAATCTGTATGCTGAACAAATAATCCAAGAAGCTGGACTATATGAAGAACACGGCATCAGGACTAGAGGAAGATTCATTAACAACCTGCAATATGCAAGTTATACAACTTTGCTTGTTGAAAGTGAAGCGGACTTAAAGCACTTACTGATGAAAATCAAAGACTAAAGGCTTCAGAATAGATTGCACCTCAACATAAAGAAAACAAAAATCCTCAGAACTGGACCAATAAGCAACATCGTGATAAACAGAGAAAAGATTGAAGTTGTCAAGGATTTTATTTTTCTTGGATCCACAGTCAATGTCCATGGAAGCAGCAGTTAAGAAATCAAATGACGTATTGCATTGGACAAATCTGCTGCAAAAGACCTCTTTAAAGTTAAAAAACAAAAATGTCACGTTGAGGACTAAGGTGCACCTGACCCAAGCCACGGTGTTTTCAAACACCTCATACGCACGCGAAAGCCAGACAACAAATAAGGAAGACGAAGAATTGATGCCTTTGAATTACGATGTTGGCGAAGAATACTGAATATACCATGGACTGCCAGAAGAGTGAACAAGTCTATCTTGGAAGAAGTACAGCAAGAATGCTGCTTAGAAGCAAGGATGGCGAGACTTCATCTCACACATTTTGGACGTGTTATCAGGAGTGACCAGACCCTGGAAAAGGACATCATGATTGGTAATGAAGAGGGCCAGTGAAAAAGAGGAAAACCTTCAGCGAGATGGACTGACACAATGGCTGCAACAATGGGCTCAAACATAGCAACAATTGTGAGGATGGCGCAGGACTGGGAAGTGTTTCGCTCTGTTGTACATAGAGTCACTATGAGCTGTAACTGGCTTGACAGCATCTAATAACAAAAACAAATCGTGAAACAGGCATTCAAAACAGGTCTGTCTGACTCCAGAGCCCAAGTTCTTGATCATATTAATCACACCTATCCAGGTTCTTGCCATCATAAAATACCTACATCCTCTGCCCACAGAACCTGTCCTACTTAGAAAATTCGTATTTTGTTAATTCACTAAATTTGTTAAACAAGATAATATTTTGAGATTAGAATAACCTATCTTACATTGAGTAGTCCTTTTACTGAATGGACAAGATTAAGTTTAGTATGCAACTGCAAGTCTAACTTCACCTTTTGTCTTCTATATTCCACCAATTAAATTTTCTACCAATCCCAGTCATCTGAATATGGCTAGGCCCACCAAATTATTTCCAGTATTGCCTTGACAGTCTATCTTATCATTCACTAATATAAATGGCTGTAAGGATTGTTCATAACCCCCAATTCTTACCTCAGCCTTCAAAATCCTACAACCAAAGGATTCAAAAAGATGTATAACAAAAAGCTACATTTTCCTTGTGTCTTCAAAGTATAGAATATGTGGCTTATAGCCTTCTTCCATATTTATGCCTATTCCCAAAAAAAGGTAATCCAAACGAATGTGGAAATTATAAAACAATATCATTAATATTACATGCAAGTAAAATTTTGCTGAATAGCATTCAAAAGTGGCTGCAGCAGCATATCAACAAGGAACTACAGAAATTCAAGCTGGATTCAGAAGAGGATGTGAAACTAGGGATATTATTGTTGATGTTAGATGGATCCTGGCTGAAAGCAGAGCATACCAGAAAGATGTTTACCTGTGTTTTATTGGCTATGCAAAGGCATTCGATTGTGTGGATCATGACAAATTACGGATAACATTGCAAAGAATGGGAATTCCGGAACACTTAACTGTGCTCATGAGGAACCTGTCTGTACATAGATGAAGAAGTAGTCATTTGAACAGAACAAGGGGACATTGCATGATTTACAGTCAGGAAAGATGCGTGTCAGGGTTGTGTCCTTTCACCATACCTATTCAATCTGTATGCTGAGCAAATAATCAGAGAAGCTGCACCATATGAAGAAGAACGAGGCATCAGGATTGGAGGAAGACTCATTAACAACCTGCGATATGCAGATGATACAACCTTGCTTGCTGAAAGTGAAGAGGACTTGAAGCACTTACTGATGAAGATCAAAGTCCACAGCCTACAAGTATGCATTACACCTCAACATAAAGAAAACAAAAATCTTCACAACTGGACCAAAAAGCAACATCATGATAAACCGAGAAAAGACTAAAGTTGTCAAGAATTTCATTTTACTTGGATCCACAATCAACACCCATGGAAACCGCAGTCCAGAAATCAAAAGACACATTGCATTAGGCAAATCTGCTGCAAAAGACCTCTTTAAGGTGTTGAAAAGCAAAGATGTCACCTTGAAAACTAAGGTGTGCCTGATCCAAGCCATGGTGTTTTCAACTGCCTCACATGCATGTGAAAGCTGGACAATGAATAAGGAAGACGGAAGAAGAATTGACGCCTTTGAACTATGATGCTGACAAAGAATGTTGAATATACCACGGACTGCCAAAAGAACAAACAAATCTGTCTTGGAAGAAGTACAACCAGAATGCTCCTTAGAAGCACGGATGGCGAGACTACATCTCACATACTTTGGACATGTTATCAGGAGGCATCAGTCCCTGGAGAAGGACATCATGCTAGGTGAAGTACAGGGTCAGTAAAAAAGAGGAAGACCCTCAATGAGATGGACTGACACAGTGGCTGCAACAATGGGCTTAAGCATAAAAACAATTGCGAGGATGGCGCAGGACCAGGCAGTGTTTTGTTCTGTGGTACACAGTGTCGCTACGAGTAGGAACCGTCTCGATGGGACCTAACAACAGTAACATCAACAGCCTTCTTCCCAGGCTAATTGATGCAACTCCTTTGGAAACAATTCCAGGGAGCCAGTCTAATATAGCATCTCTGGCCATAGGAGAGAGCAACTCCTACACAAAGCTAGGGTACACTGAAACTAAGGGCATGTGACAATAAAACTGAGCATCAAGAAGAGACACTACCAAAGCTTTAAACATGTATTTAACAACTCTGTTTAAAATAAAACAACTAATACATAGAAAAAAGAGTTAAAACAACATAAAGAATAATACCAATGTCATTGTAAAAAGTGTTATAATAAACATATGTAAAGCGTCTATACAGAGATGAAAGCGTTTTCCAGTAGGCCACATATGTCCTTTAAAAAGAACATTCTGTACCATCTCACCCCAGCATTACTGGCACGAATCAAAAACACTGGAAATAACAAATGTTGGAGGAGCTGCAGGGAGATCGGAACTCTTATGCACTGCTGATGGGAATGCAAAATGATACAACCATTTTGGAAAATGATATGGCGCTTCCTCAGAAAGCTAGAAATAGACATACCATTCGATCCAGCAATCCCACTCCTAGGAATATATCCTAAAGAAGTAAGAGTCGTCACTCGAATAGACATATGCACACCCGTGTTCATGGCAGCATTGTTCACAATAGCAAAACGATGGAAACAACCTAGATGCCCATCAACAGATGAATGGATAAACAAACGATGGTACATACACACGATGGAGTACTATGCAACGAGAAAGAAAAACAATGAATCTGTGAACCATCTCCTAACATGGATGAAACTGGAAGACATTATGCTGAGTGAAATAAGTCAATCACAAAAGGACAAATATTGTATGAGACCTCTATTGTAAAAACCCATGAAAAAGTTCACACACAAAATCTAACAATCTTTGTTGGTTAGCAGGGATGGGAGGGGTGGGGGGGAAATACTAAATAGATAATAGATAAGTGGTATCTTGGGTGAAGGGTGAGACAGTACACAATACAGAAGAAACTACCACAACTTGTACTAGGAAAGGTCATGGAAGCCCCATAGACACATCCAAACTCCCTGAGGGACTGAATTGCTGGGCAGAGGGCTCTGGGGACCATGGTCTCGGGGAACATCTAGCTCAATTGGCATGACACAGCTTATAAAGACAATGCTGTACATTCTACCTTGGTGAGTAGTGTCTGGGGTCTTAAAAGCCTGTGAGCAGCCATCTAAGATACTCCACTGGTCTCATCCCTTCGGGAGCAAGGCAGAATGAAGAGAACAGGATACAAGGAAAAGATTAGTCCTAAGGACTAATTGTCCACAGCTACCAAGGCCTCCACCAGACTGAGTCCACTACAGCTAGATGGTGCCCGGCTACCACCACTGACTGCTCTGACCAGGATCACAACAGAGGGTTCTGGACAGAGCTGGAGGAGGATGTACAGCATAATTCTAACTCACAAAAAAAGACCAGATTTACTGGCCTAAAGGAGACTGGAGAAACCCCGAGAGTATGGCCCCCAGACACCCTTTTAGCTCAGCGGTAAAGTTACCTCCGAGGTTCACTGTTCAGCCTGGGAGTGGACAGCCCCGGAAAACCAAATGAGACTAACAAGGTACGGGAGTCCAGTGACAAGGGCCAGAAGGCAGAAGGGGACAAGGAAGCTGGTGATAGGGAACCCAAGGTTGAGTAAGGATATTGTTGATGTGTTGTGAGATTGTTAACCATTGTCATAGGGCAACATTTGTGGTAACTGTTAAATGAGAAACTATTTTGTTTTGTAAGCCTTCATCTTAAGTGAGAATAATAGCACAATTGGAAGAGCATAGTCAGTGTCACTGAACTGTGTATGTAGAAATTTTTGAAACGGTGTATCTTTGGCTATGTGTATTTTCACCAAAAAAAAAAAGAGGGTGAGAAGGTAGAGGGTTAATATGTTGTGGGGTTGTTAACCAATGTTATAAAACAACATGTGTACTTCTGTTTCATGAGAAACTATTTGTTCTGTAAGCCTTCACCTGAAGTACAGTAAAAATAAATAAATAAATAAAACCTCTATTTCCAGGCAAAATCTTATTAGAAGTTATATAACAAGCAATTCAGTAACTATATATTAAATAATTACAATGTATAAAGCTCTATGCTAGGCATTTTGGATGGTTGCTGTGGTAGACTGAATACGTCCACATCTTAATCCCCATTTAAAAAAAAAAATAACCTGTTGCCATCGAGTTGATTCCGACTCACAGCGACCCTATAGGACAGAGTAGAACTGCCCCATAGACTTCCAAGGAGCAGCTGGTGGATTCGAACTTCTGACCTTTTGTTTAGCAGCCATAGCTCTTAACTACTATGCCACCGGGGCTTCTCTTAATCCCCAGAACCTGTAAATGTTACTTTATATGGCAAAAGTGTCTTTGCAGGTGTGATTTAAGTTAAGGATCTTGAGATGGTGGGACTATCCTAGATTGCCAAGTGGGCTAAATGTAATCACAACAGTTCTTATAAGAAGGACACAGAAAGAGTCAGAATCAGAGAAGAAGGCAATGTGATGATCGAAGAAGAGACCTGAATAATATGCTTTGAAAATGGAGGAAGGAATTATAAGCCAAGCAATACAGGCAGCCATTAGAAGCTAAAAAAGACAAGGGAATGAATACCCTCTTCAGAGACTCCAGAAGGAACTATCTCAGCTGAAATCTTTACTTTAACCCAGTGAAACTGATTGACAACTTCTGACCTCCAGAACTTAAGAAAATAAATTCTTTTTGTTTTAAGCCACTGTTGTTGTTAGGTGCCCTCGAGTCGATTCCGACTCATAGCGACCCTATGTACAACAGAACTAAATATGGCCAGTCCTGCGCCATCCTCACAATCGTTGCTATGTTTGAACACACTGTTGCAGCCACTGTGTCAATCCATCTTTTTCACTGATCCTCTACTTTACCAAGCATGATGTCCTTCTCCAGGGACCAATGCCTCCTGATAACATGTATAAAGTATGTGAGATGAAGTCTCATCATCCTCGCTTCTAAGGAGCATTCTGGCTAAAGTTCTTCCAAGACAGATTTTTGTTCTTTTGGCAGTGGTATATTCAATGTTCTTCCCCAACACTACAATTCAAAGGCATCTCTTCTTCTTCAGTCTTCCTTATTCATTGTCCAGCTTTCACATGCATATGCAGCAACTGAAAACACCAAGGCTTGGATCAGGCACAATTTAGCCCTTAAAGTAATATCTTTGCTTTTTAACACTTTAAAGAGATCTTTTCAGCAGATTTGCCCAGTGCAATGTGTCATTTGATTTCTTGACAACTGCTTCCATGGCGTTTACTGTGGATCCAAATAAAATGAAATCCTTGACAACTTCAATCTTTTCTCCATTTATCATGAAGTTGCTTATTGGTCCAGAGGATTTTTATTTTCTTTCTGTTAAGGCATAATCCATACTGAAGGCTGTGGTCTTTGATATTCATCAATAATTGCATCTAGTCCTCTTCACTTTCAGCAAGCAAGGTTGTGTCATCTGCATATCGCAGGTTGTTAATGAGTCTTTCTCCAATCCTGATGTCCCGTTCTTCTTCGTACAGTCCAGTTTATCAGATTATTTGCTCGGCATATAGACTGAATAAGTATGGTGAAAGGATATAACCCTGACACACACCTTTCCTGACTTTAAACCACGCGGTACCCCTTGTTCTCTTTGAACGGCTGCCTCCTGGTCTAAGTACATGTTCCTCATTAGCATAATTAAGTGTTCTGAAATTCCCATTCTTCGCAATATTATCCATAATTTGTAATAAGCCACACAGTCAAATGCCTTTGCATAGTCAGTAAAACACAGGTAAACATCTTTCTGGTATTTTCTGCTTCCAGCCATGATCCATCTGACATCAGAAATGATATCCCTCGTTCCACATCCTCTTTTGAACCCAGCTTGAATTTCTGGTAGTTCCCTGTCGATGTACTGCTGTAACCACTTTTGAATGATCTTCAGCAAAATTTTACTTGTGTGTGATATTGATGATATTGTTCAATAATTTCCGCATTCTATTGGATCTCCTTTCTTTGGAATGAGTACAAATATGGATCTCTTCCAGTCAATTGGCCAGGTAGCTGTCTTCCAAATATCTTGGCATAAATGAGTGAGCACTTCCAGCGCTGTATGCGTTTGTTGAAACACCTCAGTGGGTATTCTGTCAATTCCTGGAGACTTGTTTTTCACCAATACCTTCAGTGCAGCTTGGACCTCTTCCTTCTGTACCATCAGTTCTTGATCATATGCTATCTCCTGAAATGGTTGAACATATGATCCATTCTTTCTGGTACAGTGACTCTGTGTATTCCTTCCACCTTCTTTTGATGCTTCCTGCATCGTTTAATATATTCCCTGTAGAATCCTTCCATATTGCAACTCAAGGCTTGAATTTTTTCTTCAGTTTTTTCAGCTTGAGAAATGCCGAGTGTGTTCTTCCCTTTTGGTTTTCTATCTCTAGCTCTTTGCACATTTCATTATATTGTCTTCTCAAGTCACCCTTTGAAATCTTCTGTTCAGCTCTTTTACTTCATCATTTCTTCCATTCACTTTACCTACTCTATGCTGAAGAGCAAGTTTCAGAGTCTCTTGTGACATCCATTTTGGTCTTTTCTTTCTTTCCTGTCTTTTTAATGACCTCTTGCTTTCTTCATGTATGATGTCCTTGATGTCATTCCACAACTCATCTGGTCTTCGATCATTAGTGTTCAATGCAGCAAATCTATTCTTGAGATGGTCTCTAAGTTGAGATGGGATATACTCAAGATCATACTTTGGCTCTCATGAACTTATTCTAATTTTCTACAACTTCAACTTGAATTTGATATGAGAAATTGATGGTCTGTTCCAGTTGGCCCCTTGTTCTGAATGATGATATCGAGCTTTTCCATCATCTCTTTGATCTCTTTCAATTTGTGTGTATTCCATCTGGTGAGGTGTCGCAGCCCCTCACACGGGGCACCATCTGTCACAGCGGCGGCGAATGTCGGGACGGCGGAGACAGTAACCAAACACAACTCTTACAGAGAAGTGGGGCCAGGAGGGTCACTCTGAGGAGTCGACCCTTGGCTTCAGTCCCAGGAGTTTATTTATAGTCAATACAGGAAGCAGTGAAGCAAATAACAGAACAATGGGCTTTGGGTGAGTAACAATAAGTTTCGGGCAAGGGAGAAGGAATTCAGGTAAACAAGCCAATCAGTAATGGGACAATAGGTTTGGGAAAACAAGTCGTGACAAGTCTCAACATGTTGGGGACAAGTCTCAACATGCTGTGCAGCATAGAGGCCTGTGGGAGCTGCCGTTGTCAATAGTGAAGCCATGTTTAAATGGCATATAACCCCACATTTCCCCCCTTTTGTTTAGTTAATGGAATAAGAATCAAGAGGGTTTTCACGGGTCCAACAAGTGTCCGTTACGACAAAGTAAAATTTTCTCTACAAGATAAAGTCCAAGATTATCTCAGCTACTGTCTCCACACCTCAGGGCCTGGCGTCTTAGTGAGTCCTTGTGAGCCCAGCTACGGCTGGGGCACACTCCATATGTTTAAGAAGGAGAAGTAGTATAGCTATGAGTAACACCTGGACTTAGTCGCCTAGATGGCGGCCATAGCAGGCTCTTTAAACTCACAATGCTGGTTTTCCACCGGATACCATCTGGTTTTTCACCAGGTTGTTACTTAATGCCTGGGCTTAATGCTCCTATATGGCGGCCGTAGCAGGCTCTTTAAACTCACGGTGCTGGTTTTCCACTGGATACCATTTGGTTCTTCACCAGGTTACTAAGTAAGAGCGATGCTCTTATCAATTGCATAGCCGGAGTGAGCAGACTCAATGTGCCTTTTAGATGTGTATGACAATAGAGGATGATATTAAAAAGATATTATAATCCTTTGTACTGACAATACCCTGATTGTTGGACCAATGGGTTTCCTCCAATTCTCATTTTGTAAGTTACACACTATCTTTTAACACTCACTAAGATTATTATTCTTGAAGGCTCAAAGATTTATAAAGGCTCAAATCAAACAATGATTTACATAAACTCACTATCAATTGGAAAGGAATCATCTAACTTAGAAATCTATCTGTACAGAAACATCTAACTAGGAGAAGCAGAAAATATAGAGGAATTTACACATAACAATTTTCACTGGGAACTTACTGATTAACCAAATACAGGTAATTACTGATTATCAAAATAATAACATAGGGAGGGCCTTCTTAAGAGAAGGTCTTTATTTTTCACGTCTCCTGTTTAGGTAACTGATAGCAAATGGTCCCGGTATAGAAGGACGACTTCTGTTGGTGATGGGAGATCTTCAGGGAGTAGAGACATTGGATGACTATAAGGAGGCACAAGACTATTAAACATCCTATAGCAAAAAGGATCCAGACACAGAGATTGAGTCCAGAGAACCATTGTGTGGGATTGAGCCAGGAGGCAAAATCATTAAGTGTATTAAGTGTAGACTTATTAGACTCTGACTGTAATCTCAAGAGCTATTCTTATAATTGAAATTGTAATTTTTGAATACCACTTTTCAATGGAGAAGCGAAGCTAGCCAGAAGATTATTTTTAACATCCTTCCAGGACTCATTATATGGAAGGGCTATAACACAGAAGAGTGTATTCAGCATCACAGGTTAATTGAGAATGTTCCCATAGGGCTTCTTGTCATTCTCCAAGCCAAAGGACTGAGACTTCTAAAGCACCCAGATGCTTAAGGATTTCTTGATCAATATGTGTCATAGTTTGCATTTCAGAAGTAACATTTTGCATATAAGCGTTAAACTGTTGAGCGGTTTGAATATATTGGGAGAGAGCTGTGGCGGCCGTAGCTGCTGTAGCGGCAATAGCAGTGGCTGTGATGATACAGGCTATGAGAATTCCAAGAAACCTTTTAGTTCGCATCTTTTGTAATGCATTAACAACCTGAGCGAGGGGGGAACTATCTTGCCAGGGGCATGTAAGGTTAACGGGAAGCCAAAGGTGGCTCTTTTGTCGAAGAACAAATAAAGAATTGATGTTAAGAATGGAGACATTTTGCCTGGACAGACATGGAGTAATCCAAGTAGAGCCACTGGATAATGTTAATTGAAAAGAGGCATTTATTTTAATGATATCCAGAGGACTAGAAGTTATAGCAAAAATGTATGGTCGAGACATGCATATAAGCACAGAATAGTTATGGTCATGGAGAGTCCATTGTAATTTGGGGAGTGGGTTCTTG
>NW_004444076.1:3799187-3800472 GCF_000243295.1 Trichechus manatus latirostris
TAATCATTTCAGCTAGATTAAGACTCTGTGCCTTTAAGGGGGCTAAAACAGCCCGACAGTCAGCATTAGCATTTTCGTAAGCAAGCTGGAGACAAAAACTTCTTGTTGGTTATCTACCTGTCGGGAAATGGCCGTTTGGAGATGGTTGATAAAGTCAATGTAAGGTTCGTTTGCCGCTTGGGGAATAGTGGCCAACGAGCCGGTGGGTGTTCTGGAATCAGGAATTTTACTCCAGGCTTTGGTGGCAGTATCAGCGGCTTGACTGAATGCTTGTCTATTCATCTGACTCTGGGCCTGGAGAGTGGAATAATTCCCAACACCCAGGAGCATGTCAAGACTAACAGGGATATTATGGTTAAGATTGTCTACGGCATAAAGGTTACAATGCTCCTTGTACTCTGGACTCCATACACTGAATTGAGCAGGAGTTAAAACTGTTCGCATTAGGAGATTCCAATCCCAGGGGTTCATTTCAAAGCATTGTCCTAAACCTTCCACAATCCCTTTTGTAAAGGAACATTGTAAACCATTCTCTATCATGCTTTTACGAAGTTCCTTAAAAGCTTGAAAGCCAAGGCCATCATGACGGGACAGTCCTGATCCCTGAATGACAGGATAAGCAGAAAACCCTTCTTTCTCACGGCCCTCTCGCAAACATCATTCCATAATTGGCTCATACTGTGGGGACTCAGCTTCAGGAGGTACAGAAGATGGAGGGTTATGGACATTTTCTTTGCTAAGGGAGGGAGCCAAAGGAGCTGCCTGTAAGGACTGCAGGGCAAGGCGACAGTGATGCCAAGCAATAAGAACTGAAGCTGGGATGTTCATGTCACGAATTGTGTTACCAATACATTCCCATGCTTCTACATCAAGGTTTCCCCGCAAGGGATACCAAGGACAGGCAGACTCAATTAAAAGCAGAAGTCAGGTAAGAGCTTCTTCCGACACCTTAAGCTTAGAGGCCTTTAACAATCCTAACAACTGGGTTTTGTGTTGACGCTGTTCAGAAGAAAGAGAATTCCCCATAGCGAGGAGGAATAGGAAAATGAAGGAAAGAATGATAGGAAAGCTCCTGGCCCGAAGCCTGAAATCCCTTGAGGGAGCGTACGAGAAAGCCCCGCCGCTTCCGGGGCTATAGCAGCCCGAGATGAGAACGTCCGGGAAAGTTCCGCCCACGGAGAAGCCCCGCCGCTCCTGGGGCTGTAAGAGCAGCCCGAAATGGACGCATCCTGTACTTACCACCTTCAGGGATTGAGTGCGAGGATGTCTACAGCACCCTCACATG
>NW_004444076.1:3800683-3841272 GCF_000243295.1 Trichechus manatus latirostris
AACAGAACAATGGGCTTTGGGTGAGTAACAATAAGTTTCGGGCAAGGGAGAAGGAATTCAGGTAAACAAGCCAATCAGTAACAGGACAATAGGTTTGGGAAAACAAGTCGTGACAAGTCTCAACATGTTGGGGACAAGTCTCAACCTGCTGCACAGCATAGAGGCCTGTAGGAGCTGCAGTTGTCAATAGTGCAGCCATGTTTAAATGGCATATATCCCCACAGTGAGGTACACGTGCACAGTTATCGTTTATGTTGTTGAAAAAAGGTATTTCCAACGAAGAAGTCATTGGTCTTGCAAAATTCTATCATGCAATCACCAGTGTTGTTTCCATCACCAAGACCATATTTTCCAACTGCCAAAGCTTTTTTGTTTCCAACTTTTCCATTCCAATTGCCAGTAATTATCAATGCATCTCGACTGCACGTTTGATCATTTTCAGACTGCAGAAGTTAATAAAAAATCTTCAATTTCTTCATCTCTGGCCTTAGTGGTTGGTGTGTAAATCTAAATAATAGTCATATTAACTGGTCTTCCTTATAGGTGTATGTATATTATCCTATTACTGACAGCACTGTACTTCAGGATAAATCTTGAAATGTTCCTTTTGATGATGAATGTGGGGCCATTTCTCTTCAATTTGTTGTTCCTGGCATGGTAGACTATATGATTGATTCAAAATGGTCAATACCAGTCCATTTCAGCTCAGTAATGCCTAGGATATCAATGTTTATGCATTCCACTTCTTTTTTGACAACTTCTAATTTTCCTAGATTTATACTTCATACATTCCATGTTCCTATTATTAATGGATGTTTGTAACTGTTTATTCTCATTTTGAGTCCTGCCACATCAGCAAATGAAGGTCCCAAAAGCTTGACTCCATTCTCATCATTAAGGTCACCTCAGCTCTTCTCCAGTCATATTTTGAGTGCCTTCCAACTTGAGGGGTTCATCTTCCAGCACTGTATCAGAGAATGTTCTGCTGCTATTCATAAGGTTTTCACTAGCCAGTTTTTTCAGAAGTAGACTGCCATGTCCTTCTTCCTAATCTGTATCATAGTCTGGAAGCTCAGCTGAAACCTGTCTGCCAAGGGTGACCCTGTTTATATTTGAAATACCAGTGGTAAAGCTTCCAGTATCACAGCAACATGCCAGTTACCACACTACGACAAACTGACAGACATGTGATGATCACAGGATTGCTAGGAGTCAGAAACAAATCACCAGCAGTGAGTGGTAATCATGCACAGAAGCAATAGGAAACTAATACAGTTGCAATGCCAGAAACAATCTGTCACAATTTGAATAATGCTCTCCCAAAATATGTGTTGGAATACTAACCCCTATACCTGTGGATGTAATTCTGTTTGGAAATAGGGTTTTCTTTGCTATGTTAATGAGGCCGTATCAGTGTATGGTATGTCCTAAACTTAATCATTTCTGAGTTACAAAAAGAACAGATTAGACACAGATATGAGCACAAATTTGGGAAGGCAAATGCCATGTGAAGATCACCAAGGAAGCAAGGAATGCCCAGGACTACCAACAAGGAAGAAATCGACATATCTGTGGCCTTGATTTGGACTTTTAGCCTCCAAAACTATGAGGAAATAAATTTCTGTTCTTTAAAGTCACGCATTTGGGGTATTTGTGTTACAGCAACTCTAAGAAACTAACACACTCTCATATATGGAGTTTCTACTATATACTAGGCATTGTAGTAGGTAACTTCTCAAGGCATGGTCCTTGCTCACATATAAAACACCATCTTATTGAAGAGACAGAAAGGTGCCCAAAACATTATGTAATGAAAGGTATGTTGTTGTTGATGATGATTTGTTGTTGCTGTTGTTAGATGCTGTCAAGTCAGCTCTGACTCATAGCAACCCTATGTACAACAGAACGAAACCCTGCCCGGTCCTGCCTAGCCTCACAATCGTTATTATGCTTGAGCCCATTGTTGCAGCCACTGTGTCAGTCCATCTTGTTGAGTGTCTTTCTCATTTTCACTGACCCTCTACTTTACCAAGCGAGCATGATGTCTTTCTCCAGGGACTGGTCCCTCCTGATAACATGTCCAAAATATGTGAGATGAAGTCTTGCCATCCTTGCTTCTAAGAAGCATTCTGACAGTACTTCTTCCAAGACAGATTTGTTCATTCTTTTGGCAGTCCATGGTATATTAAATATTCTTTGCCAACACCACAATTCAAAGTCGTCAACTCTTCTTCGATCTTTCCTATTCACTGTCCAGCTTTCGCATGCATATGATGTAATTGAAAATACCATGGCTTGGGTCAGGCACACCTTAGTCTTCAAGGTGACACCTTTGCTTTTCAATACTTTCAAGTGGTCTTTTGCAACAGATTTGCCCAATGCAATGCATCTTTTGATTTCTTGACTGCCGTTTCCATGGGTGTTGATTGTGGATGCAAGTGAAATGAAATCCTTGACATAATCAATCTTTTCTCCATTTATTATGATATTGCTTTTTGGTCCAGTTGTGATGATTTTTGTTTTCTTTATGTTGAGGTGTAATCCATACTGAAGGCTGTGGTCTTTGATCTTCATCAGTAAGTGCTTCAAGTCCTCTTCGCTTACAGTAAGCAAGGTTGTGTCATGTGCATAATACAGGTTGTTAATGTTTTGTTATTTAGAGTACACATTTTACAGCCAGGATATTTGGAATGTACGAAAGAAATTGTGTAGCTTAAAATAAAGACGTAAAAAGTGCTTTACTGTGATTTTATTTTTAATTGGCTAGAGTTTGTCTTTGGTTTCACTTGCTTTTGAGTAGAGATGAGAAAAAGATGACTCGTGGCAAGAGATAGAAGGGAAAGGGGAGGAGATCATACAGACTTTTGTAGACCATGAAAGGAATTTGAACTTTTCCTATTTGCTTTGCAGCATGGTTCTGTGGAGTATTTAACTGACTTTTACAGGGATAGAGAATCATTTCAAAAATTGTAGATATTATAAACATTGCAGGACCACTGACACCACTTATGGGATGATTTACTCTTAATTTGTGTTGAATAACTGCATGAATGAAAAGAGATACTTTTTAAATTCCATAATTTAAAAGTTTGAAATGTGGAGAAACTGGAACCCTCAAACACTGCTGGTAAAAATGGCGTGACCACTTTTGAAAACAATTTAGCAGTCTTCAAAAAGTTAAACAATGAGTTATCATATGATTCAGCAGTTTCATTCCTAGGTATATACCAAAGAGAAATACATGTTCATTGCAGAATTATTCATATTAGCTAAAAAGCAGAAACAAGTCAAATGTCCATCAACTAATGAATGAATAAATAAAATGTGGTATATAAATACAATGGAATATTATTTAGTAATAAAAAGGAATAAACTATTGATACATGATACAACATGGATGAATCTTGAAAGCATTATAGTAAGTAAAAGAAGCCAATGACAAAATGTAACATATTGTATGATTCCATTTAAATGAAATGTCCAGAACAGGCAAATCCACAGAGACAGAAAGTAGATTAGTGGTTTCCAGGAACTGGGGATGGGGAAGTGGGAGTGACTGCTTATAGGTATGGAGTTTCTCTTTGGGGTGATGAAAATGTTCTCAAATTAGAACAGGAACCAGACAAGGATGCCCTTTATCACCACTCTTATTCAACATTGTGCTGGAGGTCCTAGCCAGAGCAATTAGGCTAGAAAAAGAAATAAAGGGTATCCAGATTGGTAGGGAAGAAGTCAAAGTATCTCTAATTGCAGATGATATGATCTTATACATAGAAAACCCCAAAGAATCCTCAAGAAAACTACTGGAATTAATAGAAGATTTCAGCAAAGTTTCAGGATACAAGATAAACATACAAAAACCAGTTGGATTCCTCTACACCAACAAAGAGAACTTCCAAGAGGAAATCACCAAATCAATACAATTTACAATAGCCCCCAAGAAGATAAAATACTTAGGAATAAATCTAACCAGAGATGTAAAAGACCTATACAATGAAAACTACAAGACACTACTGCAAGAAACCAAACGATACCTGCATAAGTGGAAAAACATACCTTGCTCATGGATAGGAAGACTCAACATTGTGAAAATGTCAATTCTTCCCAAAGCGATCTACAGATACAATGCGATCCCGATCTAAATTCCACCGGCACTTTTTAATGAGATGGAGAAAAAAATCACCAACTTCATATGGAAAGGGAAGAGGCCCCAGATAAGTAAAGCATTACTGAAGAAGAACAAAGTGGGAGGCCTCACACTACCTGATTTTAAAACCTATTATACCGCCACTGTAGTCTAAACAGCCTGGTACTGGTACAACAACAGATACATAGACCAGTGGAACAGAACTGAGAATTCAGACATAAATTCATCCCCCTATGAGCAGCTGATATTTGACAAAGGCCCAAAGTCCATTAATTGGGGAAAAGACAGTCTCTTTAACAAATAGTGCTGGAATAACGGGATATCCATCTGCAAAAAACTGAAACAAGACCCATACCTCACACCATGCACAAAAACTAATTCAAAATGGATCAAAGACTTAAATATAAAATCAAAAACGATAAAGATCATGGAAGAAAAAATAGGGGCAACACTAGGAGCCCTATTACATGGCATAAACAGAATATGAACCATAAGTAACCATAATGCACAAACACCAGAAGAGAGGCTAGATAACTGGGAGCTCCTAAAAATCAAACACTTATGCTCATCAAAAGACTTCAACAAAAGAGTAAAAAGACAACCTACAGAATGGGAAAAAATTTTTGGCTACGATAAATTCGATCAGTGTCTAATCTCTAAAATCTACAAGATACTGCAAAACCTCAACAACAAAAAGACAAATAACCCAATTAAAAAATGGGCAAAAGATATGAACAGGCACTTTGCCAAAGAAGATATTCAGCCGGCTGATAGATACATGAAGAAATGCTCATGATCATTAGCTATCAGATAAATGCAGATCAAAACTACAATGAGATATCATCTCACCCCAACAAGGCTAGCATTAATCCAAAAAACTCAAAATAATAAATGTTGGAGAGTTTGTGGAGAGACTGGAACACTTATACACTGTTGGTGGGAATGTAAAATGGTACAACCACTTTGGAAATCAATTTGGTGTTTCCTTAAAAAGCTAGAAATAGAAGTACCATACGATCCAGCAATCCTGCTCCTTGGAATATACCCTAGAGAAATAAGAGCTGTCACACAAACAGATACATGCACACCCATGTTCACTGCAGCACTGTTCACAATAGCAAAAAGATGGAAACAACCTAAGTGCCCATTGACGGATGAATGGATAAACAAATTATGGTATATCCACACAACGGAATACTATGCAACGATAAAGAACAATGATGAAGCCGTGAAACATAACATGGAAGAATCTGGAGGGCATTATGCTGAGTTAATTTAATTAGTCACAGAGGGACAAATTATTGTATAAGACCACTATTGTAAGAACTCAAGAAAAGCTTTAAACACAGAAGAAAACATTCTTTGATGGTTATGAGGGTAGAGAAGGAGGGTGAGGATTATTCACTAACTAAATAGTAGACAAGAATTATCTTAGGTGAAGGGAAGGACAGCACACACTACAGGGGAAGTCAGCACCACTGGACTAAATCAAAGCTAAGAAGTTTCCTGAATACAGTCAAACACTTCAAGGGACAAGGGAGCAGGGGTGGGGGTCTGGGGACCATGCTTTCAGGGGACATCTAGGTCAATTGGCATAACAGGGTTTATTAAGAAAATGTTCTGCTTCCTACTTTGGTGAGTGGCATCTGGGGTCTTAATAGCTTGCAAGCTGCCACCTAAGATGCATCAATTGGTCCCAACCACCTGGAGTAAAGGAGAATGAAGAACATCAAAGAAACAAGGAAAGTATTAGCCCAAGAAACAGAAAGGGCCACACAAACCACAGACCTCATCAGCCTGAAACCAGAAGAACTAGATGGTGCCCAGCTACCACCAATGACCACCCTGACAGGGAACACAACAGAGAGTTCCTGATGAAGCAGGAGGAAGGTAGGGTGCAGAACTCAAATTCTAGTAAAAAGACCAGACTTAATGGTCTGACTGACACTGGAGGAACCCCGGAAAGCATGGCCCCTGGATTCTCTGTCAGCCCAGAACTGAAACAATTCCCGAGGCCAACTCTTCAAACAAAGATTGGACTGGACTGTGGGACGTAAAATGATACTCGTGAGGAGTGTGCTTCTTAGCTCAAGTAGGTACATGAGCCTAAACGGGAGGTGGGATGAGAGGGCAGAGAGGGTTAGGAGCTGGTTGAATGGACATGGGAAATCAGGGGTGTAAAGGAGCAGTGTGCTGTCACAGTATAGGGAGGGCAATTGGGGTCACACAGCAATGTGTGTATAAATTTTTGTATAAGAGACTACCTTGAAATGTAAACTTTCAATTAAACTACAACAATAAACAATAAAAATTATTAAAAGAAAATGTTCTCAAATTAGACAGTGATGATAGTTTTGCAACTCTGTGAATATACTAAAAACCATTGAATTGTACACTTTAAAGGGTAAGTTTTATGGTATATGAATTATCTCTCAATAAGCTGTTATTTTAAAAAACAATAATTAAAAAAGTTTGATGTGTCTGTAGTAGAGGAGGAGTTACAAAAGATAAAGCAAGAAAGGTAGATTGGGACTGTATGATAATGAGTGCAGTCCTGAGGAGTTCTGACTTTACCCTGTGAATGGTGGAGAGCAGAAAAAAAAAAAAAAGACGTAATCACATCAGATTTAGAAAAATAAACTGAGACTATTGCTAACCTGATTATAATACCTATGGATTTATAGCTTTAAATTACAAAGTTTGACTTTCATTTAAATACTAGATTATTTCATTTTTAATAACCTCATAGAGCTTAGCACTAGAAAAGATACTAGAAGTAATTTAGTTCAGTTTCCCCATTTTGCAGGTAAGAAAACTGGGGACTAAAAAAGTTGTTACTTACACAATGTCATACAGCTAATGGGTATCATTGTTCATAAGTATCTGTATTATCTTTAATAAATACACATTATTATAATATATACTAATGGTTTATTTGAAACTTGCGTCGGTAAATGACTTAGAAATGCCCCAGAAGACCCTTGAGACAGCTATGAAACTACTACTGATTTGACATTAGCAATGAAATAATCAATAGAGTGAATGTAGAAAACACACAGATTTGGATCCATAGAAAATTACTTTGAAGGATTAAAATTCAATCTACTGCCCTCTAATCAGAAAAGAGTGACCAGGCAAATTCTGCATTATGCATTCAGTGCCCCTCTACTCCTATCCCTTGCTTTCTTTTGTAATTATTCCCTATCTCTAACACTAGGCTTCTTGTTGAATTGCTAATAAAATTCAGAATGCCCAAGGAATTTAATTCAGATGTAAATGGAATTATTTGGGTTGTTTCTGTCGCTGCTTTTAAAAAGCAAAATATGAAACAGTGTGCTGTTATGGAAAGCCTCACAGACTTCTCAGCTTGACATTTGAAGTAATTAGAGAACTAAGGGGGAAAAAAATCTGTGACTGTTTTACAGCTAATATGTTTACAATAACTTCAGAACTGAGAAAACCCACCCATACGTGTATGCCCACAGAGAAAGAAAGAAATGAATTCTCAAAACAGCAGCTACTTTTTGTCCTGCTGGTGCTCTCTTCTCGTTTCTTTTTCCTTTCTTCCCTTATCATGTTAGGTAACTTCAACAGGATTTTAGTTACAATTCTGAATTTAATTCTGAGTTTAACCGAAGTAAGAGGTACACCAAAAGAAATGGGGTACCACCTCCATTGTTAAGCCATCTACTGGAAATATATTGTGTTGGAAAATACTCCCACAGGCCTGCACAACATTGTACGTATAAATTGACCTGTAAACAAATGAAATGATACCTATGCATTGACCATCAATGAACTGTGCAAGGTACTTTGAAGCTAAAATTGAACAAAATGAGAGATTTTAGTTTATGTGGAAAATAAATTTATGAGTGAGGCTTCATCCTTTAAATATTCATATCTTCAATATCAGCTTTTTTTCTTTGTAAATTTGCATAATATATGACAATATGGACAGTGGAAAGAATGCTGGCCATGTGTTAGCTTTGAGTTTTAGAGGAGGATTTAATGTTCCCAAAGTCTCTTTTAAATCTCAAATCTTATTATTCTCTGACTCTTCGTCCTTCCTTTCAGTGTCATAACACAATCATTCGCCATGACATTTCATAGACAAAAACACAAAGTAAATAATTTCAACACTGAATTAATGTGTTAAAAAATAAAAGTTAGCCCCAGCCCAAGGCATTTAAAAAGAAATGAATATAGTCAAATGTAGCAATCAGTTAAATACATGATATATGTATACATATGTGTTTGTATGTGTGTGAATTTAAATGTTTGGGAAAATACACACCAAAATGTTACTTTTTTCTAGGTGCTATATTGCTAGGTGAAGCTATGGGTGATCGGCTCATTCTTTCATTCTTTTCTGTAATGTCTGAATATTTCACAATAAAAATGTAAATTTTAGAAGAATGAAAAACAAAAGCATTTCCATCCTAAAATATAAAAGAAAACTAAAAAAGAAGACAGTACAGAGGGAAGGGTGTGCCATCTTTGGTGAGCATGTCTACCACAACCAAGATGTGTCTTGTCTATGAGAAGGGGACAGTCAATGATGAGGTTGATCTTGAAAGTGTTTCTTGGGTATTGTGTGGGTTGGGGGTAGAATGGAGAAGCGGCTGAATATTCGTTTTGACCATCTAAGTACTGTTGGGTTGTCTGGCATGCTGTCAAATGTAGAACCACCAAAACTCCCTGAGAGTCATGGTTAAGTATGTGAGTGGATTGGCTAAGGTGGCCCGTGGAGGTGGCACTGTATCAAAGCTGAAGCATTTGCATGGGACTTTCCCCACTAAGAGTGGCAGCTGGCTCTTTTGGGTAAGGTAAATCCTATCGCTGCTACTCTGCATTTAAGGGGCCTCCTCTGAGTGACTCCCAAGTTCAAGGTTGGTTCCTCTTTAATCACTAAAAATACTGCCTCTAGGCTCTATTCCCTGTCATATAAAGACCATAGCCTCTGGCATGATAGGATTTAGGACATTGAATGCCACGTCTAAAGAGAGAAGAGACAAGTTAAATCCCATGTATCCTGAGAAAAAAAATTCAGAAACAATTGTTGTCTTATCCTCAAGCAAGTAATTACAAAATAGAATTCATACAAAAATATTGTTTAAAAATCTTTCAGTAGCTCCTTATTAGTTTCGGGATAAAATTCTGAGAGCATATCAGAATGTCTGGAGAAGGTAAAGGATAACAGACATGTATGTTTGAAAATCTTTTCAAGTGATCCTGATATATCAGTGCCCATTCCTATGGAGAATTACTGAGGTAGATAATAATATACGTATATCCTATCTAGATAGGGTATACCTTAAATAGATAAATTTGCTTCAGGTGTAGAAATTTAAGAGTGATTAAAGCCATTGTGTTATCCAAAAAGATGAACTGATATGAGCACATAAGCAGTAAGAGTTAAGGGTAAAACGTAAGTTCAACGTATTTAAACCTAAAGATAATTTTTCCTTGCATGATCAGCTCAGTGTTTCTCAGACTTGAGCTCTGAGTTCTTTTATAATAAAAAAAATAATTGTAAAAGCCCCCCAATTTTGCCTTAAAAATTCATATTATAAACCAAAAAACAAAACCCATTGCCATTGAGTTGATTCCGACTAACAGCAACCATGTCATCTAAATACATACAAACAAAATTAGATATAAAATCTTATGCATATTGTTTCTCTATAACTATAAATATATGGAAAACTACACAAACATTAACATTCAAATTAATAACATTAATTTTATGAGTAAGATGGTGTCTTGCTGAAACTAATGTAATAGTAGGGAAATATACATCAAGTTCAGATTTATATTTATCTCTAATGTTTTGTTTCAGTAATAGAGTAGTCAATAATAGAGTCACACAGAGAAACTAAAGATCTTACCCCACTGGAAACATATATACTGAATGATAGATGAAATATAGCCCCCAATTTTTAAGTACATAACAATATTTAAAAGAATGAACAGGCATAAAAAGATTGGAAGGAATGCAAATCACAACAGTGAACACAGAAGGTGAGACTTCAGTGGCTCAGAGGGGCATCAGATCCAAACACATATAGCCCTTCTAAAGCCTTGTGACTACAGTTTTAATGCCTAAGTAGGTACCAAGGCAGGGATCTGGAAACAAAATTCCCTTTAGTGAAACCTGAAAGGGCCGTCTTGTTCATGAAATAGGACTGAAAAACAAATCCACCATCCAGCCCAAGCCAATGGCAATAAGTGGTGGGAGTGGAAAAGAGAAGTCTTCTATGAGAAATCAAAACTCTAAGTCTACACCATCCATGACCAGTATCAAAAATAT
The DNA here is from genome assembly GCF_000243295.1 of Trichechus manatus latirostris. Lineage (NCBI taxonomy): Eukaryota > Metazoa > Chordata > Mammalia > Sirenia > Trichechidae > Trichechus > Trichechus manatus. The sequence continues at coordinate 3,811,141 of NW_004444076.1, forward strand.
CCCAAACAAAAAAATTAACATAAAAACTAGCCTCAAATCAGTGACATTCCTGGGAATGGCCATTAGAAATAAATGCAAGCTGAGCTATGGGGATATCTCTACAACACATAAGACTCCCATGGAATAACAAACACCTGCTGATGACGATTAACTCACAATCAAAGTTTACAAATCATATGAGGACTTGATTCATCAAAAAAGAAAGTCAGGAGACACAACAAATGGCTAAAATAGCACTCCCCTCCACACACACACACACAAACTTTAGAACATACAACAATCTGAAAGTTATTCTCAGAATTTTTAAAGAGATAAGAAATATAAACATGCTGAAGAAGAGGGCCTTGTGATAAAGTGTAAGTGATATAAAAAGAAATTAAATAGAACTCCTAGAAGTAAAAAAATATAGTCATTGAAATTAAAAACTCAGTGTATGAATTAATCAGCAGATTAGATATAGCTAAAGAGAAAATTATTACATGGGAAGATAGGCTTGAGAAAATGACCCAGAATGCTCCTTATATCATTCAGAAATGATAAGGTTTAGGATACACCCTACACTGGTCATTAATATAAGCAAAGAAAACCCTATTCCCAAAACAAATTACATCCACAGGTATAAGGGTCAGGACTCCGACACGTATTTTGGGGGGACACAATTCAATCCATAATAATCCCTATAAAGTAGACACTATTATTATTGTTCTCCTTTTACTAATAAGAAAACTAGGCTTAGAAATTTTAATTAACTTGCCAAAGGTCATTCAACTAGAAAAAGAAGCTTAAACCCTCCTGTGTATGACTCCAAAGCACATTCTCTTAACTACTAGCCCAAATTGCCTCTTATAAACCAGTGTTTAATTGTTGTGACAATGTGTGTGAATAATTAAAAATTTGATGAGCACCATCCATTTACTAGGAATTTGTTACTTTTAGTCATTTGCCAAAACAGACTAACAACATGAGATGGTGTTTTAATTCATCTCTAACTTATTTACAGGTAAATTAGAGTTCTAATGAATATTTGTCATTTTTAGCTGCCCAGTATCTGAGTCCCCTTCCTACTCAGGAAAATCCCAAAATAGGTGTGAGGCAGGTTCCCACTTCCAACCACAATTAAAGAGAATCAAATATTTTATTTTATAGCTTTCTGGTAGCTGGAGTATAACATACAGTCTAAGTTGAAATAATCAGATGCTCTCACCCAGGGCTTTTAATCTTGACAGAGCGATTGAGGAGAGCTCAGACAGTAAAAAAAAAGAAAAAAGAAAAATTTTTGGTGACTATTGGTTAAGTGCTACTGTTGCTAACTAAAAGGTCGGCAGTTCAGATCCACCAGGCGCTCCTTGGAAACTCTCTGAGGTAGCTTTGCTCTGTCCTATAGTGTCACTATGAGTTGGAATCAACTCAATGGTAACGGGTTTATTGGCGAATTGGTTAAAGCTCTTGGCTGCTAACTGAAAGGTTAGCAGTTTGAACCCACAAGCTGCTCCTTGGGACAAAGATGTGGCAGTCTGCCTCCATAAAGATTTACAGCCTTGGAAACTTATGGAACAGTTCTACTCTGTCCTATAGGGGTGTTATGAGTCTGAACTGACTTGATGACAATGCATTTGGTTTCTGTTTGTTTATTTGTTTTTATGGTAGAATCAAGAAAGACACAGTAATGAGTGTTAAGGAGCAACTGAGGGCAGCCGTGTGGTGGCTAGTAGCCACTGGCAATGGCAAAATGCCAGTATCCTTGGAAAACTCTCTCTATGGGAAAATCTTGACTGTGCTTTGTCTTTCTTGGTTCTGGCATATTTTTTGAGCCTGATCTCCAGCCTCTCTGTAGTTTATATCCTCCCAATAAACCTCTTTTGTGCTTAAATTACACAGTGTTGTTCTGTTATTTGCAATCAAGAACCTTGACAAATGCAAGAGTCATCTACTTCTAGTACTAATCTCTGTTACATTGATATTGATATGATAAATCAAATTGATATCAATATCAATCATATCAACGATACTGATGAATCAATTCAAAAATGCTTAAAAGTTAAATTCATATGTGCTAACAAATCAAGTAGATCCTTAAAATGCTTGAATAATTGTGACCTCTTTAAAATTTGAAATTGAATCCAATGATGCTGCTATTTATGGAACTTAGAACTCAGGTCTGTTAATACTAAACTTTTTTTATCTAGTAATTGACACTTTCCAGAAATTAATTTTTTTTTATTTTAAAAACGCAAAAGCTAATAAAAGGCTGTGCTATATCCAACTAACTTCTGCATGAATTTTTAATGAAACATTTCTGCATAAAATTTGGCAAGAAAATAATTTTAACTACCTTAATTTAGAACATTACCAGCTTCAAATAATTTAATAAAAATTTTCATAGTATTGTGCAAGTCATCACCTCTTGCTTCTCTCTCTAGTCTCATAATTTTAAAAAATTTTGATACTTTGAATTCTACCAAATTTCAACTTCCATCTTTGATAATTCCCAATTCCCAAGACTTCTTTAGCAAACTCCTTGCTCAAAATATCCACTTGAGTGTCTAATAGTCATTTTAACTTTAACACTTCCAAAATAGAATTTCAGATCTTCCCCACACCCCCCAAAATACTGCTTTCCTAGACTTCCCCATCTCTGTTAACCCGGGACTCCATGCTTCCAGACGCTCAGACAAAAAAAAATTTTTCTTAGTCCTCCTTGACTTCTCTATTTTCCTCTATTGTTCAATGAAAATGGCAAAGGAGGTAACTCCAAGGGCCCATCCCTCCACAGAGATGCTGAAAAATGAAGCAAAAACTGTCTAAATCAGCTTTGTCAAAACTCTGGGAATAGTCAAAGAGTTACAGCAACCATGTGAACACTTGTCAAATGAGTCAAAGATGGCGTCAGTGTATTGGCCCCAAGTCGTTACTTCTTTGCAACAAGCTGAGGCTCAAAGAAGCCTTCCAGCACCAAACTCAAATTCATACGTATCCATTTTTTTTTAAATGGCCCAAATAAGCAGATTTTTAACCACTTAGAGCCTGTCTGCTTTACATACTCCATGAAACTGTGCCCAACATCTACTAGCCAACTACTTCTGTACTTCTTCCAAGACAGATTTGTTCATTCTTCTGGCAGTCCACAATATATTTAATATTCTTCACCAACACCATAATTCAAAGGCATCAATTCTTCTTCAGTCTTCCTTATTCATTACCCAGTTTTCACACACAGATGAGGTGACTGAAAACATCATAGCTTTTAGTCCTCAAGGTGACATCTTTGCTTTTTAAGACTTTAAATAGTTCTATTGCCCAAGTCAATAAATACATTAGTTGATTTCTTCACTGCTTCCTCCATGGGCTTTGATTGTGGATTCAAGTAAAATGAAATCCTTGACAACTTCAATCTTTTCTCCATTTATCATGATGTTGCTTATTGGTCCACTTGTGAGGATTTTTGTTTTATGTTGAGGTGTAATCCATACTGAAGACTTTAGTCTTGATCTTCATCAGTAAGTGCTTCAAGTTTTCTTTGCTTTCAGCAGGCAAGTTGCATATTGTAACTTGCATATTGTAAGTTGTTAGTGAATCTTCCTCCCATCCTGATGCCTTGTTCTTCTTCATATAGTCCACCTTCTCGGATTATTTGCTCCACATACAGATTGAATAAGTATGGATACAACCCTGACTCACATCTTTCCTGACTTTAAACCATGCAGTATTCCTTTGTTCTGTTTGAACAACTGCCTCTTGGTCTATGTACAGGTTCCTCATGAGCACAACTAAGTGTTCTGGAATTCCCATTCCTCACAATGTTATCCACAACTTGTTATGATCCACACAGTCGAATGCCTTTGTCTAGTCAATACAACACAGGGAAACATCTTTCTGGTATTCTCTGCTTTCAGCCAAGACCCATCTGACACCAGCAATGACATCCCTCGTTCCACGTGCTCTTCTGAATCCAGCTTGACTTTCTGGCAGTTCCCTGTTAATGAACTGCTGCAACCATTTTGAAATATCTTCAGCAAAATTTTATTTGCATGTGATATTAATGATATTGTTCACTAATTTCCACATTCTGTTGGATCACCTCTCTTCAGAATGGGCACAAATATGGATCTCTTCCAGTTGGTTGGCCAGGTAGCTGTCTTCCAAATTTCTTGGCATAGATAAGTGAGCACCTTCAGTGTTGGCATTCGTTTGTTGAAACTTCTCAGTTGGTATTCCGTCAATTCCAGGAGCCTTTTCACCAACAACTCAGTGCAACTTGGACTTCTACTTTCAATACCATTGGTTCTTGATCATATGCTACCTCCCGAAATGGTTGAACATCAACCAGTTCTTCTTGGTACATGACTCTGTGTATTCCTTCCATTTTCTTTCGATGTTTCCTGCATCGTTCAATACTTTGCCCATAGAATCCTTCAATATTGCAACTCCAGTCCTGAATTTTTTATTCAATTCTTTGAGCTTGAGATATGCCAAGTGTGTTCTTCCCTTCTGGCTTTTTAACTCCATATCTTTATACATTTCATTATAATACTTTACTTTGTCTTCTCAAGCTACCCGTTCAAATCTGTTCGGCTCTTTTTACCTCATCAATTCTTCCATTAACTTTAGCTACTCTGCATTCAAGAGCAAGTTTCAGAGTCTCTTCTGACATCCATTTTGGTCTCTTCCGTCTTTCCTGTCTTTTTAATGACCTTTTGCTTTCTTCATGTATGATGGCCTTGACATCATTCCAGAACTCGTCTGGTCTTCTGTCATTAGTGTTCAATGTATCAAATCTATTCTTGAGATGGTCTCCAAATTCCAGTGCGATATACTCAAGGCCATACTTTGGCTCTTGTGGACTTGTTTTGATTTTCTTCAGCTTCAACTTGAACTTTCACATGAGCAACTGATGTTCTGCTCCCAGTTGGCCCCTGGCCTTGTTCTAACTGATGATATTGAGCTTCTCCATCTTCTCTTCCCACAGATGTAGTCGATTTGATTCTTGTGTACTCCATTTGGTGAAGTTCACATGTATAGTTGCCATTTATGTTTTTGAAAAAAGATATTTGCAATGAATAAGTCATTAGTCTCGCAAAATTGTTTCATACGCTCTCCAGTGTCATTTCTATGACCAAGGCCATATTTTCCAACTATTATTTCTTCTTCGTTTCCAACTTGCACATTCCAAACACCAGTAATCATCAATGCATCTCAACTGTATTTTTGATCAATTTCAGACTGCAGAAGTTGGTTAAAAATCTTTAATTTCCTCATCTTTGGCATTAGTGGTTGATGGATAAATCTGAATAATAGTCATATTAACTGGTCTTCCTTGTAGCGTATGGATATTATCCTATCACTGACAATGTTATACTTCAGAATAGATCTTGAAATGTTCTTTTTGATGATGAATGTGATGTCATTCCTCTTAAATTTGTCATTCCTAGCATAGTAGATCATATGATTGTCCAATTCAAAATGGTCAATACCTGCACTTTCCAGCTCACTAATGCCTAGGATATCAGTCTTTATGTGCTCCAATTCATTTTTGATGACTTCCAATTTTCCTAGATTCATGCTTCATACATTCATGTTCCAATTATTAATGGATGTTTGGAGCTGTTTCTTCTCATTTTGAGTCATGCCACATCAGCAAATGAAGGTCCAGAAAGCTTTACTCCATTCACATAATTAAAGTCAACTCCACTTTGAGGAGGCAGCTCTTCCCTAGTCATCTTTTGAATGCCTTCCATCCTGAGGATCTCATCTTCCAGCACTATATTAGACAGTGTTCCACTGCTATTCAGAAGTAAACTGCCAGGTCCTTCTTCCAAGTTTGCCTTAGTCTGAAAGCTCCACTGAAACCTGTCTGTCATGGGTGACCTTGCTACTTTGAAATATCGATGGCGTAGCTTCCAGAATCATAACAACACGGAAGCCACCACAGTACGACAAACTGACAGACAAGTGGTGGCAGGAAATATGGTAGGAAAGCTTTATGGCATTTTTACTTACCCTTACCCAACTCTCCTCCCTGTCTTGTGGTAATTGTGAATATAGTAGTCTGTGTTCTCAGGATAGGACACTGGTTCATAGTTCCAGAGAGAGGTGAGCAGAACTTATTCTCAAAAAAACTGGTTTGTATGTTTTCACCTGTCTGGGGCTATCTGAAGGACTAACAGAAGGTGCTTGCCTTAGTTTCATTAACTCAGAACTCTGTTACGGCAGAAAAGTGGTTAACCAGTGGGCATTCCTTGGAAATATCATAAGGCAAATGAACAGCTCACTTTGTGAGTTGTCACCTGGGGCAAAAAATTATAGCTGAAGCAAACAATAGACAGGCCAAAGCCTGGAAGGAAAAGCTGGAGAGAGTGTTTCTTTGAGAGATTATGGCATTGAAAAATACATATACCCAGGGATTTAGAAAGCTACATGCATGCCCAGAACAGGACACAAGCTCACAAAAGACATGAAAAGGCACTAAGTTTTCACCTCTGGCTGATCTCTAGGCTCAGTAAAGGCAGGAAGTGAGGCCAATGCAGAGTTGTACATGTCCTCACTAACTGTTGAAGGAGTACCCCTACACAGAGGCAATCTGCAAAGATTGGAAGAATTCTCTCTCTCTCTCTCTTTTTTTTCTCCAAGCATTCAAGGAAATCTCTGTCAAAACAGTAGGTAACCACCAGTTAAAGGAACAGAGACTTCAGAGATCACACACAACAAAGAATTCAGACTTAAAAAATAGTTTAGAAAAGTCCCTAAACAAGCAAACAACTACAACCTACAGCAGGCAACAAAAACAAACCCAGAGGAGAGGGAATAGTCTGATTTACAGAGCTACTACATTATAATAATCAAAATATCCACAAAAAGTTACAAAGCATGCAACAAAACCAGAAAGTATTGCCCACTTACAGGAGAAATTAACAGAAACTGCTTCTGAGAAACCACAGATATTGGACACACTAGACAAAGATTTTAAATCAACTGTCTTAAATATGTTCAAAGAGCTAAAGGAAACCATGGAAAAGAGCAAAAGTAAACCAGGAGGACAGCATCTCAACAAACAGAGAATATCAGTGAAGAGATAGAAATTATAAAAGGAACCAAATTCAATGTATCTAGAGCTGGAAAGTATAACTGAAATGAAAAATTCACTAAAATATTTCAATAGCAGATTTATGCATGCAAAAGAAAGAATCAGCGAACTTGAATAGATCAATTGAAATTATCCAGTCTGACGACCAGGGGAAAAAAAAAATGAACAGAGCCTAAGAGAACTGTGGGACAGAATCAAGTGTACAAACATACAAACAATGGAAGGCCCAAAAGAAGAGGAGAGAGAGAGAGGCAGAAAGAATACCTGAAGACACAATGGCTGAAAACTATCCATATTTGATAAAAGACACGACTCTACGCATCCAAGAAGCTCAGTGAATTCCAAGAAAGATGAACACTGAGAGAGCCATACCAAGACACATTATAATCAAACTGTCAAAAGCTTAAGACAAAGAACTTTGAAAGCAGCAAGTGAATTATCACATACAACGGATCCTCAATAAGATTAACAGTCAATTTCTCAGCAGAACCCATGGAGGCCAGAAGGCAGCGGGATGGCATATTTAAGGTACTGAAAGAAAAACAAAAAAAACTGTCAACCAAGAAATCTATACCTGGCAGAACCATCCTTCACAACTGAAGGCAAAATTTAAGACATTCCCAAACAGAAGCTGAGCATTTGTAGCTAATAGACCTACTCTACAAGAAATACTAAAGAGAGTCCTTCAGGATGAAATGGAAAGACACCAGACAAAGAAATAAAGAACACTGGTAAAAGTAACTATCAAGGTAAATACAGAAGACAGTATTATTTTATTTTTGGTTTGTAACTCCCCTTTTTTTCTATATGATTTAAAAGACAAATGCATAAAGCAGTGATTATAAATCTATGATAATGAACACATAATGTATGAAGATATAATTTGTGACGACTTAAAGCAGGAGGGATGGAGTTGTATAGGAGTAGAGTGTATACTATTCAAGTTAAGGCAATATTAATTCAAAATAGATTGTTATAAATTTAAGAAGTTAATTGTAATCTCCAGAGTAACCACTAAGAAAATAATTAAATGAGAAAGGCATCAAAATAGAATACTACAAAAAAATCAGCTGAACACAAAAGAAGTCAATAATGAAAGTACTGAGGAACAAAAAAGATATGAAATAGAAAACAAATAGCAAAATGGCTGAAGTCCTTCCTTATCAATAATTACTTGAAGTGTAAATGGATTCAACTCTCTAATTAAAAGGCAGAGATTGGCAGAATAGATTTTTTTAATGATCCAACTATATGCTGTCTACAAGAGACTCAGTTTAGATTCAAAAACACAAATAGGTTGAAAATGAAAGGACACAAAAAGATATTCCATGCAAATAGTAACCAAAAGAGAACTGGGGTAGCCACACTAATATTAGACAAAAAAAAAACTAATTAACACTTGTCATGGACTGAATTGTGTCCCCCAAAAACATGGGTCAACTTTGTTAGGCCATGATTCCCAGTATTGTGTGGTTGTCCTCCATTTTGTGATTGTCATTTTATGTTAAAGAGGGTTAAGGTGGGATTGTAACAGCCTTACTAAGGTCCCATCCCTGATCCAATGTAAAGGGAGTTTCCCTGGAATGTGGCCTGTACCACCTTTTATCTTACAAGAGATGAAAGGAAAGCAAGCAGAGAGTTGGGGACCTCATACTACCAAGAAAGCAGCATGGGGAGAAGAGCGCATCCTTTGGAACTGGGGTTCCTGCATGGAGAAGCTCCTAGACCAGGGGAAGATTGATGACAAGAACCTTCCTCTGAAGCCAACAGAGAAAGCCTTCCCCTGGAGCTGATGCCTTGAATTTGGGCTTGTACCCTACTAGACTGTGAGAAAATAAATTTATCTTTGTTAAAGTCATCCACTTGTGGTATTTCTGTTACAGCAGCACTAGATGAGTTAAGACCACACTAATCTAATCCACAATCATCTTTCACCTGAAATATTTTGATGACCTCCTAACTGATCTCCACCATTTTCTTCCTTGCATACTTTCAGTCAATTCTCAACATAGCAGCCAGAGTTAATCATTTTAAACATGTCAGATCATGTCATTCTTCGGCTCAAAATTTTCCACTTACCCCATTCAGAATAAAATTCAAAGTCCTTATAATAACAAACAAAGGCCTACCTAATTTGTCCCCCTACCCTAATCAAATTCATTTCCTACTACTGTCTCTCAATCACTATCATCTATCACATTGGACTCTTTATTATTCAAGGAACAATTTAGGCATGCTCCCACCTCAAGGTCTTTGCACTTGCTCTTTCCTCTGCAGATAGCCATATACCTCACTCCCTCACCCCTTTCAGGTCTTTACTCAAATATCTTCTCAGAGAAGACTTTGATAACTACCCCATTTAAAAATACCAAACCTGTTCCCCTTCCATAACACTCCCTATTTTTCTTCCCTGCCTTATTTTTCTCCATACTGTATGTTTGTATGTTACTGATCTCCACCACTAGACCATAAGTTCCATGAGAACAGGAATTTCCATTTGATATATATCCATATTCTAAAACAGTGGCACATCATAGGTGCTCCATAAATATTTGTTCAATGAATAAATGAATGAAAAGCTCAGGATAAAACATGATAATGAATAACTGTCTCAAGAAGAATACATTTTGTAAATGGTAATTTCAATTTCTCAACACAGCTGAGATTCAATCAAGAATTATAAGGGATATGAGAACTCTTCTACATTATAAACTAGAAGGTAAGTCATATCATTAGCAGAAATTCATATTTGTACTCTAAAGTCAACTTTTCTAGTTAATATTCCACATATATTTTTTCATATTTTCAGCAGTAATCTTAAAAAGGAGACGGACATGTAAACAAGTAAAATTTGCATGTTTTAAAAGGTCTAGCAATTTAAAATAATGCTGCTTTGATTGTTGTATACCAGCAAACTCCAAGAGATTGCCTGGCAATGCAGTAGCATAATTAACCAAATGTACTTTCTTGACCTCATAAATCACATTCTCCAATGCCCTGAGCTCTTGGCACAAAGACCCTGAAAATAAATATGAAATCCCAACTGTATTACCTATAAATTATTGCAAATACAAGGATCCTTTTTAAATGAAAATCTTATCTCAACACAGTATTTTTCATCTTAGAATCAAATGATTTTGATTTTAAAGAAATGGCAAAAACAAAGAAAATATTAATGCAGTTATCTCATCAAAATTTAAAAGTTAACTACAGTAGTAAATTAGCTTTTCCTTCATTCAACAAATTATATTAGATATTCTCTCATTCACCCAATTATATGTTCCATGAACTCTACTAGGTGTTGGAATTAGGGGAGTGAACAAGACCAAATCCCTGCCCTGAAAAAGATTAAATTACATGTAGTAGATATTATGGATTGAATTATGTCCCCCAAAAAGATACGTTGAAGTCCTAACCCCTGTACCTGGTGAATGTGACCCTGTTTGGAAATAAGGCTTTTCTTTGCTACGGTAATAAGGACATACTGGAGTAGGGTGGGTCCTAAACCTAATCCCTTTGGAGTGGTATCTTATAAATAGAGCAGAATAGACACAGAGACATATACAGGGAGAAGATATCATGTGAGGATCTAGCTAACCTGTTGCCATCAAGCCCAAAATGGCAAGAAACTCTGGGGGCTGCCGAAAATACCAAAAAAAATTATCTTCTCCTAGAGTGGACAGAGGATAGCCCTGCCGGCACCCTGAATTTGGACTCTTAGCCTCTAAAATTGTGAGACGATAAATTCCCGTTCTTTAAAGATACCCACTTGTGGTATATTGCTATTATGGCAACACTAGGAAACAAAGACAGTAGGGAGAAAGCTGCAAACAATAGCACAAATAAATATATACATTCATTAACACGACAAAGAAAAATTAAAGTGAAGGGGAAAAAATGGAAGAAGGTGGCTATTTTAAATGAGATAGTCAGGAAAGGTCTGAGGAGATGGCAATTGGGCAGGCACTTGAATAAGTAAGAAAGTGAGCAAAGAGTTCTAGGCAGAGGGAACAGCAAGAACAAACAATCTGAACAGAAATCTTGTTGAAGGGAAAGTTCAAGGCCAACATGACTGGAGTAGAAAGGGCAATGCAGACAGTATTAGTAGAAGAAGTAGGACAGGTAGAGGACTAGAAAAGGAGAAGCCTTACAGGTCATGATAAGGACTTTGAATTCTGTGTTGAGAGTGATAGAAAGCCAATGAAAGATTTTCAGAACAGTGAGATGACTGACTTTTGTTTCAAAAGATCACTCTGGTTGCTACATAGAGAACAGACTGGGGCAAGAGTAAAAACAAAGGGACATCAGTTAGGAGGTTACTAGAGTAGACCAGATAAGAAACTATGATGGCTTAGACTAGGACGACTGTGATGGAGATGATAGAAACTGATCAAATTTTGGACTTAATTTTAAAATATTTCCAAGAAGACTTGTAAATGGATTAGATTGGGTGTGAAAGAAAGAGAAGAATCAATGATGACTTCTAGGTTCTTGGCCTGAGCAACTCAGTGAATGACAATAGTGTTTACTGAGATGGTGAAGACTAGGAGAGGAGTAGTTGGGGGGCGGGGGGGATCAAGACTCCAGTTTTAGATATATTAACCTTTGAAATGCTCAACAGATAGCCAAGTGGAAGATGCTGAAAAGGTGAAAGGATATACAGGATATAAGTGTAGGCTAGAGATAATTTAGGAGTCCACAGCATACAGATAATATTTAAAAGTATGGAATAGGATGAGCCTGTCTAAGTGGAGTGAGTGTAGAGAGAAAACAGAGAAGCTTGAAGACTGAAGGATACTTCAACATTTAGGTCAAGGAAAGAAACAGTATCCAGTAATATTCTGGTATTAATGAATTCAAATGAAGAAAGTGGTACAACAAGGTGGAAGTGATCAAGTATGTCAAATGCTGTTGAGAATAAGAGTAAGGTTTAAGAACATGGACTCTGGTACCAGATAGCCTGGGTTCATATCCTGGCTCTGCCACTTACTAACTACATGACTCTGGGCAAGTTTAATAAAGCCTGAGAATTAACCAATGAAATTGGCAACATGGAGGTCCCTATAACTTTTATAAGTACAGTCTCATTAGAGTAAAAGCCTAACTGGAGTAATTTCAAGAGCGAATGGGAGACGAAAAAGTATAGACTGCGAGTATAAACAACTCGTAATAAATTCTGTTATAAAAAGGAGCAGAGAAATAGAAGTGGGACCCCACGACAGCAACTGTGCCCTTAAGCAGAAAAATGCAACCACTGCCAAACCATGGCCCAGAAGGACGGGACACAGAAGAATAAATATCCGAACTGTCTTTCCTTCCACCCTTTGATCTCCTGCTAGTAACTTTCACTGGTCAAACTCTAACAGAAGCCAGAGGACAAGGGAAGACAAGGTGAAGGGGGTTGACAGAAGAAGGGAAAGAATTTTAAAGATCATAATAGTAGCAAATACTTATTGTATATTTACTATGTGCCAGGCACTGTTAGAACTGCAATACATGTATTAACTTATTTGTCCTCACAACAACCCTATGAGATGAGTACTTTCATTATCATCCCATTTTTACAGACAGGGAAACTGGAGCACAGAGTGGTTATGTAACTTGCCCAGAGTCACATAATGAGGAAGTGGCAGAGCCAGGATATAAACCCAGGCTATCTGGTACCACAGTCCATGCTCTTAACCCTTACTGTAAAATGTTTCTCTAAGAGGAGATGTTTGTGTGCTGACAGGAATGAATAAATAGGAAGGTAAAAATTAACTGCCAAAGACAGAGGATAATTATAGTAGCTTATTCTTTGTATATGAGAAGAAATAGAGTCATAACCTGTAATGAGTAGTCTCCATTTGCCCTTTCAGCTCCATTTACTTTCCTTATCCACTCTGCTCTGTGCCCTGGGAGGGTCACCTCAACAGACTATATCACCCAGACTCCCCTGTCCTCTGCTCCCAATTGGGTTCTGTTAATAGGAGGCATCAGCAGGAGATCAGGGAAGGGAGGAAAGCAATGTTGGGATGTTTACTCCTCCAGCTCTCTCCCTCTGCTAAACCATGGAAGTGGCTATGCTCCTCTTCCTAAAGTCATCTGGTCAGATAGCCCCTCTTCCATGGTTATAGCTCTCCCTGTGTGATAGTAATGGCTAACTCTCCTTGCCCTTTTAGGATTCCCACTGTTTCAGTCCCCATGTGTTTCCATCCCTGGTCAGTTCCCTTAACTCTGCTGACACCTTTATAAATAGATGCTTTGTTAAACTCTCTTTGAGAAGGCCTTCTGTTTTCTGCCAGGACTCTGACTGATATTAAAGAAAGCATTATAGTCAACAAAGCTGAAATAATGACAATTATTCACGTTTTAAAATATAAAATCACCATGCAGAATACTGGCATTCTTTTTCCTATATTCTTCATTCAATATGCAGAGTCACTATTCCTCTCCATAATCATTCACGTTTATAAAGAATTCCATTGTATTAACTCACTTCTCCCATGTTACAGTTATAAACATTCAAATTTGGGAAATGGAAATATCCTGTACCAGCATTTTTTAGTACTAGTAGAGGGTCATGTTAAATATGTTAATCTTTTCATATCCCAGATGCCGTGCTTCCAGGAAATGATTAAGTTTTTAAAAATTAAATTTGTATGAGAAAAATGATAGGAAGAAAGTGAACACATATACTGAAAATTTGTTAAATGGGGCCCTGCACCTACAATAAACAAGTTTTGTTGATGGCATTAATTATCTCAATTAATGAAATATAAAACTCACTTTTATATTTATAATTATTGTCCTATTTTGATCAATTGAAGAGCTCTTAAACTCTTCTTCAAAAAACTCTTGCATCAAATATTTCTAAAGCGCAAGGCTTATTTCTGAGGTAACTGTTTATTTTCAAATGGCTTATTTTCAAAACTCAAAGATTTTCTAAAAGCAACATCTAATATTCAGTATAATTTGTTCCTTTAAGTTTTTAAATGCTTTAAACTTTTAGAGATCCTTGATTAAAGAAATTTGTAAATACTGCAATACCCTCTGTAGTTAGGTGGCTCTAGGAACATTTGGCAGTTCTACTCTGTCCTATAGGGTCACTATGAGTCAGAATCGATTCAACGGCAACAGGTTTAGGTACATTTGATGACTCTATTTGCATACATGCAGTCCTGCAAAAAGAATTCTAATCCTGTGGTTTCATGAAGGTTTACTATTTTGACAACAAACTGGAAAATGAATATAGGTTAGAACCTGGGACTCATAAACTAGAAATCAAGAAAATCTACACTGAATGGCATATCTATAATTATTGGAATGTGTGGAATTTCTAACACAGTCTAAGAAGTTTCATGGCTTCTGAGCAACAAATGATATAGAGAAGAAAGGACTGACACATATAAACAAAATAAGGCAGACCAGTGCTCTTCTCCTCCTTTCTCCACTGTTCTATTTTGATCAATTGAAGAGCTCTTAAATACTTCTTTAACTTTAGCTATGAGCCAGACAACACCATGGAGCGGAAGCCTTTTCTATGGGATACTTGTGGAATACTTCTTTTTCCATTGCTCCTCCTTGTGGCTAATTCTTTTCATCAATACTCAATACCAAATTTAGAAGGAATATGAAGAAGTAAAAACCAACACTGAGATCTATGTACTTCAGCATAGTGGGGTCACAAATATAACTTATACCACACCACAAATCAACAAAGAAAATGTACAGTTCTTTATTGTGTCTGTGCATTATCCAACTGCTTCACAAGCCCTCAATCCATGATTAATTGAGAAAAGTGACCATCTGATCCAGTTTAAAGCACAGTCTGATCCAATTTCAACAGTCTCTCTGAGCTACAACTACTCACCCATATAGCATCCTCCTCCTCCTGCTCTGTAAAATAATGCCCAGTTGTATGTGGGGAGACAATGCTGAGGGGGAGACGTGGTTTATCTGCCGTCATAGTCTTAGGGATAAAAAGAAGATGGGTTCACTGAATCTACATGCTGTCCTTTGGCTCCTCTGGTCCTTAGGTAAGGTCCCTGTCCATCTGGTCACTGGGCATACTGCTAGCCTCTGATGCTGAAGTCTGTTTGGTGGAATCTGAGATCCATTCTTTTGGCAATGCTTCCAGGTGTTCTATCTGGCTGACTGCACTCACCTTAGGCTCCAGTGATGTGATACATATCACACTTCTCCCTGAGGTCAGGTTAGAATGCCTGTTCAGCCTCACTTAACAGCCAGACCCTGCCACAAAGTCACCTCACTCCCATTTAGTGACTTCCTACTGGAAGCTCTACTACCAGATTTTCAGTTCTCTTTTTGCCACAACAGAATCAAAAGTGCCGCAGGGAAACTAAAGGTCACACACCCTTTACCTGGTTACACTTACCACACTGCACCACCATACGTACTTCATTCAGTTCAGTGGTATCGAGCAACCTGAAAAGCAGCTGTTGTTGTTGTTGTTCGGTGCTGTCAAATCGATTTCAACTCATAGTGACCCCATGTAACATAGTAGAACTGCTCCATGGGGTTTTCTTGGCTGTAATCTTTAAGAAAGCAGATCACCAGGTCTTCCTCCTGCAGAACCACTGGGTGGGTTCAAACCACCAACCTTTCGGTTAGCAGCCAAGAACTTAACTGTTGCACCACCAGGGCTCCTTTGAAAAGCAGTTAGCCTCCCCAAAAGATACTAAACAGGAAGCCAGCAGATAGAAGCCCAACTTTGTTTTGGGAGTTGACCTCACTTCTCAGACACTTACCTAATTACTTGGTTCTTATCTCTCCATTGCTCCCTTTCTCTTCCACAAATCTCTCTAGTCTTTAAGGAGACAGGGTTTTTCTTCTACTTCTTCTGTTACATCCTCTTTCAACTAAGAATCAGAACTTCTTGGTTTTCTTGAAAGCATGGCCTCTGTATACCATGGGAAAACTATGAGAATGAGCCCTCTAGATTTGGCTGTCCACGTAATAAGAGGAGGAATGAAAATTTTAGAAGTCTCTCTCAGTATAATAGCCTAAACTATTACAGAGATATTGAAAAGCATCTTTCCAAACAGAATGATGTTACCCAGCTGCTGAACTTACTATCTTACCAGAGCAGCTAGTAACCTAAATCTCTTTCCACCCTGCCCAAGGCTCTCATCCTCTCCACAGCCTCTGACTCTTCAGTCATCAACACTGAATCATTTTTAAACTAAATTCTACAGTTTTCAAATTGGCTTTTTATTGGGGAAACAAACTGTATCTCAATGGAATTTTTCCCCCTTTTTCTTTTTTTTTTTAAATTTAGAAGTATATTCAAAACAGAAATTGCTTTTTATCACATTAGGCAATTTAAAAATGATTTTTAACCAGGAAGAAAATTCTGTGCCTAAACCATTATCCTTTCCCTATAACTGAATACATAAAATGATTACTAAAGATAAAGCTACCTATTGAGCAAGTATGTGAGAAAATATAACAGCAGGATTGTCATCAGAAAAAAGCAGAGAGAACTGGAACTCAACATGAGTGCATCAAAAGTTATATTCAAAAAGAACCATAGAGATAGCAAGGAAAACCTCTAAATTTACAGATTAAGAAACCAAGGCCCAAAATGATTAAGTGAAATTGTCCAAGATCATGTACCATATGGTCATGGAGATGAGACCAGAGCCCAGTTCTACTGACTCTCAGTCCGCTCTGACATAATGGAACTGAATTATCCCTTAGGCTTCTCCTCTGTTAGAAAATTCTATTAAGTTTCTATAACCTCTCATTACAGGCCAAGGGTTCGGCCTCACTCGTTGTGGTTCTCCAAATTCTTCTCCAGGTTCCCAGTATCCAACTTCAATCATGGAGCCCAAAGTTATATGATTATGATCAAATTATTAACCTTTCTGAACTTCAGCTTTTATGTTTGCAAAATAGCATTAATAATACGTTTCTTATAATTATGAGGTTACAGAAAATATATGTGCAATAACAGATACCATTGTTTTTCTATCCAATACCCATTTCCCTCTTCTTCTGTGCTAACAGAACCCCAGTCTTTTTAGGAACAGCAATGTGCCCATCCCAACAGATCATGATTAATCTAAACAAATCATGACAACATTTTTCCTCATTTCTCAGCCTCCCTTGAGTTACTAGTGGCTGTGTGACCCAGTTCTGTTGGGGAGGGACTGAGACACAGGTGGCAACTCTGGGAAAGTTTTTTTTCTTTTTTAAATAAAGGAAAAAACAATAATTAAGGCTGTTGTTTCCCCTTCCTTCCTGTCCCCCTTTTTCCTATAGTGAACACAAATATGGTATCTGGGACTGCAGAAGTCATGTTATAACTGTGAAATAACAAGCACAAAGAAAACACCAAAATAAATGCAGAGACATTAGCCAGGACTTTCCTGAAATGCTGACTTAATGCCAGCAACTGTCTACCTTTGAACTTCTCCTTATGTAACAAAAACAAAACCCTACTTGCACAAGGTTTCTGTTCCTTGTAAATGAGTGAATTCATAACTTAAGAAACTAACACAGTACTAGGCATGCAGCAGCACTCATTTTCCATCCATTAATTTAACAAGTATTTATTTAGTGGCTATTATGTGCTAGGTACTGAGATAATACTAAAGATACAGCAATGCGTAAGTCAGGTAAGATGGCTACACTTATGAAATTTACAAACTAGTGGACAGAGACATGCAAAAAAATACATAAACAAAATTTCTCATAGTGATACATACAGTAACAAAAATAAAACAGGGTAATGTGTTAGATGTACTTTGGGGAGGGGGAGTAAGGTGGAAACACACTTTAGTTATGGCACTCTCAGGAAGTAACATTTAAACTGAGAGCTGAATGATATGATAAGCCGGTAATGCAAACATCTGGATAAAAAGGTGTTCCAAACAAAAGGAAAAGCAAGTGTAAGTAGGTACCCTGGGGCAGCATAAGAAAGCCAGTGTAGCTGCAATATAGTGATCCAAGAAGAATGATAAAAGATGAGATAGGAGAGGTAGGCTGGGGTCAGATGATGTGGAATATTAAACCATGATGAGAACTTTGAATTTCATTCTAAGGATAATAAAAAGCTACCAGGAGTGTTTAATTAATAAACAGTGTTGTTGTTGTACGCTGTCAATTCCAACTCATAGCGACCCTATAGGACAGAGTAGAAATGCTCCATAGCGTTTCCTAGGCTGTAATCTTTATGGGAACAGATCACCAGGTATTTCTCCTGCAGAGTAGCTGGTGGGTTCAAACCGCTGATCTTTCTGTTGGCAGCCAAGCACTTAACAATTGCAACATCAGGGCTTCTAATAAGTAGTATCTAACCCCAGTGGTTAAGCGTTCAGCTGGTAACGGAAAGGTCTGCAGTCCGAACCCACCAGCCGCCTCACAGGAGAAAGATGTGGCAGTCTGCTTCCGTAAAGATTTTAGCCTTGTAAACCCTATGGGGCAGTTCTACTCTGACCTATAGGGTCGCTATGAGTCAAAATCGACTCGATAACAGCAGGTTAATGGTTTAAACATTTTTAAAACAAACACAATAACACAAATTTGATTAACTCAAGTAACTCCTTAAGATTTTATCTGTGTATTCCAAATACACAGATAAAAAAGGATAGTGAGACTATGCCTCACATACTTTGGATATGTTATCAGAAAGGATCAGTCCCTGGGGAAATACATCATGCTTGGTAAAGTAGATGGTCAGAGAAAAAGAGAAAGACCCTCAGCAAGATGTACTGACACAGTGGCTGCAACAACGGGCTCAAGCATAACAACAATTGTGAGGATGGCTCAGGACCGGACAATGTTACATTCTGTTGTACATAGGGTTGCTATGAGTCGGAACCAACTCGATGGCACCTAACAACAACATTCCAAATAACTGTTTATTTCAAAGTATTTATCACAGTTGTTCTTATTGGTTTAGTGTCTGTCTCCCTGCAAGGAGGTATAGAATCACCTCGCAGAAAGCAATTTGGCCTTTGTTCTCAGTTCTTTCAAGCCGGACCGACATATGAGGATAATGAGTGGAGGTTGACCAGAGCGAGAGGGACTACATGGGGGCCCAGTACTGACTAAGCCTCACCAGGTATGATGTAATCTATCATGACCACATGGGGAGGACAATAAGAGCTCCAAACTCTGAGGTTCAGATGAGCTTCCTGGTTGGCAACCATGCATGGGAGAAGATGACAAGTCCCTCTTTGGGACATGGAAGCTTCAGCTGGGACCTCTCCCAGACTCACCCTAAGCGTCTCTTCATTTGTATCCTTTTTGGTTGTAATAAATCTGTAGCTGTAAATCCTCTGTGAATTCTGTGAGTCATTCCAGTGAGTTAACGAGCCCACAGGGGCAGTGAGAGCCAACAGGCATCGGTATTTGTCTGTTTAGCAGCCTGAAAGAAGATGTCCTTCTAACTTCCAGCTCTGACCTAGCTCCAGGTGGCTAGTATCAAGGAAAGGCTGCATTAACAACTAGTCTGAAAGACTGTCCATCTAACTTATGAGCTCTGACCCAGATCTGGGTGGCTAGGATAGGAGAGAGAGTGTGCCACATGAGTGGCTGGCAACAGGATGGAGAAGCGGGATGGTAAGGACTGGATCCATCCCCATATTTTGGATACTAGATTCATGGTGATCCTTACCACGCTGTTAGCAACGAAGGTGGGATTTGCCCACTTTGTCCCTTCCTTAGTACACTCCCTTAGTAGACCATAAGCTCCATGAACACAGGGTTCATATCTCTCTGGTCACTAAATCCCCAGAGCCTAACATAGTGTCTCTTAGTAGGGACTTAAAATATATTTTGTGAAATGAAAGAAATTTAATGAGGGACTATTCCATGCCAGACCCTGTACTACATACTGAATTAGAACAAGTCCCTGATTCAAGAAGCTCCCAGTCTACTGATGGAGGCCAATATGTAATTAATTAACAATAATACAATGTAGTAAGTGTTATACCACAAATATGATCAAATACTGTAGGAATACAAGGGAGAAAGGGATTAATTCTGCTTAAGGGTAGGAAAAGTATTAAGGAAGTTTTTACCAAAAAAGTAATATTCATTTCCTTGGGATGGATGTTTAAACTATGAAAGAATTTCTATATCATGTTCTATTAATTTTATCAGTTCTATAGTTCAGTAGATCATACATCCTATTAATAAAAATTTGTTTACATATTACTACCATGCTATTTCAAGGCATCTTAAAAAGGTCTTATTCCTAAAATAATTTTTTAGAATATTACTTATATATCTGAAAGTTATATTTGAGGCCATAATATTAAGAAAATTACCATGCTGGCTACATACTATAGGAAAACCTAAGTGTTCTATTTTTTTGTCAGCTACCATATATATTAGTCATAGTGATCATACCAAATTTTCACTTATTATATATTTAGCAGAAATCACCAGATCCCTTCATGCTCCCAACAAACCTTTGGGCATTCACTATCTTACTCTGTAGAGAAATGCCTTATTTCATTGAAATAAAATATTTTTTTTTTCCTATATCAGTTATAGCACCTTTTAAAATAGCCTTATAAGCATCCAAAGCACATAAATTTAGTTAAATGGTGCCACCTGGTGACATAAATCCTGCAGTAAATATACAAAGCCCTCTTGAATAGCATTCAACCCTCTTGAAGACCAAATGTCAAATTAACTTAAGAAATACTTGGTCCTGCCTGACATGAAACATACAACTAATCACGCTCAGTACATGGCAGTGTAACAAAAAGAATTTAGAAGGATTGAGGCCACATTTTATGTTTATCACTCTTGTTTCTCAAGCTTACCTTCAAACATAAACAGTCTTTGGAAAAGAGACATGTCTAATGTGATACCCTGTCAAACTCCTAGAGGACATTTTAAAAACACAAATATCAAGAACATCTTGAACACTTGTTCCAGTCAGATCCATTTCTTCACTGTCCTTCTGGCTTTTATGAATTTGTATATTTTTCATCACCTCAAATGCCACTTCCTGAAGAAAGCTTTCCCTGATTCCACTGTTAAGGTTGTGCCTCTCATTCATAGCACCTTCTACTTCTCCTTTGTGGCATTTATCACAATTGTAAATATAAACTATTTATGCAATTTTGTTTAATATTTGTCTCCTCTGTATATATCACAGTGCCTAACATAGTGTTCAGCAAACAGCTTTTAAATGAAGAAATGAATGAAGGATATGCCGTTCTCTATCCTCTCCTCTTACTCAAATCCTATCAGTGACAAGGCCTAGCTTAAGTTTGTATTTTATATAAAATCTTCCCTAACAACACCATTCTACAATGACTCTCTCCTTCTCTGAACTCTTACAGCACTTCTGGTCTATTGCCACAGTTTAGTCCTTCATTATACGCTATCTTGTACTTGTTTGCATGTATCTGAATACTACCTTCCCAACTGACCTTAATTTCTTTAAGGATAAGAGTTTGATCTTTGACAATATCCATCTGCATATGTCTGTGTCAAATAGGTAAACACTTCATAAATACACTGTTAATTATTTTTACTCTATTGCAATAACTGGAATATCTATTCTGTTGTTATTTAAACGGATATTGTAAACAAATAAATAGGAATTTAGTGGACCACGGCATCAAAGAATTTAAAATTCACTGTTTTGACCAGTCAAGACTTATCTGAAGGTCTCTGACATGTAGTAATTTGTTTTATTGGAGCACATACTTTGAGGTTGTGAATGGCAGCAAGCACATACCTAGTGAATGAACCTTGCTCATGGCCCAACAGCAGCATCTCAATGTAGCTACTATTCATAGTAGCACCGGTAGAAACTATTACTAAGTAGCGAAAGGGAAAGAATCACTTAAATGTTTCAGATATACTACTGCATTTTTAAAAGAAAATTAATGCCATAATGATATTCATGAATTTATGAATTCTCAAAGTACTTGAGATATACGTATCCCAGAATGATAATAGCTCAATATACTTGTTAAAGATTAAATCAGATCTTCATAAAACTCATGATGAAACATCACTGTCATATTTTCTCAAGTTTATTAATAATACTTACATATCACCTTCCTTGCGTGACCAAATATCTAAACATTTAGAACACATGTTTTCAAGCTTTGACGTGTCTGAGAATCACCTTGGAAGCTTATCAAAAACACTTTGTTCAGCCCTACTTCCAGAGTTTCTGATTCAGTAGGTCTGGAATGAGGCCCAAGAATTTGCAATGCTAACCAAGCTCCCAGGTGATGATGGTGCTGCTGGTCCAAGAACACTCTGAGAACCTGTGTTAGAGCATTAGAGCCAAGTTGCTACAAATTCACCTAACTGTGAAACTAAAAATCTCACTCTCTACAGTCACTACAATATATAAAAAGTCCTCTGACAACCTTATGATCAGGTGGCAAAAATTATACATTACGATTCAAAATTAAGACCAAAATAAGCATGATGTTTTCAGATGTTACTTTGAAATAAATATGACATTTCAAAAAAACTCGCTGCTATCGAGTCCATTCCAACTCATAGTGACCCTATAGGACAGACAACCCCATAGGGTTTCCAAGGAGGGCTGGTGGATTCAAACTGCCGAGCTTTTGGTTCAAAGCCAAGTTCTTAACCACTATACCAACAAGGTTCCTATACTGGGAAAATATGTAGTATTTTTTTTTTACTCAAAATAAAATGTGATAAAACTCTTATACATACTTATTTTGTAGTAAGACGGCAAAGAACAAGTCACCATTATAATTAGAAAATTAACTGATTGTTTACTTAATGTCTCTTCCTTCCCACACCTGACTTTCCCCACTTGCCTGTAAAGATAAAGACTGTCCTCTATAGTTTACTGTTGTATCCCTACTGCCTAGCACAATGTCTAAGACATAATAAACTAAATCAAACCAGTTGCCACTGAGTCGATTCCAACTCATAGTGACCCTATAGGACAAAGTACAACTGCCTCATAGGGTTTCCAAGGCTGTAATCTTTAGGAAGCGGACTGCCACATCTTTTCTCTGTGGAGGGGCTGGTGGGTTTGAATCGCCGATCTTTTGGTTAGGAGCCAAGCACTTAACCACTGCGCCACCAGGGCTCCTTCTAAGACATAATAGGTATTTTTAAAAAAATAGTTGTTGAGTAAGTGAATAAATAAAACTGATTGAAGGTCAGCTATTGTTAAAGGTTCACATACTGGGGTTACAATGGGGTTAACCTCTATCCTCAAGCTATTCATATGCTATTGAGAGGACATAAATATATTCAATTTATCATAAGGTAGCCTGGTAAGTGCTTTGTAGTAATATGAACAAAATGCTATGAGACATAATGAAAGGACTAGCTAAAGCTGCTAGCAAGTAGAGACATGGTAAAGACTTCAAGAAGGAGGTAATAAATCCCAATATGTAGTACATCTACTATATCATCTCTATTGCTAGTAATCTCAAGCATCAATAGAATTCCATGTCAAGCTTATGGAAATGAAAAGTCTTCTACCCTAACACAAAGTCTGACATGCAAGGTTTAGCAACCTCCATACAGCAGGAGGAGCACTTCTCTAAGATGTCACTACTGGTAGGGTTTTAGGGAAAGCATCACTTTACTGCCTATTCTCTTTCAAGTCTTTCCAAAATATTCCCCTTCAAGACTGAATTGCTGGGTGGAGGGCTGTGGGGACCATGGTCTCAGGGAACATCTAGCTCAACTGGCATTACACAGTCTATAAAGACATTGTTCTACATTCTACCTTGGTGAGTAGTGTCTGGGGTCTTAAAAGCCTGTGAGCAGCCATCTAAGATACTCCACTGGTCTCACCCCTTCGGGAGCAAGGGAGAATGAAGAGAACAGGAGACAAGGAAAAGATTAGTGCAAAGCACTAATGGACCACAGCTACCACGGCCTCCACCAGACTGAGTCCAGTACAGCTAGATGGTGCCTGGCTACCACCACTGACTGCTCTGACCGGGATCATAATAGAGGGTTCTGGACAGAGCTGGAGAAGGATGTAGAACAAAATTCTAAAACACAAAAAAAGACCAGATTTACTGCTCTAGGAGACTGGAGAAACCCTGAGAGTATGGCCTCCAAACACCCTTTTAGCTCAGTGGTGAAGTCACTTCCAAGGTTCACCGTTCAGCCAGGGATTGGACAGCCCCATAAAACAAAACAGGACTAACGAGGAACAGCAGTCCAGGGACAAGGACTAGAAGGCAGAAGGGGACAAGAAAGCTGGTGATAGGAAACCCAAGTTCGAGTAAGGACAGTGTAGACATGTAGTGGGGTTCTTAACCATTGTCATAGGGCAATATGTGTACTGTTTAATGAGAAACTATTTTGTTCTGTAAACCTTCACCTAAAGTAAAAATAGCAGCACAACTGGAAGAACATAATCGATGCTACTGAATTGTACATGCAGAAATTTTTGAAATGGTGTATCTTTGGCTATGTATATTCTCACCCAAAAAAAAAAAAAAAAAGGTCCTCCAAGGCCGACGAGAAGGGAGCGTGTTGACATGTCGTGGGGTTGTTAACCAATGTCATAAAACAATATGTGTACCGACTGTTTAATGAGAAAATATTTGTTCTGTAAACCTTCACCTAAAGTACAATTTAAAAATTTTTTTTTTTAAATTCCCCCAAACCCGTCGTGAAGTAAGAGGGAATAAAATTAGATAACCAAAAGCTAACCAGATTCAGAAGGGGTTGAAACAAAATCTGTTAAATATATATACATTGTTCTTTCCATACCTTGTATAACTAATGACTAAAAATAATACATAAATTTTCAGTAAGTTATAAAAACAAAGAACATTAGCGTTAAATATCTGAAAATGAAATTATCTATTA
This sequence comes from Trichechus manatus latirostris, assembly GCF_000243295.1. Lineage (NCBI taxonomy): Eukaryota > Metazoa > Chordata > Mammalia > Sirenia > Trichechidae > Trichechus > Trichechus manatus. Next base: position 3,836,033 of record NW_004444076.1, read on the forward strand.
TTAAAATAGTTTTCATGAATAATTATGAGAGCAGCATAGCTCTCTAAATTTTCAGAGTGCATTTGGAAGTATAAAAATGTTCCATCTTGCTCCTTCATTACCTAAATGACAACCTAATAGAGTGCCTTGAAAACATGAATGTTTCTAGCTATCCTAAATAAAAAAGACATAAATTAATTTTTAAAATATCATGGAATTACAATTCACTTGTATTTAAATTCTGGAAAGTGTCAATAATAAAATCATCATAAAACTGTAATTATCCATTGGATAATTTTTTTTCTTTAGGATTACCACAAGATGTCACCCTAAGCCCAACATCTAAGTATGCAGCTTCTAGCATATTGCCATTTTAAGCTTTTATTTTATTTTATTTTATTTATTTATTTATTTGGTGCATTAATGAATACTTATTGTTAACTTTTTAAAAAATTTAAATGTCATTTTTCCACAGCCAGTTATTAGTGAATGGAAAATCAAAACAAAGAATACTGGAACTCTAGAAGCATGAAGGAAGAAAGTTAAATAAACTTCATCATTCTCCATGCTTGCCATCTATCCTACTATTTACCTTAAAAGCAATGTATCTTACTATTGGTTTTTATAGTCTTCTTTTACTTTCTTCATTTTAAAATTTTTCTAAAATGAGCATATATGACTTTTACAATCAGATAGTTATACGTTTTAAAATTTTTTACAAAATACAATACCTTCACTATCACCTTCCACTCTATTATCACAGAATCCATTTTAAAAAATGCTTTTGTGCACTAAAATTCTGGTCACAGTTACACAGACAGAATTCTGTCTGCAAATAATATACAATGAAGGATCATAAAGGAAGAGTAACATTCATCTTCAAAGTGATGTCTTCCATCTGTAGAGAGAGAGCTTGGTTTCCTGGTCCCATGTAAATATTAACATACATCTTGCAATGATAGTATTTTATTTTATTTTATTTTATTTTATTTTATTAACCACTTGTGTTGGATGTTCTGCAGTATGATTCTATTGCTGCAATTAGTTGAGATTTATGCAAGGTATTTTTTCGGTATACTGGCCATCTGAATATCAAAACAATGGGTGAAGCCACTGTCTTCCACTTCTTGTAAGAAAAAAAGGCGGCGGGGGGAGGAGTTGTTTCAAACAGAAAGCAAATTATAGGCCATAAAAAATGTCCTATTTATCAATGACTCCATACCTATCCTTTTATAAAGATATAATCCCTTTCAGGATGCACAGAGTTTTATGGCTTTTCTTCTACTGTGTCCTTAAATAAAAAGCACAGTGGGACCACTCAAACATTCAGTAAAAATAAATTCATAATCAGTGTTTAGCTACCCACACAGACTTCAATAGAAAATTATGTTTTGTTGTATAATCTTGATCCATTCTTTGCATTCTGGTTTATCTCAAATTGACTTTTAAAGACCAGCCAAACTAAATCTATCCATTCAAAGCCGGGCATCAGGATTACTTACATAAGAGCTTTTTACAGATTACTGTTGCCTCTCATTTTATTAGAGAAACTCAAACTATGCTGTAGGCTCTAAACCAAGATATTTATTGCTCACTCAAAACAATCATAAAATGCAATTCTTTGTCACTCATTTGTTTTTTATTCCCTAGGTAATGGTGTAGCACTACCAAATGGTTACATGGCCAAAAAATAGTAGAACTAGCTAAAGTATCCAACAATACTCTTCCTAAATCAAGCTCTCAAAAGACTTGGCCAGTCTTAATGAAACATATCCTACAAATCTACTTGCATACATTGTCATTCAGTTAATGGCCTTTACTAATTATAAATTAGATGCAGAGAACTGTACATGAGACTATTAATTTTTAATGGAAAAAACTGTGGTTTAAAATAATCTCTAAAGTACCACTCTCTAGTGACAGGGTTTATTTAAATTCCATAAGACTCCATTTAATATTATTTTTATTTAATACAAGCTAAGATGATTACAGTTATTTGTGTCATTGATTTGTACCAGCCACAAAAGAATACTTTAAAAGATTATAATTAATCCACAGGCAAAATAATCCTATAATGCTTTTTATTTCTATTTTCAGTCAATAAACTGGTTTTCAAATTTTCAAAATATAGGTTTTTTTAAATTATATTCAAACTATAAAGCTGATGTTTTTATCAATAAGTGTATAAATTTATAATAAACACATAGATAAAATATTTTCAAGATTAATCCTCATAAACTCTCATTTTTAGATTTTTGTCTTAATAATCACTAGACCTGAGAAATCAACAGTAATGTCTAGTAGACTCAACTATTTCTTTAAAATGTCCTGGTTAAGCCCAGTAAAATATATAGTATAATTAAGTGGGGGTTATTTGTTTTGTTTTTAATTTTATTGTGCTAAAATACATACAACAACAAATTTGCCGTTTTAACTGCACAATTCAGTGATATTAATTACATTCACCATGTTGTGCAATCATCTCACTGTCCATTTTCAAAAGTTTTCATTGCCCCAAACAGAAATTCAATATCACTTAAACAATAACTTCCCATTTTCCCTTCTTCCCAGCCCTTGGTAACCACTATTACACTTTTGTCTCTGCATTTGCGTATTCTAGATATTTCATTTAAGTGGGATCATACAATATCTATCCAGTTGTGTCTGACTTATTTCACTCAGCATGATGTTTTCAAGATTCATCCCTGTTGTATCATGGATGAGAACTTCATTTCTCTTTATGGCTAAATAATATTCCCTTGTATAAATATATATTTTGTTTATCCATTAATCTGTTGATGGTTACTTGGACTGTTTCCACCTTTTGGCAACTATGAACAGTGCTGCAATGAATATTGGGGTACAAGTATCTGACTGAGTCCCTACATTCAAGTCTTTAGGATATAAACATAGCAGTGGAATTGCTGGGTCATACAGAAATTCTATGTTTAACTTTTTTTATTTTTTTAAATTGTGCTTTACGTGAAAGTTTACACCTCAAGTTAGTTTCTCGTACAAAAATTTATACACACATTGTTCTATGACCCTAGTTGCTATCCCTATAATGTTATCAAACATTCTTCCTTTCCACCCTAGATTTCCCGCATCCATTCAACCAGCTCCTATCCCTTTCTGCCTTCTCATCTCGCCTCCAGACAGGAGCTGCCCATTTAGCCTCTTGTATCTACTTGAACTAAGAAGCACAGTGTTCAAGAGTATCATTTTATATCTCACAGTCCAGTCTATTCTTTCTCTGAAGAGTTGGCTTCGGGAATGGTTTTAGTTCTGGGTTAACAGAGATTCCAGGGGCCATGACTTCTAGAGTCCCTCCAGTCTCAGTCAGATCATTAAGTCTGGTCTTTTTACTAGAATTTGAGTTCTGCACCCCATTTTTCCCCTGCTCCGTCAGGGACTCTCTGTTGTATTCCCTGTCAGGGCAGTCATTGGTGGTAGCCTGGCACCATCTAGTTCTTCTGGTCTCAGGCTGATGGAGTCTCTGGTTTATGCAGCCTTTTCTGTCTCTTGGGCTATTATTTTCCTTGTATTTTTGGTGTTCATTTTCCTTTGCTCCAGGTGTGTTGGGACCAATTGATGCAACTTAGATGGCTACTCCCAAGCTTTTAAGACCCCAGACACCACTCACCAAAGAGGGATGCAGAATATTTTCTTAATAAACTTTGTTATGCCAATTGACCTAGCTGTCCCCCAAAACCGTGGTCCCTGGACACTCACCCCTGCTACTCTGTCCCTCGAAGTGTTTGGTTGTGTTCAGGAAACTTCTTAGCTTTTGGTTTAGTCCAGTGGTGCTGACTTCCCCTGTAGTGTATGCTGTCCTTCCCTTCACCTAAGATAATTCTTATCTACTATCTAGTTAGTGAATTCCCCTCTCCCTCCCTCCCCACCCTTGTAACCATCAAAGAATGTTTTCTTCTGTGTTTAAACCTTTTCTTGAGTTCTTATAATAGTGGTCTCATACAATATTTGTCCTTTTGTGACTAACTAATTTCAGTCAGCATAATGCCTTCCAGATTCCTCAACGTTATGAGATGTTTTGCAGATTCATCATTGTTCTTAATCGTTTTATAGTATTCCATTGTGTGAATATACCATAATTTGTTTATCCATTCGTCCGTTGATGGGCACCTCGGTTGTTCCCATCTTTTTGCTATTGTGAACAGTGCTGCAATGAACATGGGTGTGCATATATCTATTCGTGTGACGGCTCTTATTTCTCTAGGATATATTCCAAGGAGTGGGATTGTTGGATCGTATGGTACTTCTTTTTAAGGAAGGCCCAAATCGATTTCCAAACTGGCTGTACCATTTTACTTTACCACCAGCAGCGTATAAGTGTTCCAGTCTCTCCACACCCTCTCCAACACTTATTATTTTGTGCTTTCTGGATTAATGCTAGCCTGGTTGGGGTGAGATGGTATCTCATTGTAGTTTTGATTTGCATTTCTCTAATGGCTAATGATCGTGAGCATTTCCTCAGGTATCTGTTAGCCGCCTGAAGGTCTTCCTTGGTGAAGTGTCTGTTCATATCCTTTGCCCATTTTTTAATTGGGTTATTTGTCTTTTTGTGGTTGAAGTTTTGCAGTATCTTGTAGATTTTAGAGATTAGACCCTAATCGGATATGCTGTCGCCAAAACCTTTTTCCCAGTCTGTAAGTTGTCTTTTTACTCTTTGGTTGAAGTCTTTTGATGAGCATTAAGTGTTTGATTTTTAGGAGCACCCAGTTATCTAGTCTCTCTTCCAGTGTTTGTGCATTGTTACTCATTTTTTGTATTCTGTTTCTGCCACGTATTAAGGCTTCTAAAGTTGTCCCTATTTTCTCTTCCATGATCTTTATCGTTTTACATTTTATATTTAGGTCTTTGATCCATTATGAGTTAGTTTTTATGCAAGGTGTGAGATATGGGTCTTGCTTTATTTTTTTGCAGATGGATACCCAGTTATGTTAGCACTATTTGTTAAAAAGATTGTCTTTTCCCCATTTAACAGACTTCAGGCCTTTGTCAAATATCAGCTGCTCATAGGTGGATTAATTTACATCTGGATTATTGATTCTGTTCCATTGGTCTGTGTATCTGTTGTACCAGTACGAAGCTGTTTTGACTACTGTGGCGGTATAAAGTTTCCAGAATCAGGTAGTGTGCGGCCTCCCACTTTGTTCTTCTTGAGTAATGCTTTACTTATCCAGGGCCTCTTCCCTTTCCATATGAAGTTGGTGATTTGTTTCTCCATCTCATTAAAAAAT